>NC_081413.1:628251763-628563526 GCF_030272615.1 Cryptomeria japonica
TAACCGGTCTTCTAGGGCTCCCTCTCACAAATGATGCACAAACAACCCAATCTCCCAAAAATAACTACCATTCATTTGGAAAAGACTCAAGGATTTTATAGGTTTTAGGCCCCCTAGTGTCTGTACTCTATCCTTGGTGGATTTTAAGGGTTTTGAGGATTTTTGTGAGGGTCTTTAGGGTCTGTCTAGGTCACAGTGAGTGTTTTTTTTTTTAGCCACCTTGTCTGTATTGGTAGAGGCTCTTCCTTCACACCAATGAATCTTCACTCACTGCTCTACACTTCCTCCAAATGATGCACTTCCCACTATACAACCTTGCTCTCGATGACCTCTACACCAACAGCCATTCCTAACCGGGCACTATCTAGTCTCGCCTAGGAATGGGTATTTGCTTGGCCTCCTTGCATTTCCAAGGGCCTTGATTTCTTGGGACTATGGTACAAGGTCTCCACATCCATTCCCCATGGTTTCATGGTGGTTCCATAATGGGGAATGCAGTCAAGACTTCATTTACTCAAACTGGTCCAAAACTGGATAGTAAAACTGCAATTCACAAACTATTTACAAACACACTCTACCGGTAAAAAAAAATATAATCTAATCACTCACAATGAAGATATATACATTCAAGAAGATGTTCCACATAAGTTTGATCACAAATCAATCCATTAGTTTTCTCAGTAACTTCATTCAAACAGACTGGTAACTCAAAAACAGTCACAGTCAATACAGTTTGCTTGAGTCGTACAATCTTTGACAACCAACCCTTTAACTTAGGGGTTAAAAAATCTTATACTACCCATACCCTGGTTGGTGTGCCACATTTAGGGTTTTCCACACCAACCTAATTATTTTGACAACATGGTGGAAAAGTTGCTTGACAACTTTTAAAAGTTGTCATGCAACTTTTGAGCAACTTTCCCAATGTTGCTCTTCATGACTCCTAGACCATCAATGGGCCAACCTATGAACACCACCATGATATTATGGAACCCTAAACACCTCTAGGACACACACAACCTCCACTTTCAAAGCCATCACAATTTTGACTTATGACCCCTAAGATCTCCTCTAGGACTCTACCTAGGACCCATGAGCACTTGGCTCATTATTTTATGTACAATGGCTTCTGAGAAGCATAAAACCAATAAGACAAAGAAAGAGAAGGAGTCTAGAAGGGTGCTCCTACACCAATTGGCCATGTGCCCTTCTTGGTTCCCCTTGTAACATCTAGGAGGTCCTCTTCCTTGGGATCTTCCTCTAGAGGGTGGTCTCCTACCCCTAAAGTTTCCTCTTGGATTGTAGCCCCCTCCTTGGTTGTAACTCTTCTCTCCTCTATGGCCTTCTTGGTTAGAGTCTCCTTGGTATCGAAAAATATTTCCTCTACCTCTGAAAGGGCCTCTTCCTCCTCTTTTTTGTCTCCCTTTACCTCTACCATTTTGATCATGCCTTCTCTTCAACTTCTCCTCCACCTTGAGTGCCAATTGAAAACACTTTTGGACTATCTCCAGGGTGTGGAGATTCAAGTCTTCTTGGATTGTAAATCTCAATTCATTGAGATACCTTGCTACCTGATCATCTTCACTCTCTTTCACCTTAGTCCTCACACACAACTTCATGAAATATTCAGTATAGGAACTCATGTCCATCTCCTTTTGTTTCAAATTTTCTCTCCTCCAATGCAATTGGATATTGTAATCCATTGGGACATAGGCTTCTTTCACCAAAGCCATCATCTTCTTCCATGTAGCTACTCCTCTTTTCCTATTTCACCCTCTCATCCTCAATGAAGTCCACTAGGTTAGTGCATCCCCTTTCATTTTGGATTGGGCCATCTTCACCCTCTGGTGGTCTAGTATGTCTTCACTTTCAAAAAAATTGTCCAAGGAGTCTATCCACTCCATCAATATATCAAGCACCATCTTGCCTGCAAATACTGGTAGATCCATCTTCACATCCATTGTTATTCTCCCCATGGACTTAAGGACACTCATCAGGGGTCTCTGGTCCATAGGTACCTCTAGCTCTTCCTGCACAGGGGTCTTCTCTCTCTCCCCTCTCCACTCTGTCCTTCAACCAGTCCATCTCATTTCTCAAGGCCTAATTTCTAGACCTGACTGCTCTGATCCCTGCCATCTGCTTCTTCACAAGGATATTCAATTTTGCATTGGTCATTCTTGAAGGTGCCTCATCGGATCCTTCTTCTTTCAAGATCTTCTCTTCTCCTTCTCTTCCAAAGGACACTCCTTTGCTTTGATACCACTTGTAGACATATAAAAATGACCACATTCCTAAATGAATATTTTATGTTCATTTCTCTATTTAATTAAATCCAATTTAATTAAATTATCCACATTCTTCTATTTTATTAAATAAATTATTCAATTTATTTAAATAAAATTCACTATGCCATTTAATGAATAAATCATTTTATTCAATTAAATCCCCCTAGCCACTTTTAATTAAATTCAAATTTAATTAAAAAGTTATCCTAAATTGAATAAATCTAATTTATTTAATTTCCCCAAATTTTCAACCAAATTGAATGAAAATCAATTAATTCAATTAAATCCTATTATCCCCCATCCACTTGCAAAATCCCAAACCCCTTCCTAATCCCTTCTAGAATCTTCTAAACAATTCTAATTAACCTAATCCCTCCTCTAAACTTTGTCACATCCCTAAGCAAAGGGAGGTCACTTCTCAAATAACCCAAAGTCTTAGATAACCATTGAAGGTTTTCAACCTTCAACCACCAAAACCCTTAAAGTCTTTGAAAACCATTGAAGGCTTCCAACCTTCAACCACTTAATCCCCGAAGTCTCCAATAACCATTAATGGTTATTTCAAACCCTCCCACATGGTTAAAACATTTGTTTTGACTCAACCCCTACCCAACCCAAGGGTCTCATTAGATCATTAATGCTTTGACCATGATTATCTCTTAATCATTTGCACAAAGGTTTATCCTTGGATTAGATCCTAATTCAGTGGGTAAACCTAACTTAGACTTGACCCTTAGCATTTAGATAACCATGAGGTCTTCTCAGGCCTACCTCCAACCTCTTCTTTCAACCCAACCCTATGTTGACATTTGTCATCATTTCATTGATGCAAATTGTGCACATGGATCCCCAACTTTCAAACTTGGCCCTTGATTAAACCTTTCAATCTTGACCATCCATTGCCCTGTTTGTGCTATAAATAGAGCTCTCATTCCTCCATTTTTAACAATCATCCTCCAAATTTGAAGCATCACACTTATGCTCAAATTGTTTCAAGCTTTCATTTTATATATGCTCTTCATTTAGCCTCTTTTAGATCAGAATTAATCATGAATATGCATGTTTAGAATAAGTTCATTATCATCTTAGTTCAATCATAGATTAAATATAGTATGCTAGGATAATCTTCATACTAACCTCGTCATCTTATCATTTAGTTTGTTGCATTTCTAGCATCTCATCTAGCTTATAACACATCTCATACTAAGATCAGTTAAAATCTCTCTCGTTCTCATATTTGCCATCCTTAGACCATTTTTCTCAGTAATCTGAGAGCAAAACATTGGTTTGAGGGACATTGTGAGATAGAGAACCATGGGACCCTCCTTGGGAAGCTGAGTAACACTGCATTGCTCCATAGCTTGCATCAAGAAGTCCTGTGTGTGTGTGTGGATTGATATTTTATGCATTTTTTGCATTTTTAATTCTAACAACCCACTTTTCCCACATACACTTCTGGTGCCCACCGTGGGGCACACACCCCAATAACCTATCATTTTTTGAATTTGAAGAGTTTTGCAGGTACACGAGAAACTAGAATTAGCGCATCTAAGAGATATTTTAGCGCATCCGCCTAAGAGTTTAGCGCTTCTAGCCTACTATTTAGCACGTGGGCTGTCTGTCTTAGCGCATTCAAACTGTTCCTTAGCGTATAATACTATTGATAAATTTTCCTGTAGGTGTCGACGCCGGCGAAACACAGATCAGCGCGTCTACCTGACAGATTAGCGCATCGGTCAAAACTTTTAGCACGTAGACTCCATATTCCAGCGCGTTTCAACAGACAGTTAGCGCATTGAAATTCAAAATTTCCCGAACAACCGACCGCAGGAAAACCAAACCATAAATTAGCGCGTCTGAACCACAGAGTAGCGCATCTGGGAAACAGAATAGCGCCCAGAAATGAAACAGTAGCGCATACGCAGAGTTTTGTAGCGCGTATAGTTTGTTCTATAGCGCATCACAAATAAAACAAACAAAAAGATTTTGTAACTGAATTAAAAAAATAAAAAAAATTTAGACTTGTGGAAGTCCCCCGAAACAAACTAACAAATTTCTTTTTCTGTCTATTTGCAGGATTTTTAACAAGTTTCTTGTAGGAAAAGCGAGGAGATTTGTTTTTACAAGCAAAACTTTTTTCCTTTTGTTGACCTCAAAACTTGAAATTTGCTTTGTTGACGATTTATTTTCCATAGAATAGATAATTATTGTTATAAAGGATTAAAAAGAACATCATGCTTATTGGAGCAACATCTCCAATTAGAAGTTAGCAAATTATTGTCTTGGAAGTTAAAACAAACAAACTTATTTGTCGTGTATCGAAAGTGGAAGGTATATGCTCTCCCCTTAACTGGGTGACCAAAAAGCCAAACCACTCTTAAAGCTTTCTTTAATTCACGCAATAAATCCTTTAGTAGGCCTGCCTTCCCGAGGAGTTGCAATCAACTCTTAAAGTCGTTTATGGCCGGTGTGAAGGGAACGACCTAAGTGGGGAACGACTTTGACGCCAAGAATTCCAACCCACTATAATCAAATGTGGAAAGTGACGAAAGTCCTTTTCAATGGTTGCGCGCAGCGATTAGCCTTCCCCCAGTATCCTTGAGAAACGTAAAGCCTTTCTTCTAAAGGTTGGGAAGCCTCCTGAGGGAGTTTATCACTGACGGCCGAATGAGAAGCCTGATTAAGAACCTTAGCATTAGAAACTTTGAGCTGAGTCAGTATCCAAACATTTGTAACATCATAGTGCAAGGGTGGGGAAGAATCCGCCCACAAGATTACTCACCATATATCTCCCAAGATAACTACTCAACTATGAAGCAATTCACTTTGGGTTAACTTCTGGCAAAAGGCAAAAAAACGGACGCCCTCTAGGGGGTGACACGGCTGTTTGAGCTGACGGAGTATCGAGACTAGTGAGCTATGATGTTGCTTATGACCCTTGAATAAAGAGTCTTTCTGAAGTGTTTATCTTGTATCCAACCTGTTAAAACATTGGGGATTTGAAAACATCCTTGACAGAACATACACTTTATGTTAGCTTAAGTGAAATGATTGTACTTTGTGTGTCGTGCTTATATTTTGTATTTCAGAAAATCATCCATCCTACTTGAAAATTCTCTCAACAAAAGTCAAAAACATCACAAAGACACCAAAAGGAAAAATCAGAGCAGTTTAGCGCGTAGGAGCAACATATTAGCGCTTAAAACAGTTATTTTAGCGCATCTGCAGAACAAAATAGCGCGTGCCATAAAAACAGTAGCGTTTCAACTGAAAAGCAAAACAGAAAGCAATCTTTTAGCGCGTACAAAACATATTCTAGCGCTTGTTAGGAATCTTTTAGTGCATTAACAGAAACATATAGCGCGTGAAAGTCACAGTGTAGCGCGTCATTTTCCAAAAAAAAACTTGACAGCAAATTTCAAAACAGCCTGTTTTAGCACGTGGAGCAAACAGCTTAGTGCGTCAAAATCCTATTTTAGCGCATTAGCCAAACCAGTCAGCGCGTGGAAAATACAATCTAGCGCGTGCATATTTCACAGTCAACAAAACAAAATTTTCTAGAATCAATATTTTAGCGCGTAACCAGGGGCAAAGTAGCGTGTGGGTAAATAATTTTAGTGCATAGAGAAAATTTAGTAGCGCATTGAACAACTGTTTTAGCGCATGAGAAAAAGGAGAAAAACAGAGAGTTGAAAAACCAAAAATTTTGAAAATTTCAAAATATTTTAAAACATAGTTTTTCATCAAAACACATCTTTTATCAAACCTGAGTGACAAAAACAAGCCATAAAACTATTTCTCAAGTCAAATTTGTGTCAAACAAGGTTGTCCAAATCTGAAAACGAATCGAGCAATAGAGGACGTCTTTCCTATCATAATCCGGAAACTTTTCATCATCACTATCAATTCAATCCTTTAAATATCTTACGGATCTTATCTCAAAAACACTTGTCTAGAAATTTCCAAATTGTCAAATCCAGTTTCCAGATCGGGAAACTCTTATCCATATCATTTGACACACTTTATCTTGAAGGGGCAGCTAAACCTTCATCCTGATAAAGTAAAATTTGAAATTTCTCAAACAAGAATCAACTGAATCCAAACAAATCAAAGGAAATCATTGATCACTCATGCATGACTAATCCCCTCATTCTGAGAAGGAAGAACCTCTATCGCAACATCACGTTGAAGAAACAGCAACCTAGCTTTTCTAAATTCATCAAGAGAAACAAATTTTTATACATCAATCATCAACTCTTCAAATCCCATCGGGTATTTCTTCATCACGTCAAACGTTATATCCAAAACAAATCCAACGAATTTGACAAAGAACCCCTGAAAACAAGAGTATACTGTCAAAAGTCTGCTTTTAATCAAAAGATAAACCGCGGAGGAAAGATCAATCCAACATTCTTACCCGATGAGTGCATCACATATAACACATCTAGACCAGGAACCACCAATGCCAGAGCAAAATATCAACGAGGACTTTGTTCCTTTCATCACTGAAAGTTTCTATTGAAATTCCTGTCACTCGCTCTCAATGAAACAAACAAAGTGAGACACCCGCGGAATCAAGTATGAATCGCAGATTATCAAATCCTTTTGAAGTTCTATCTTCAGAAGATCCTGAAATTACTGACGCAATTCTTTAGGAATGCCAAGAAAATCCTTCATTCCAAAAACTCATTGAAAAACTCATGGAAAATGATAAAGAAAAATATCTACTCATGCTTACAAGCAAAGGTGTCAAACTTCCTGAAGATTTCGACGCAAACGTCTTTCAAACAGGATCTCAATAATACACATATTAAGAACAACAAAGGGAAGAAGAGACTCGCATACCTGAACAACATATTCCAGAACAACATATACCAGGAATGCGAGTACCTGTATTTGAAACCCCAGAACAACGCATACCATTTACTGCACCTTTTCAGTTGAAAACAAATCCAAGGGAAGAACTCTTCCCTCTGCAGGATAATACACCCTTGGTTGCTCTTACTCAACAAATGCAAATGTTGCAAAGACAAATACACGATATGCAACAAGGGACAATAGTGCGGTACTCTATAAACGAAATCTGTCCTTATCCATTTGACAGAAGCTTAAACATGATACCTTTTCCTCCAAACTCAGACATTCCCAAATTTGATAAATATGATGGGAAAGGTGATCCTCGAGATCATGTTCGAGAATTTTGCACTATGAGTCTTGAATTTGCTCATAACGACACTTATCTGATGAGGTTATTCCCAAGAAGCCTGGGAGGACAAACAATGGAATGGTTATCCAAGATTACACCACCTGTTAGATCATTTGACGAATTGGTTAACAAATTCATCACCCATTATTCTTACAACATCCAACATGCCATAACCATGTTAGATATCTGCAACACCAAACAAAAGAACAATGAAACCTTCATGTTATTCCTTCAACGTTGGTGATGCATGGTATCAAGATATCCTCGAGATATTCCTAAAAAAGAGAAACTGGAAATCTTCATTGATAACTTGAATGGTGAAATGAGTTACAGACTCAAACTTCAATGCATACCATCTTTTGACAAATTAATCGAAAATGGCATCCAAGTAGAGGAAGCTTGTGTCAAAAAGGGAACACTCAAGTTCTACAAAGAAGGAACGAACTCATCAAACTACAATAACCAAAACAATACCAATCTAGACAAAACTCGATTTTGGACTCGAAACAAAAACGAAGGAAACAATGAATCATATGATCCCAAATCTAAACAGCCAGTGCTTGCTTTATCAGGAAATACTCAAAATACAAAAAATCCCAAAAATGCTACTCCCAATGCTAACACATATGCACCGAACAATGTGCAAGGACAACTCAATACCAACAACGCCAATGATAATCAAAACAAAAACCTGAATCCAGGGCCTAACAACAATTCACGAAACAACACCAACAATTTCCATAAGCGTATCTTCACACCATTGGGCCAATCATTAGAGTCCGCATTCAGAGAGCTGTTAGCAAACAAGGTTCTTTCTTTACCTCCAACCAACAATTATGAACCCCCAATCAAACCACCTTGGTGGAATGATTCACACTATTGTGATTTTCATCGAAACAAAGGTCATAGAACAAACGAATGCATGAGATTGAAACACATAATCCAAGACATGATTGATCGAGGTGACTTAACGGTGGATGGTCTCAAAACAAATAATGATCATGAAGCCTTCAAAAATCCTCTTCCAAATTATAACAAAGATGGAGCATCAACTTCAAATGATACCCGCGGAGCTCGTATTAATCACATCTACAACAACACAATCAATCACATATCAGCTGAAGACCATCAAGTCAATGTTATAACCATTCGAGATAAACGCAATCATGAATCTGTCAATGTAACAACCCGGACTCAGAAATATGTCTTGAAGGGACATACAGCACCTCCAACTACCACACCAAGGATCCAATATGACTTAGTAAATCAACTGCGCAAGACTCCGGCTTAGATATCTATCCTGGAATTGTTGAAACTATCTCCAAGACACAAAGACATATTGGAGCAAGCACTATTAGAAACAAATGTACCTCAAAATCTGGATACAGACAGATTCCAAGCTATGGTGGCCCACATGACAGAGTCTCATAACCTCACCTTCTCAGAGCATGATAATACTTCATTGAGTCATCCGCATAATACTCCTCTACATATTGAAGTCATTGTTTGCAAACACCGTGTCAAAAGAGTCTTAATAGATGGAGGAGCCGGATTTAATATATGTACTTTAAAGCTTATCCATGCACTAGGTTTCTCAGAAGAATCTATTGATCCTTGTAAAAAGATTACCATAAAAGCATATGATGATGAAGAAAGGTCCTCTAAAGGAACAGTGATATTGCCTATTCAGGTAGGACCAGTACAAAAGGATACTATATGTCAAGTTTTAGATATTGATCTCACCTACAATATCTTATTAGGCCGACCCTGGATACATGAAATGCAAGCAGTACCTTCTACATACCACCAGTGTGTCAAATTTCCTTATGATGGACAGGAAATCTCCATATCAGCTGATCACAATCCATTTCAACATTGCAATGCAATGGGGGCAGCCCAAGACAGTTTGGTTCCTTATAACAGAGAAAAGAAGTGGTCTTCAACACCTGATCCACCAATAGCAAAATCCAACTCCTTATGGGGAGATTTCAAACAGAAAATGCAAATCAAAGACCAAGGCATGGGCGAATACTCTATGGAGCCTTTGTGTTTGACTAGATTGCCAACATCACCTAGATCGCATGGTTTACCTTCTAAATCAACACATCTGGCAACTCAGCCCATAACTAAATTTGATGGTACCTTCATCCAATTGGGGACTCTAGCACATGAATCAGAAGATAAGGATGTTCTTAACTGGCTACAAAGATGAAGAAGAAGCTAATAGAGCGGCCGCTCTAGACATTGTTCTACCAACGCACCTGTATGGAAAAGGCTACTTGATCATGAAATAAATGGGATATGGCGGTAAAGGACCTATTGGGAAATGCCAAGAAGGACTCACTGAACCTATAGATCTTCCTTCACAACCTAGTAGAAATAAAGCAGGATTAGGTTCTAAATTCACTTTCCTATTGAAAAGGCCTTCACATTCAAATGCAAAACCTCAATGGAAGGAAAAGAAGAAATACAAGGAAGAATCCTGGCAGGAAGCTCTCTTTGAATCAGCAGAAACAATCCACAAGGCAAGAGAACGTCAAGATCAGAAGATACATCTAGGAAAGCCTCTGAATCATAAGAAGGCCATATCTGCAGCAGTGGCTCATATTCACACACCGATGGCTCAAGAACAAATCATATCATCACAAGAAACCATCATTCCTCCCTGAGGAAGCACAATATATGAACAAATCCAGAATGTAGAGAATGGATCAGATACAGAATCAACACAGAATGTCAAAATAGTATCTATCATCAAGGATTTATTTTCGCCATACAACATACCTATTTACAGCACAGATAGAATTTGGGATGATGCCTATGAGACAGATTCAAATGAATATGAATGGGGTACCTGCTCTGATACTACTACAAATATCCCCAATAATACTGATTTCATATCCATTTCTCAAGAAGAAAATAACGCAGAAAATAGACCTCTTGAATTTGGACCACAACATATCTATGACGTTCAGGAAAGTGAACAGAAATATTACGAACAAGTCTATGTAGAAGATGATACCATCGAAGACCTCGATGAAACCCTAAACTTCTTTAAAAACAAGACCCATCATGATGATAACTCTATCCTAACACTTACAGTAGCTGAACTTGACCCGCCCAATGATTCCTTACCACTTGTCTTCCCTAATCTCATCGACTGGACTGAACCTGAGACTCATGATATCCCAATTTTTCCAGATGATGAATCTGTTATCCACTACCTATGTACCGTAAATCCCAAAACAGGCTCTGTCAGTGAACCGCATAATGACGTCTGTTCTTCAGGGAGTGCCAAGTCTCTCAGTCGCAAAAATGAATCAAATAATGAATCTAATGCTGAAAAACAGTCAATGGCAGCAATGGATCCCAAAAAAGTAAAAATAAAGGATGCATCTGAGGGTGAAAACCTTTTTAAGGCACCTAATGATGGGAGACTTGACACTCTTCCTGAACATTTTCATGAATGATCACCCATATTGATTGAGCCCACTTAATCAATCAACATTGGTACCACCGAAGCAGCCAGACACATTCACCTTGCAGAATCTCTGACAGAGGAGGAAAGATCGGCATTCATCATCTTCTTTAAAGGACAACAAATTAAGTTTGCCTGGTCATATGCTGATATGCTCGGAGTAGATCCACACCTAATCATGCATCACTTATCCATCTCTGCAGGGGTCAAGCCAGTCAAGCAGAAACTACGAAAGATGAATCCACAGATAGCACTCATGGTCAAAACGGAATTAAAGAAATTATTAGATGTCGGATTCATCCGACCTATTGACTATGCAGAATGGATTTCTAACATTGTTCCAGTCTCAAAACCAGATGGTAGTATCAGAATATGCACCGACTTTAGAGATGTCAATAAAGCTTGCCCAAAGGATGACTTTCCTCTACCAAGTATTGATATAATTGTAGATCTCACAGCAGGCCATGCAATGCTCTCATTAATGGATGGTTTCTCAGGCTATAATCAAATCAAGATAGCTCCTGAAGATCAAGAAAAAACAACATTCACCTATCCTTGGGGAACATACTGTTGGAATGTAATGCCTTTTGGATTAAAGAATGCCGGAGCCACTTATCAAAGAGCAATGACAACCATATTCCATGATATGATGCACACATTTATGGAAGACTATGTGGATGATTTAATAGCAAAATCTTTCACCAGAGCTGAACATCTTGACATCCTAACAAAGATCTTTGATCGGTTGCAGAAATTCAAGGTTCGACTCAACCCTAAGAAATGTGTCTTCAGGGTTACATCAGGCAAGTTACTAGGTTACATCGTCTCAGCTAAAGGTATTGAAGTTGATCCAGCAAAGGTACAAGCCATCATAGATATGCCACCACCAAAGAATATCAGTCAACTTCGATCTCTCCAAGGGCGACTTCAATCAATCAGGCGATTCATCGCTCAACTAGCAGATAAAAGTCTGCCATTTAACCACTTGCTACACAAAAATGTGCCATTCAAATGGGAGACTAAATGTGCATAATCTTTTTACCAAATTAAACAGTACCTGATGAATCCACCAGTCCTAGTACCACCAATTGCAGGAAAGCCTCTTATATTGTATATATCAACGACAGATGTTTCACTGGGGGCATTATTGGCACAAGAAGATCAACAAAGAAAGGAACGCACCATATATTACATTAGTAGAACATTGAATGGCTATGAGCTCAATTATACATTCATTGAAAAGGCTTGCCTAACAGTTGTTTTTGCATCTGAAAAGTTTCGACATTATATGCTAGCACACACTATCAAGCTAGTAGCCAAAATTGATCCTCTCAAGTATCTACTCAGCAAGGTAGCTCTCACAGGCCGATTGGCTAAATGGGTTATGATTCTCAGTGAATTCGACATCCACTACATAGAAAGATGAGCCATCAAAGGACAAGCAATTGCAGATCAGCTGGCTGAAGCACCATTACCAGGAAAACAAACCATGGACATTGAATTTCTAGACAGGGACGTTTTTGCTCTCTCCTCCAAACAATGGACCCTATACTTTGATGGATCCTATACACAACATGGTTCAGGGGCCGGCATTCTATTCATCACCCCTGAAGGACACACTATGCCGAGATCATACAGCCTTATGTTTCCATGTACAAATAATATGGCTGAATATGAAGCATTGGTCATAGGCATCAAAATGGCTGTCGAATGGAAAATCATAGAATTAAAAGTCTATGGAGACTCACAATTGGTCATCAATCAGATCAACAACAACTATCAGACAAAGGATGATAAACTACTGCCCTACAAACGGATGGTGGATGACTTCAAGCAGTATTTTGTGCACATCACCTTTGAACGAATACCAAGGTTGAATAACAAAGCAGCCGATGCAATGGCTACGATCGCTTCATTACTACAAATTCCAGAACAACAAAGTCGTTATGAGTTCCTAGTAGAGCAACTGTTCTCCCCCACCTATGACCACTCTGAATCCCATGTTATATGTGCCTTAACCGGTTCAGATTATCCGTTATATGGACCAATATATGACTACCTCAAGCATAATATCTTACCCATCGACCAATCCCGTAACCAAAAACGTAACTTTATCCGACAAGTTTCCCGTTACACCCTTACCGCTGATATCTTATATCATCGAGGTCTAGATGGTACTCTTCTTCGTTGTCTTGATCGTAATGATTCTGATTCAGCTTTACACGAGCTTCATGAAGGTATTTGTGGCACACATTCAAGTGGCACTACTCTTGCTAAAAAACTTCTACGAATGGGATACTACTGGCCTACAATGGAGAAAGACTCATATCATTTCGCCAAGAAATGTCCTAAATGCCAAATCCATGGCAATCTAATACATGCACCAGCACAAGAACTGCAACCATTTACCACATCCTGGCCCTTTTGTCAGTGGGGATTAGACCTGGTAGGCAAAATCCATCCTTCATCTTCAAATGGACATAAGTTCATCATAACTGCAACAGAATACTTTACCAAATGGATCGAAGCAGTTCCCATGACCACAGTGACTGGGAAACAAATTGCCTCTTTTATGCTGAATTATCTGATCTACAGATATGGTATTCCAAGTTCAATCATCACAGATAATGGACGCCCTTTCAAAAACCAAGATGTGCAGGAACTGTGTGAAAAATTCAAAATTTAGCATCGATTTTCTACACCATACTATCCACAAGGAAATGGTCAGGTTGAAGCATCTAACAAAACAATCCTAAAAATCCTCAAGAAAACAGTGAATGATGCAAGCAAAGATTGGCATGTACAACTCAATCCAGCACTTTGGGCCTACAGGACTAGTATTCGAACACCTACAGGGGCAACACCATATTCCTTGGTATATGGATCAGAGGCTATTTTACCCTTGGAGGTAGAAATTCCATCTCTTAGAGTCTCTTTGAAAGGTTTGATTCCAGATGAAGAGTATCGAGTCAACCGACTGCAAGAACTGGAACTATTGGATGAAAGGCGCCAACATGCTTATACTCATCTCAAAGCATATCAGCAACGCATGTGCAGGAGCTACAATCATAAGGTCATTCCTCGTAACTTCAAAGTTGGTGATCTAGTCCTAAAAGAAAATCCAAGAAACCAGCAAGATAGAGAAAAGAAAGGGAAATTTGAACCTAACTGGTTGGGTCCCTATGTCATCATTTCAGTCTATGAGTCAGGTGCCTATCAGCTAACAAATTCTGAAGGAGATGTGCTTGATGATCAAACTAACAACATTCATCTAAAGAAGTACTATACTTAAGGTAGCCTAGTGTACGGAAAAAGCCAAAATCAAAAAAAAAAAAAAAAAAAAAATCAAAACATCCAGAAAAAGAAAAAAACAAAAAAAAACAATACAAAGTAACAAATGGTGAAAACCTAATAAACAGGTGCCCTTGTGAAAGGCCGGCTCCTTTATCTATATCCATGCCATTTTATCCATCAAAACACTATCGGCCATCGCCCGACATTTAGCATCTATCCATCCAGGACATACTTAGCGTAGTCACTATCATGAGTTATCCATCTATATCTATTCATCTACCACATTCCATCATGGCTTGGAAATCACTGTACATAATCATATCTAGAAGAACACTCATCTAGGGGCATTAAACTGTTCAAAAATTTGCAAACAATTCAAGACATGCCAAAAATTGTGAAACCTCAGACACAGGACATCCAACAAATACAACTACGATTCATCACAAACGACACAAAACACGAACAATACACAAGAAACTTAAGGATGGATGATTTTCTGAAGTACTAAAATATTGCATTATCGCATTAAAGTCTTGATTATTTTGCATTTTGAACTTTTTAAATAAATTGGAATCTTCTCCTTATCTCATAAAAAGCTTCAAAGCCAGAGATCATGAGGAACTTCCAACATTTTCTTAGTCTTCTGTCTGGGAGGCGATCACTTGTACTGTGTGAATATTTGCCTCGAGACGTGATCCATATCACTGAAGGCTTGATCCCATTTCACACATATAAATGGTCTAATCTTGTATGTTTACGCAATACGCACTCAGGTCATCCTGGTTCAATTATACCTTGACGCTTGTGCTATCTTGCAAAATTAAAAATCATGTAAATTTTACTCAGGTCATTATGGTTCAATTATACCATTATGCTTGTATAAATTTTCAACATATCCAAAAATCAATAAATGCTCCATGATGATATTTACAAAGAAAGCAAATCAATGGTTCTATCGGATGGCAAATACAGAATGAGAGATGATCCAAAAACAATTAGTTGCATATCATTTTACAATTAGTTGCATATCATTTACAATTAGTTGCATATCATTCTTACATCATTTTTACATATCATTTTGCATCATTATTACATCATTTCACAACATTTTTATCTTACATGTAGCAGCATATTAAAAATCATACATCTCATTTTCAAGATACATCTCACAGCATATAAAAACATACATCCTACATCACACATCACATCATATATGAAAACATTACATCATCATATAAACGGAAGTAACACACATAAACATGCATCCATAAACACATCACATCGATCAAAAATGGTGCTCTCTATATATATATATATATCTCAAAAAATGATCAAAATCTACAAAATGTGTCAAAACTGTGTCCAGTACAAAGAATACAATGCTCAAAATATAATAGAGACCATGTCTCTCAAGTATGACTATCCCCTGATGGAGATGGTCTAGCTCTTGATGCCCCTGCTCCTGGATCTCCAGGAGGATCCTATCTGGCTCCCGATACACTCACACCCGGATCGGGAGGAGGGTCCTGTCCCGCTGGCCCTGCCACTCCACGGCTCTCAGATCGTGTCCCAGCAGTTCGAGATCGACTTGATCTCAACTGCGCAAAGCTCTCAACATGCCGCTCTCTAGGTACCACCGCCTCATAGTGACGCCTGTAATATGCAGCCTCCTGAACACTCCGTGTCAACTCCCTAAGAGTGTCTCTCAAGGGACCACCCACCGCTGCTCTTTGAACGGTCACCAAGGCCTCCTTTGCTCGACCCTACCGCTCCATCTCGGTATCTCTCTCAGTGGTCAACTGAGAAATCTGCCTCTGATAAGTCAAAATCTATGCCTGCAGCTGCTGCACAGTGATCTGAAGAGTCCGGATCTAAGCGTCCTCTACGTGACTCGGCACTCGAACCCGTAGTGGTACCTGTGCTGGCGCCACTCCTCCCACTCGGCCTGTCCTGGGTACAGGAGGTGGAAGTATATCTATCCTCCTCCTCTGTACTAGTCTCCCCACCTCCTCCTCTCCTCCTACTACCGCTAGTACCTCTGTAACTCTCCCCTCTCTCCCGGCTCCAATAGCCAATCCTCCCCTCCCCCTCTCAATCCGGCCCTACCGTACCACCCTCTATACACCTCTCCCTCTCCTCCTCCCTCTATCTCCACCATCATCCCCATCATCCCCATCATCTCCCCTGTCTCCCTCCTCTCCATCCGAATCAAAAGCCGGTCTCATCTCCTCTAGATCTGAGATCCTCGCAACAGTCCGAGTAGCAAATAAACGAGCAAACTCGTCCGTCATGCCAGCATCCTGTATCTTTGGGGCATAGTCCCAGATCTGTCCAGCCAAACCGGTAAACTCCTCAATAGCAACGGCACTGTCAATGGTCGGCCCCCAATCGGCCACATCCTGCTGCCGCCGTGCGTATAAGCACGCTACCTGCGGAATCCCCTGCTGCCTCCCGAACTGTCGCAAAACTCGGGTAACCAAAAATCGCTCTATAATGAATGGAGTCCTCCCGATCAGATACCTCGTCATGAAAATGAAAGGCATCTCCATTCCATCCTCTGCCCACACCTCACAGTCTGTATACAGTCTTCAGGTGACCGTATCTATATCGTCTAACACCCTCCTCCAGTGCTCTAGTTTGCCCAGCTTACACTGGACAACTAGGCCTCTATAACCATAAGCATACGCCGCCCCTACGGGCCTATCCCTGTCTGCCAGTGGCCTAGCTGCTGGAATGTGCTCCCAGCACCATACCTATAAGAGGGTCACCCCTGCTGATAAACTGCTATATCCGAGGTATACTACCTCATGCAAACTCCTGTAAAGGTGGGCCAACATCGCTGACCCCCATGCAAATCGCCGGCCCTGTGTGACCATCTGCTCCAGAACCAGCCCCCATCCCACTGAAAATCCCTTTGACCTGCGATCAGGACAAAGGAATCCTCCAATAAATCCTGCCAGTACTGATGGCAGTGGTGCATAATCTAAATCAAGGATCTCCTACCACGGTATCTCATAGCCGCAAACACTCTCATCATGAAATATCCGGTGCAGTGCCTCTGTGCCGCCCTCCTCCGTCTACTTATACGGTAATATAGCTTCGACCACAGGAATGCGCAGAATGCGATAACAGTCCTCTGGTGTCACTGTCATCTCTCCCGTGGCAAAATGAAAGGTGCTCGTGTCACTGTGCCACCTCTCTGCTAATGCTGTCAACAGTCCCCGGTTCACAGTGAACCGAGGCATATCTAGAAGCGAGGTCAATCCGCATCGCTCAATAATATCCAAGTCTGCCTATGACAGACGTGGTATCAATGTCCATGGTCTCGGGAATCTCTCCCTCGACTGCACAATGCCCAATTTCTCTTGTCAACAAACAAAACATATCCAATATTAGTTTCCACATCAACAAAAAGATATCAAAATAAAACTTACATCAAAAACATGAAACAAATTTGCTCATCTACAATCAAAGTTCAAAATCCTATCATTTCATATTAACTTGTAAAACAACTCAAGTTCTCAAAAACCATATCAAAACTTGTAAAACAACTCAAGTACCACAATCACCAAACTTGTAAAACAACTCAAGTTTCCCACCCATATCAGCTTGTAAAACAACTCAAGTTTCCAACCCATATCGGCTTGTAAAACAACTCAGGCTTCCATACACATTTGAACTTAAAACAGATAACACAAATAAATCATGTTCTGATCACCACAAATAGCTTGATATCTATACATAACTTGGAAAAATTCACATCAAAACAAGTTATACAAATGCTCATCTTGGATACATGCATCAACAAAACATGACAGGCACGCAAAAACACAACTTTTCCAAATCGGCCAAAACACAAATTTTTCATGGATGCGCTAAAACAGACCTGAAATGCGCTAAAAAGACCCACGCGCTAGGCTGCTTATCCTACATGCTAACCTATCTGCCTTATGTGCTAGACTCTATCTATGCGCTACCTTTTCCTACCTACGCACTAACCTATCTGCCTTATGCACTAGAATCTGTCTACGTGCTAATATTTTCCTCCCATGCACTATCCAAACTAACCTATGTGCTAGAATCTATCTACGCGCTAATCTATCCTCCTTAAGCGCTCTCCTTTTCATCCTATGCGCTAGGCTAGTTCTACGTGCTAAATCCCTTTGCCTAAGCGCTATCCTTACAGCCCTATGCGCTATGTTATGCCTATGTGCTAAACTCCCTATTTGATGCGAACTTCTACGCCTCCTATGCGCTAGGTTAGACCTACGTGCTACCCTGTTCTTCCAAAGCACTACTAAACGAGATACCTGCGCTATTCTACGTAGACACGCTAACCCAGATTGCCTATGCGCTAACAAAATACTTTCGGACGCAACCTATAAATTGACTTCTATGCGCTACTGTTTACTTCGTATGCGCTAGTTTACATCCTAGACGTGCTAAAACGATTTGTCCGACTTTGAAAATTCAAAAAACACCTAAAAATGACAAAATAAAAAATCAAAAAGGGATCAAAAACATTGACTTACTGGTGGTCCACGCGCGGCTAGTCTCCGGTACCTCCGAACGCGCTCGAAACGGTGTCTGTGGTAGGGAATAGGCATTTTCTCTCCAGAGCAAATTCTCTTTTCTTCAAAGTCAACAAGCACAAATGAATTCAAATCAAGCCCATTTCCCCTTTTATAGGAGGAAAATGAAATTAGGGTTAGCTAACTGGGCCTATAATATGGTTGCGGTCTCTCCTATACCAAAACATTTGTAATTTATCGGGAGATGAATCAATTTACACACTTTCTACATGCACAAAATCCTACACATCATACGAACTTCATCAATTTAACTCAAAATTTTTCCAAAAAAATATTGATTCATCTCCCGAGGGAGCATCACATCGAACATCGAATCTGGGGCATCGCATCGAATCTGAGGCACGACTGGCAAATCAAAAGAGCGACACAAAAATTGCATTTGATCATAAAACACAAAAACACATCATTTTCTTTGAAATAACATGTGCACACACGTCACTTCAAAGAGGGGCAAAATGTAGACATATAAAAATGACCACATTCCTAAATGAATATTTTATGTTCATTTCTCTATTTAATTAAATCCAATTTAATTAAATTATCCACATTCTTCTATTTTATTAAATAAATTATTCAATTTATTTAAATAAAATTCACTATGCCATTTAATGAATAAATCATTTTATTCAATTAAATCCCCCTAGCCACTTTTAATTAAATTCAAATTTAATTAAAAAGTTATCCTAAATTGAATAAATCTAATTTATTTAATTTCCCCAAATTTTCAACCAAATTGAATGAAAATCAATTAATTCAATTAAATCCTATTATCCCCCATCCACTTGCAAAATCCCAAACCCCTTCCTAATCCCTTCTAGAATCTTCTAAACAATTCTAATTAACCTAAACCCTCCTCTAAACTTTGTCACATCCCTAAGCAAAGGGAGGTCACTTCTCAAATAACCCAAAGTCTTAGATAACCATTGAAGGTTTTCAACCTTCAACCACCAAAACCCTTAAAGTCTTTGAAAACCATTGAAGGCTTCCAACCTTCAACCACTTAATCCCCAAAGTCTCCAATAACCATTAATGGTTATTTCAAACCCTCCCACATGGTTAAAACATTTGTTTTGACTCAACCTCTACCCAACCCAAGGGTCTCATCAGATCATTAATGCTTTGACCATGATTATCTCTTAATCATTTGCACAAAGGTTTATCCTTGGATTAGATCCTAATTCAGTGGGTAAACCTAACTTAGACTTGACCCTTAGCCTTTAGATAACCATGAGGTCTTCTCAGGCCTTTAATGCCTCCAACCTCTTCTTTCAACCCAACCCTATGTTGACATTTGTCATCATTTCATTGATGCAAATTGTGCACATGGATCCCCAACTTTCAAACTTGGCCCTTGATTAAACCTTTCAATCTTGACCATCCATTGCCCTGTTTGTGCTATAAATAGAGCTCTCATTCCTCCATTTTTAACAATCATCCTCCAAATTTGAAGCATCACACTTATGCTCAAATTGTTTCAAGCTTTCATTTTATATATGCTCTTCATTTAGCCTCTTTTAGATCAGAATTAATCATGAATATGCATGTTTAGAATAAGTTCATTATCATCTTAGTTCAATCATAGATTAAATATAGTATGCTAGGATAATCTTCATACTAACCTCGTCATCTTATCATTTAGTTTGTTGCATTTCTAGCATCTCATCTAGCTTATAACACATCTCATACTAAGATCAGTTAAAATCTCTCTCGTTCTCATATTTGCCATCCCTAGACCATTTTGCTCAGTAATTTGAGAGCAAAACATTGGTTTGAGGGACATTGTGAGATAGAGAACCATGGGACCCTCCTTGGGAAGCTGAGTAACACTGCGTTACTCCATAGCTTGCATCAAGAAGTCCTGTGTGTGTGTGTGGATTGGTATTTTACGCATTTTTTGCATTTTTAATTCTAACAACCCACTTTTCCCACATACACCACTTGATGCAGAAGCCTACCTAAACTCCTAATGACAAGTCCAAACAAGGTTAGGCTAGTGAACCCCCTAACTACACACAAGGGTCCTAGAAGGAAGGACTCTACACCTCGGATGAAATTAAACACACATTCACTAAGCTTAGGCCTACCCAAGATGAGTAAAAGACTTCAACTCCTCAAACATTCTTTACCAGTGACCTCTACTCCTTGGTATTTTTAAGTTTGCCAACACATGTCATCTAAGGACTCTTTCACACACTGGTTTTGGTTTAGGGCACCAAATCCTTATACCTCCTTTGTGAACCTACCCCCCTGGCTTGTAGCCTTATTTGGAGATAGTATGGACCTTAAATTAAAAAATTTTGACACACCCATACAAAAAAATCATCATTTTAGACACCCTTTTGGAGTTTATACTGATCCCCAAAATTGGTTAGTTAGATCTGCAAGTACAAGTTCTGCTCCCTTTAGAGGCTAAAAGACCTAATAGGGGCAATTATCCCTATTTTCCAAAGCAACTACCTTTATCAGTCTACCAAATGGAAACTAACTCTATAGGAATGTGAGGGGTAGTTAGAAACCTATAATTCAAATGTTACATGCTTGGAATCCACCGCTATGATAGCTTATGATGACTGACCTAAAACTTGTCCTAGGTAGTCACATAGCGATGCCCACCTAATCTTTCTCTTTTCTCCACACAAAAAAATTTCACCTAATACACACTATGAAAACACTAAATTATAGAGGCTTATCATGCATCCCTCCAAAGGAAGGGTCTTCTAAAGGATTGGAGTGCAAGATAAGGCCATTTTTGTTCAAAACCCTCTCCAAACCCTCAATTTCTAGGTTACAATTAGAAGAATGGGGGATTCTCTCTACTCCAGAATATTTAAGACCTAAAACCATGGAACAAAGAAAGATATTCCATCTCCCTATGTACTCCATGGGTTGTGGGGTTCCAATCAATCCATACAGACATGTACAACTCCTGCAAACACAAAATTTCTTGGAAAACTATAGTATTTTGTGTATTATTGATTCTCAAATTTTAACTCCAAGATTAGAAACCTTGGGAATCATGACACAAGGATTCTACAACTCTCTGATGGTTTCCCACCTAATTTGGAGTAGGTTGGAGCTGTTTAAAGGCTTACCTCAGTCGATTTACAAAAAGTTGCATTTTTGCAATTTTGCATAAAAAGTTATCATACTCTCTAAGGTTTGGATCCACATACATGGACCAATGAAACACACATAAAACATGTCTAAAACCTATCAAACACAAATATAGACCATCTTTTACCTCTTTTTACCACATTGTCCCAATTGGCTTCTCAAATTGCCTAATTGTTGACATGGGATTACATGGTGGGGTTCATTGCATACATGAAACACAAGACACAATAATATACCCTAATGATCCTAGTCTTCATCCTAAGAGTCATGAACAACTTTTTGATGAGGTGCTCCTGCACCAAATGCCATTGTCTTCAGTTTCTGAATCACTAATATTTTCATTGTTTTCTGTAGTTATTGTTCACTCCACATGCTAAGGGATATCATTGAGTGTCTCCCACATTGATAGTATGGTATCATTGGTATCACCTAAATCTCTTTCCATGTCACAAAATGGCTTGTAAAGTAACAATTCTGATAAACATAAATCAATGAATTTTTCTGATTCACGTGAAGGAATGGATAGAAACCTTGGAAACACTCTGACAATAGTTGTTATTTTCGTAAGCTCCCAATTTTTTAAATCTTATCCATCGAGGATTATATATTGATGATCCTTTTGCATCAATAAGTGTGATAGCTTCCATAGAGAATGGCATTGTCCTATATCCATTAATGAATGATTTCATTTGTTCTTCATTGTTATCTTCTGTATACACCTAAAAATGGTCTGAAGATAATTAATTGAATAAGCAATTATTTAATTAATATCTCCTTCCCAATTTAATTGAATTCACTAAGCTATTTGATTAAATTTCCCCTTTCATCTACTTATTAATAAATCTAAGGATTTATTTAATAGGTTCATTTCACCCCTTTAATTAATTAATTCAAATTAATTAATTCCCTCCATCCAAATTGATTTCTTCTAAATCCCTTAATTAATTAAAACAAATCAAATATATCAGTTGTTGAGATTAATTATCCTTTTCATATTATTTGAATTTTTAAATTCAAATTCTCCTAACTTCTACCATTCCTAAACCTAACTCATTCTACCTGCCCACATGTCCCCTTTCATCCAACATCTTCTAGAACCTTTGTGACACTTATCACTAAGTGTTCCCTTTCATCCAACTCTTCTAGAAGCCTCTTAACACTTGTCACCATAGAGATGATAGATGTTTCCTTTAATCTGACCCCCTTTTCCACATCACCCCTATCCTTGGAAAATCCTATAAATAGACCTCATTTTGGAGCAATATGGGTCCCAATTTCATGTCCCAATTTCATGTCACAATTTCATATCATGATTGCATCCCATCTCATTTTCATCTTATGCATTGTTACTATAGGCATCTAGCTTCTAGTTTATCATTTCTTAACAATGTTATCATGCTCAATTTTAGCTTAAATCTTAGCTTAATCATGCTAGATCAATCATTCATATAGCTTAATCATGCTATTCTCGCTAGATCATGCATTTTCTTCATTCAAATCCTCCATCTAAGTGTAGTCAAGTCACTAGAGTATGCATAATCAAATCTGAGAGCATCTTTCATACTCTCATTTACTAGGAGGCAATAAGTTGATTAGCTATTGTTTTGTCTTTCATTGTTTCAATTTACTAACCATTGCTTGTAATGATTTATTGAGTGCATTGTGGTTGTAGGTACAGGTACACTTCATAGAGAATGACATTTTGGTGCCTATCATGGGGCAGAATTCATCATTATCAGCCTCTCAAGCTTCAATAAACATTCATCTCTATCAGATCAGAATCATAATATCATACGAGTTGATTTTCCAACTTCTACGAACTACCTGTTAGCCCAAGATGACACTTCATCCTGACTTGTACTAGGTATAATGCTGACTTGTATGAGCTCTTACATTGAAAATTATCTATTCGTTCTACCTCATTCTTGTGTCATACGAGTTTATTTTCACTGTCATACTAGAGATAATTTTGTTTCTTACAAATTTATGGCTTCAAAATCTTATGTCATACAAGTCTTCTTTTATTCCTATGTGAAATCTAAATTTGTGTCATATTAACTTGTAAATCATGTCATACAAGTTTCTGCATCTCTGATTTTTTGATAAACTGCAAGTTAGAATTTTCAAGTTTATCTATACGTTGGTAATTTACATTTTTGAAGGCCTTAAAGTAATTTTTAGCCCTTGAAAGTGCCGATGGAGCTTGGCTAGGCATTCTCTTTCAAAATCTCATCTACAACTCTTGGAGACCTTTCCAACGAGTTAAACAGTTTGTCATTTCAAGTCGCGAGCACAAAGTTATACCTATTTGAAGTTAGGCTAAAATTTCATATAGTTTTTTTTTTTAATTTCATAGTTCGTATCACTGATGCTAATCCTGTTATGTCTATGAGATGTTTGCAGCCTAACTCTTTTCTGCAGGATGCTTGTCAAAGATACACTTGTCAAAGACAAATTCAAAACACAATCATGACTACTAATGTATTTATTGCAGGTTGCGTATGAATTCAATTAAACTTTGTGTATTCTTTAAGATTTTTAGGCACATTTCAATTTGGGCTTAAAGAAATGAACTATCATGTCTTATGTGTCTTTGATGATAGCTGA
Source organism: Cryptomeria japonica (assembly GCF_030272615.1). Lineage (NCBI taxonomy): Eukaryota > Viridiplantae > Streptophyta > Pinopsida > Cupressales > Cupressaceae > Cryptomeria > Cryptomeria japonica. The sequence goes on from NC_081413.1 coordinate 628,276,340, forward strand.
GTATGCTCTCACCTTTCTTAGGTGATCAAAAAGCTAGACTCATCTTTTTCTTTCATTAGTGCATCTCTTTAGCAGACCTGCCCTCCCGAGGAGTTATTAACTCTTAACCCTTAAGGCCGATGAGAGGGGAATGACCTAAGTGGGAATGGCTAGTGCCAAGTAATCCAACACACTATTATATAAATGTGTTTTTGATGAAAATCAAAGCAATGACAGTGCTCAGGAATAACTCTCCTCTGTACCTTCGGGTATATCAAACCTTGGTTTTCAAGGCTGGGAGACCTCTTAATTGAGTTTATACCCCGACGCACCAAATGGATCCCTTACTAGTACTGGTTAAAATAGAAGCTACCCGATTCACCTCCGAAAGGGTGATAATCTTTGTACAAGAGAGATAGTAACTCTCCCAAGACACTTGCCATATCATGCCCCCATTAGCATTTGGAGTCGGATAATACGGCTTTGAGAATCCATTGCATGAGACTCTACGATCGTATTCTGATTAGCTATTGGGTGTGTACCTAAGTCAACAAGTAAAGGTTTTCATTCTCAGCCAACTTCCTTAGGGTTTAGCTTGATTGAGAGTCATGTATCACATCATGTGTTTGTTGTGTATTCATCCCTAAATTAAAAAATCAAACACTTAGGAACTGGAAAACATCAGCAAAACATTAGCAAAACTCAAAGATCAAAATCAGCAAAACAAACACTTTTTATCATTCTCTTCAACCTGTCATACGAGCTATAATTCTTTGTCACATGAGTCATAATCTCTATCAGACAAGTTAACTTGGATAAAATCATTTGTTGTACTATCTGCTATCCTATGTCATACGAGTCATCTGTTTTGTCGTATGGTCTATAATCCCAAGTCATACGAATTGTTGTTATTTATGTGAAAAACTCTGTTCTGTCGTATGGCTTTGTATCTTGTATCGTCCTAAGCTGAATCTTATGTTGTACAAAACTCTACATCTGTCAGTCCAAAGCTATATCCTACATGTCTGTTTCAGATTTATCATTTCTACCTGATCAATTTGCAGTAAGCATAAACACCCGCTATCTGTCAATCCGTGCTTAGATTGTTTGCTTGGTTTGCTTGATCAGGTTATCATTCGTCAAAATTAGAGTTTAGAAAATATTTACCTCAAGATTTTCAAGTGCTTACCCCCAACAAGTTCAAAATCTAAAAATCTCAAAGTGCCTTATCACCCTCTTTGATAAACTGATCATTCAAACATAGTTTCTCATCAGGATCAATCATCCTTTATCACGAAAGGGAAATGTTTAGTAAGGATAACCGTCTCCCATATCGTAGGATAGATCAGTCCTATTAGACTTGCTTCTTATCAAATCATCACCATTGCACTCCTAAACTGAAGATCAAAAAACTTGCAAACTTTTAAACACTTGAATTCTCTGTTAGTGTCATATCACTCTATTGCCTTGAAATTGACTATTGATCACTTAATCAAAACAACCTTTAGACAATCAAATCCTAGCACAATATCAAACACAATGCCCATTTTGATTAGAGAACAGAGACATAAGATCACAAAAATATTTGCAATAGCTGAAAATCATATCAACATGACATACCAAAGCAAAACACAAGAAGAAAACAGAACAAACCAACATATCAGAGCAATCAAACAAGTTCAAAATCAAAATCCAACTATGTTAAAACCTCACAAGGATTCAAATATATCTCCGAAGAAAGGTGGCTCTTTTATGCACCTCTTAAAGAGATACCTAAAGGATTTGGCTAAAGAAGATCAAAATCGTGCACCCATGTCTAACAATGATCCATACGTCCACAAGAAAATTGACTCTCCAAAGGCATCTATTCCTACATGTCCTGAAAGCTTGTAGGAACCTTCCATAGCATCCTTGCCAAACAATGCATCAAAAGCTAAAGTTCCCTAAGCGATATCCAGGATTGCAATCAAACCTATTTCAGAGGATCCTATTCAAAGCTCATCTCCTTCATATCCAAGCATTGATTCATTGCAAAATCCTTATAACACTCTCTTGCAAATTGAAGTCCTGATTCATAGAATGCTTATTAAATGTGTCCTAATAGATGGGGGAGAAGGCTTGAACATTTTCTCTATGAATCTTGTCCATGCTCTAGGATATTCAAAAGATGTAGTTGATCCCTAGAAAAGGATAAAAAATCAAAACATCTGGTGAAGAAGAACATTACTCTAAAGGAATTGTGGTATTACCCCTCAGAGTGGGAGCTTTGCAAAATGAAATAGCATGAAAAGTTCTAGACTTGGAGCTATCATATAACATAATCTTGGGGAGACCATGGATTCGGGACATGCAGGCTATTCCATAAACATGTAATCAATGTGTAAAATTTCCCTACAATGGACAGGAAATCACAATATCATCAGACTCAAATCCATTGCAGTGTTGTAATAATTTGAAATCAGCTCAAGAGGTCATTGTTTCACATAACAGAGAGGCAGCATCTTCAAGAAAGGAACAATCATTTGAATCAATTTTCTCAAACATGGAAAAACAAATGTAGCCAAAAGATGTGGGGAATGGTGAATATTTGCTATCATGGAAAAACAAACAAGAGCAACTTGAAATTGAAAGAGAAGATGTGGAAGGTGATGTAGTTCACATGTATGCAGAACAAAAGTTAGGAACTAGCCTACTTGAATTATATGAGGTCATTCTGACGAGAGTACCATCCTAGACATCGACATACATATTGAAAGCTTTGATATCTCTATCATGACCCCTAATATCTTTGAAACTATTCAACCTAAAGATCCTTTATCCTTAAGCTATCCTGAACCTATGGGCTAGGAAAATGAAAGACATACTGCTATTGATACCTTTCCAAATGACCATGCCATATCCTTATATCTTGATGGAATCAAACCCATAACAACTCTCACTAGGAATTTCAGCAATGCATCTTCCATTCAAGTGGGTGCCAAATCTCCTAGTTGCAAAATTGAAAATCAAGAAAACAATATCAAGTCTAATGGTGAAAACCATTTATTGGCAACATTAGATCGGAAAAAAGTAAAAACAAAGGACGTATCTAATGGTGAAAACCTCCTCGAGGTGCTGAAAGATGGGAGATTTGACACCTTACTTGAATGTTATCAAGAGAAGTTATCTATCATAATAGCACCACCAAAGGAAAATATCATTGGCACAACTGATCTACATCCAACAATCTCTTTATCAGAACTAGCAAGACAAAAATATTGGAAACCATTCAAAAGATGGCAAGTCAATTTTACTAGTTCATATATAGACATTCGAGGGTTTGATCCATATCTTACAATACAACACCCAAATATCAGTCAAGGAGCAGACATCAATAAAGGAACACAACATGAATCAGAAGAAGAAATTCTATTCATCACACCACAAGGGCATACAATCCTGAAAGCATACAAATTAAGCTTTCTGTGTACAAACAATATAGCAGAGTATCAAACATTAGTTATAGGTATCAAAATGGCTATAGAATGGAACATTAAACAACTTCAAGTCTTTGGAGACTCTCTGCTTGTCATTAATCAAATCAATGATGACTATCAAACAAAAGATGACAAACTAATGCCTTACAAAAAGATGGTGGATGATTTCAAGAAATACTTTGTAGAAATAAATTTTGAACAAATTCCAAGAAATGACAACAAAGCAGCAGACGCCATGGCTACACTTGCTTCTCTATTGCAGACACAGGAAAATCAACAGTGTTATGAATTCCTGGTTGAAGAGTTGTTTCATCCCACCTTTAATTATCCTGATTCCCAAACCATCTATCAACTTATTAGACATAATTCCTCCCACTATGGCCAAACTTACACATACCTAAAAGATAATATCTTACCTCCTGAATTATCAAAAAACCAAAAGAGAAACTTTATTTGCCAATCCTCCCATTTTACTCTCATCATAGACATCCTATTTAAACGAGGTCTAGACAATACTCTCTTAAGATGTCTTGAACAAGAAGAATCTGAGGTCTTACATGAAGTCCATAATAGCATTTGTGGCACTCATTCAAGTGGTCTTACCCTTTCGAAAAAACTCATATGCTTGGGCTACTATTGGCCGACTATGGAATGAGATTCTTTTAAGATAGCAAGAACATGCATACAATGTCAAATCCATGGGAACTTGATCCATGCACCAGCACAAGAACTACATGCTTTAGCAACATCTTGGCTTTTTTGTCAATGGGGACTTGATCTAGTAGGAAAGATAAATTCTTCCTCATCTAATGGACACAAATTCATTCTTGTAGCTACAGAATATTTCACAAAATGGATTGAAGTGGTACCTCTCATAAACATCGTAGGAAAACAAATTGCTGCATTTATCTTGAACTATATCATCTATCGCTATGGAATACCAATGACCTTTATCACTGATAATGGGCAACAATTCAAAAATCAAGATGTACAAGAGCTATGTGAGAAGTTCAAAATCCAGCACAGATTCTCCACACCATATTATCCATAAGGAAATGGGTAGGCAAAAGCATCTAACAAAACTATTGTGAAAATCCTCAAAAAGACAGCGAATGATGTCGGGAAAGATTGGCATATTCAACTAAACCCTGCTCTCTGGGCCTACCGCACTGCACCAATATCCGCACATTGACAAGTGCCACAACTTTCTCTCTTGTATATGGATCAGAAGCCATATTCCCAATCTAAGTAGAAATACCTTCTCTACGTGTATCACTAAAAGGTCTCATCCCAGATGAAGAACAAAGAGTATCTAGACTTCAAGAGTTAGAACTAATCCAGGAATGAAGACATAATGCCTTTGATCATCTAAAGGTATATCAACAAAGAATGTGTTGGAGCTACAATCATAAGGTTAAACCATGAATCTTTCAAGTTGGAGAACTAGTGCTAGAGGAAAATCCATGCAACCAGGCAGATCAAGAAAAGAAAGGAAATTTTGAACTAAACTGGTTAGGTCCATTTGTGGTCACAACAGTATTTGGATCAAGAGCATATCAGCTATCAACACAAGATGAAGATCAACTTGAAGAACCCATCAATAGCATGCACCTGGAGAAATTCTATGTCTGAAAAATCAGAAAAAAACCAAAAATAGTGAAAAATCAAAAAAAATGAAAAAATTGGAAAATAAAAAAAAATCTAAAAAAGTGAAAAATCAAAAAAGTAAAAAATAGTAAAAAAAGCAAAAAAATCAAAAACAATTAAAAAACAGGAAAAATCCTAAAAAGTGAAAAAGAAGAAAAAGAAAAAAAAAACAAATATCAGAAAAAGTGCAATAAAAATAGATGGTGAAAACTTGGCAAATAGGTGCTATCTATCATCTAGCTCTTCCATCTATTAGTTCATGTATCTTTCTGCTTGCATTCATTTTCCATCAGTGCTGACCATCATAAGCATTTGTACATATGTAGACATCCCAGGTGGCTTCTTACCATGGTTTGGATCATTGTATATATCATAATGACTTTGTTTCTAGGCTTGGGGCAAAATCCTACACCTAGTTGGGGGCAAAACTTTGGATCATTTTGAGCTTAATCAAACAGATAGAACAATAGCTAGACAACTCTTATCAAGCAAAAAGTGAGACACATCCAACATTGAACACAAGATCAAACTATCAAGCTATCATGAACTCAATTTAAGCACATCACACACTTTTCAGTGGATAATATCTTTTTGAATAATGATTGTATCATGATTGTTCAATTTTTCTTTATTTCTTTTCACTATCATGATTTGTGAGTGACTCTAGGATGTCATTGACTAGAGGAATGAGGAAGAAACATGATATTTTTCTTGTCTGCTGTCAGAAAATTAATCATTAATATGTGCAAATTTGTCTCGGCACATGATCATCAGAATATCATTGAAGACATTTCTGATTTCTGTATTAAAGTGATTGATACTGCATGTTTTACATAAACAACACTCAGGTCATCTCGGTTCAATTATACCTTGATGCTTCTGTTAACTTGCTATATCAAAATCCAGGAAAGTAATGTTGATTTCATCATGGTTTAATTATACCATCTATGTTTGCACTCACTTCCCATATTTCAAAAGCTCAATGATGACAAAATGCAAAATAATCTAGTGACTAGTCCGATCATAGTTTGCATTCCATTGCATTTCATTTGCATTCTAGCTTGCATTTCATTCTTGCATGAGATCCTATAGGCTCACTTTATCCAAGGTTACATCTATCGCAGGAATCATCAAAGTATCATCACAAGTGTATACGTGATAGGGAGAAACCCAGAGGAGGACCAATTAAAGACTAAATATAATCCTCTTGTTAAGAGACTCCTTCAAATGAGAGAGGAAAGGTTTATGTTTTATTGATAAGGCCCACTTTCAATGTACACAAGCTTCACTCAACCCAAAACTTCCTCCTTGAGCTCTTCCCATCATTTGTTCATACACTTGCTCAACTCAAACTACCATGCTCTCATTCCTCAACCCATCAACTTCAATATATGGATACCCTTGCTCACCACACATAGTTTATGCTATTTCTTGGCAGCATTTAGCTTCTTCAAAAGGTTTAGACAAGGAGTTAAAGACTTGCTTTTGGTTTTGTTCTCAAAGACCTAGTTCAAGCTCACTTGCTCATGACTTACTCAAACCCTTCTTATAGTTTTAAACCCAAAATATAGTACCACTGCTCTTACTAAGGTTTTAGGAGGCTTTCTTGAGTGTTTTTAAATGATCTCTAATGGTTCTTCAAGACCATTCAACCTTGCACCAATTGGGTTCTTAATTTTCTTCAAAACAGGGCTACAAGGAATAAGCCCTTCCACCATAGTTACTCACTCCTAAGATTGGTGCAAGCCTCCAAACTATTGGGGAACCTCTGCCAAAACATACCAATGACTGCCTTGCCACTAAAAATCAAGCATTATGCCAAGCACTTGGCAAGCAAACTGAAAAAGAACAAAAACACTGTCAAAATCACTATTTTTCTGAGTTTTCACTGTTCGAGCTGCATTTCATTGAGTTAGAACTTCAAAAATGCCTACACCATAATGTCAACAATCCTTAAAACAACAAATTAACTCTTCATTTAATAATTATAGTGAGGTCTTCATACATAGAAGGTTCCAAAGTCAAACTTGGTGCCAAAAACCATAATATTTCCCTAAATAGAGAATTTGTTGCCCTTCACAAACAGTGACACTTTATAATGCAAAATGGATAAATTTTGCTGCTCCAACTTGCTTCAAATTACTTCTAGTATATGTGCAGACCTTTTTCCAATGTTGTTAGCTCAAATAGACTTTGAGAACAACATTTTGCTCATAAAATCAATCTACTAGCCAAGTTACTCACTTAACTTGCCTAATAAGTGCTCAAATTCATCTTTTCCATCAAAACTGACAGCACAAACTTAAAATACAATATTTAGAAAGGTCCAAATTGGTCTCCAAGGTTCATTTTTGCTTGGTTACCCATGGAGACAAAGTGTTTCAACCCATTTTCTTCAAAACCCCAGTTCAGGGTAGCGAACTAGCAAAAACTAAAAGATTTTTTTTGATAAACCCAAACATAATAAAAAACCTAACACAAAGAATGAAAAACCTTCATACAACCATGACACAAACTCCTGTGAAAGAACAATATGGAAATATTGCTCTGTATGGGCTATTACAACAGATTAAGCTTTAAAAGCATGAAAAATAGTCATATTTTATTAATTTCCTCTTGCTAATACAAATACAACCTATTTACAATGTTTGAAGTGTCCTTATATAGGAACAATCAAACCATTTCAACACTTATGGCATCCATAACTACCTTGTGGAGTGATTTTACAACTTTTCTCACTTTTTGTCAAAATATCGCTTGACAACATTGGCAATTTTTGACTCTTAGTGCATTTTTGACCTATAAGATAAATATTTTCCACCTAATAATTTGAGATGGTTTAAAATCAATAAGTACACCTACTCCAATTCCTTTCTAGGCTTGTTACAAGGTTTTGAGCATATTTGCACTATAATGCCATTTTTGGCTTACAAGGCACTATGGGCCAAAACTGGAAAGAAAACTTGAGAGAAACTATCTAACCAACTCTAAGATAAAATTAAACTATAATGAAACCTAAAACATACAATTGGACTCTTATAATAGTCCTATTTTCAATTTTTGATCCCATCAGGATCAAACAAGCCAAAATTGTGAAGTGCTCCTGCACCATACTCCCCAAAATTGAAAAAGTTCCAAGTCCTCTTGGAAATGCTACCTACAAAATAAATGATACCTACAAATCATATAGGATTCATCTTGACCTTTGGTATGTACTTGTCTTTGGATTCATCATGCATGGCCAAATGGAAAGCTCCTTCCTTCATCTTTACTCTAGGCCTTGCTTCAAAAATGAACATCCACCAGAGCTGTGGCTGCTCATAAGGTGTAGATGATACCATCAACTACCATTCCAAAAAATTCTCAGTCCAAGAACAACTCCATGAATAGATATGCGAAATCTCAATGAAATTCATCTCAAAGTGAGGAGAAGTGCTCATTTGTGGGGACCAATATAGGTGCTTGGTGTCATGCTTCAGGAACCTTGGATAGAGCATTGCTCTCATAAAAGGTCATGACACCTTCATAAAGACTAATACCAATCTGATAGTGTTCATGCATGTAGACCTCTGTAGCAACATAATGATCAATACCAACTATCTTTGTATCCTTCTTGTCAATAGGCTTCTCAAGTGCATGTGACCCTTGTATCATGTCTTCTTCTTGTTCAATCTGATCAACAACTCCATCATCAAGATAAAGACTATATGCTTCAACCACATTGGTCTCTAATCCTTGCTTAGCCTCAAGAACCTTTGCCATATAAGGTCCCTCTTCAACTCTTTGCTGCTCACTCTTCACTTCAACATGCATCTGCTGCCCAAAGTCATTAAATAGACTGTCTACCTCTTCAACTTCACCTTCTATGGTACTTGGGGTCACTTCTTCCTCTAAACTTCCATTGTGTATTGCTGCACTGTTTGCTTCTTCAACATCTTCCTTTCTCTTTTACTCTAGTTCCTCTTTAAGTTCCCTCAAGCTTGCTTCATTTGCTTCTAAAGTCCTTCTTAAACTTCTCAACTCATCTCATTTCTTTTCTTCTTCTTCTCTCTTCATTCTTTCAACTTCTTGTTTCCTCAACTCTTCTTCCTCTCTTTTCTTCTTTCCACCAAACATTAGTTCTTTCCACTTCTTGTAAGCACCTACTATCTCTTTCTCAGATTTTGTTAACTCCATCTACACACCTATATCCCAGACCTTTCACTGGCTCTGATACCAATTTGATAGGGAGAAACCCACAGGAGGACCAATTAAAGACTAAATATAATCCTCTTGTTAAGAGACTCCTTCAAATGAGAGAGGAAAGGTTTAGGTTTTATTGATAAGACCCACTTTCAATGTTCACAAACTTCACTCGACCCAAAACTTCCTCCTTGAGCTCTTCCCATCATTTGTTCATACACTTGCTCAACTCAAACTACCATGTTCTCATTCCTCAACCCATCAACTTCAACATAAGGATACCCTTGCTCACCACACATAGTTTATGTTGTTTCTTGGTAGCATTTAGCTTCTTCAAAAGGTTTAGACAAGGAGTTAAAGACTTTCTTTTGGTTTTGTTCTCAAAGACCTAGTTCAAGCTCACTTACTCATGACTTACTCAAACCCTTCCTATAGTTCTAAACCCCAAATATAGTACCCCTGCTCTTACTAAAGTGTTACGAGGCTTTCTTGAGTGTTTTTAAATGATTTCCAATGGTTCTTCAAGACCATTCAACCTTGCACCAATCAGGTTCTTAATTTTCTTCAAAATAGGGCTATAAAGAATAAGCCCTTCCACCATAGTTACTCACTCCTAAGCTTGGTTCAAGCCTCCACACTATTGGGGAACCTCTACCAAAACATACCAATGACTGCCCTGCCACTAACAATCAAGCATTATGCCAAACACTTGGCAAACAAACTGAAAAAGAACAAAAACACTATCAAAATCACTATTTTTCTGAGTTTTCACTGTCTGGGCTGCATTTCATTGGGTTAGAACTTCAAAACTGCCTGAACCATAATGTCAACAATCCTTAAAATAACAATTTAACCCTACATTTCATAAATATAGTGAGGTCTTCATACATAGAATGTTCCAAAGTCAAACATGGTGCCAAAAACCATAATATTTCCCAGAACAGGGAGTTTCCTGCCCTTCACAAATAGTGACAATTTATTATGCAAAAAGGATAAAGTTTTGTGCTGAACTTGCATCAAATTACTTCTAGTATATGTGCAAACCTTTTTCCAATGTTGTTAGCTCAAATAGACTTTGAGAACAACATTTTGCTCATAATTTCAATATACTAGCCAAGTTACTCACTTAACTTGCCTAATAAGTGCTCAAATTCACCTTTTCCATCGCAACTGACAGCACAAACTTAAAATACAATATGTACAAAGGTCCAACTTGGTCTCCAAGGTTCATTTTTTCTTTTTTACCCATGGAGACCAAGTGTTTCAACCCATTTTCTACAAAACCCCAGTTTAGGGCAGCGAACTGGCAAAAACTAAAAGATTTTTTTTGATAAACAAAAAAACAATAAAAACCCTAACGCAAAGAATTAAAAAGCCTTCATTCAACCATGACACAAACTCCCATGAAAGGACAGTATGGAAATATTGCTTTGTACGAGCTGTTACAACAGATTAAGCATTAAAAAACATGAAAAACAGTCATATTTTATTAATTTCCTCTTGCTAATACAAATCCAACCTATTTACAATGTTTCAAGTGTCCTTATATAGGCACACTCAAACCATTTCAACCCTTATGACATCCATAACTACCTTGTGGAGTGATTTTACAACTTTTCTCACTTTTTGTCAAAATATTGCTTGACAACATTGGCAATGTTTGACTCTTAGTGCATTTTTGACCTATAACACAAATATCTTCCACCTAATTATTTGATATGGTTTAAAATCAATAAATACACCTACTCCAATTCCTTTCTAGGCTTGTTACAAGGTTTTGAGCATATTTGCACTATAATGCCATTTTAGGCTTACAAGGCACTATGGGCCAAAACTGGAAAGAAAAATTGAGAAAAACTATCTAACCAACTCTAAGGTAAACTTAAACTATAATGAAACCTAAAACACACACTCAGACTCTTACAATATTCCTTTCTTCAATTTTTGATCCCATCAGGATCAAACAAGCCAAAACCCATGCAGAACAAGTGTTTCAACCCATTTTCTTCAAAACCCCAGTTCAGGGCAGCGAATTGCCAAAAACTAAAAGATTTTTTTTAATAAACCAAAACACAATAAAAACCCTAACACAAAGAATTAAAAACCTTCATGCAACAATGACACAAACTCCCATGAAAGAACAATATGGAAATATTGCTCTGTACTAGCTGTTACAGCAGATTAAGCTTAAAAAGCATGAAAAACAGTCATATTTTATTAATTTCCTCTTGCTAATATAAATCCAACCTATTTACAATGTTTTAAGTATCCTTATATAGGCACACTCAAACCATTTCAACCCTTATGGCATCCATAACTACCTTGTGGAGTGATTTTACAACTTTTCTCACTTTTTGTCAAAATATTGCTTGACAACATTGGCAATTTTTGACTCTTAGTGCATTTTTGACGTATAAGACAAATATCTTCCACCTAATCATTTGAGATGGTTTAAAATCAAAAAATACACCTACTCCAACTCCTTTCTAGGTTTTTTACCAGGTTTTGAGCATATTTACACTATAATGCCATTTTTGGCTTACAAGGCTTTATGGGCCAAAATTGTAAAGAAAACTTGAGAAAAACTATCTAACCAACTATAAGATAAAATTAAACTATAATGAAACCTAAAACACACACTCGGACTCTTACAATAGTCCTTTATTCAATTTTTGATCCCATTAGGATCAAACAAGCCAAAATTGACAAGTGCTCCTACACCAATACGCAATCAGATGAATGACTCACATCTCTCTCATGATATTATCAATCCAGCAAAAATATTATGCTATCTCTCTTAACAGAATCAACAATCAGCATATCCAAATCTTTCTTCAACTTTCTATCAACAAATTGTCAATTCTTTATATAATCAACCTTATAAAATCAAATCAATCAATCAAACCTAATCAATCCTATCATGTCTTATACAAGATGAATCCTTCCTTGAATGAGACAATCTAATTCTGATTCATGTCTTATATAGGATGTATCCTTCCTGAAACCAGACGTTCTGATCATGTCTTATACAGAATGAATCCTTCCTGAAACCAGACGCTTTGATCATCATTGTCTTATACAGGATGAATCCTTCCTGAAACCAGATTGAATTTCAATCTTATCAATCTAATCGATCAATATTTTTAAATATTATCAATATAAGCAATCAAGCTAATCAAAGAACACGCATTTTCATCAAACCACGGTTGCAGAAATCAAATCAAATCTATCGGGATATAAATCTCTCAAAAACTCCAAAGATCAATTATCTCAATTGATCTCTCGAGGGGGCATCATCATATCAAAATTTAGCAATCAAGAGTTGGGGCATCCTATCAAACAAATATCAACATCAAAATAAGATTATTCTTTGAATCAACGCATCATCACACCTTAATTAATTAAAATAAATCAATTCTATGAGTTGTTGAGATTAATTATCCTTTTCATATTATTTGAATTTTTAAATTCAAATTCTCCTAACTTCTTCTACTCCTAAACCTAATCATTCCTAAACCTAACCCATTCTACCTACCCACATGTCCCCTTTCACCCAACATATTCTAGAACCTTTGTGACAGTTGTCACTAAGTGTTCCCTTTCATCCAACTCTTCTAGAGGCCTCTTGACACTTGTCACCATAGAGATGATAGATGTTCCCTTTAATCCAACCCCCTTTGCCATCCTCCTCCAATTTAACCATTCATATCTTTAGATTAATCTTGTCCATTGATTCTTGCCACATCACCCCTAGCCTTGGAAAATCCTATAAATAGACCTCATTTTGGAGCAATATGGGTCCCAATTTCATGTCCCAATTTCATGTCACAATTTCATATCATGATTGCATCCCATCTCATTTTCATCTTATGCATTGTTACTATAGGCATCTAGCTTCTAGTTTATCATTTCTTACTAATGTTATCATGCTCAATTTTAGCTTAAATCTTATCTTAATCATGATAGATCAATCATTCATATAGCATAATCATGCTATTCTTTCTAGATAATGCATTTTGTTTATTCAAAACATCCATCTAAGTGTAGTCAAGTCACTAGAGTATGCATAATCAGATCTGAGAGCATTTTGCATATTTGCATTTACTAGGAGGCAATAAATCGATTATCTATGGTTTTGTTTTTCATTGTTTCAATTTACTAACCATTTCTTGTAATGATTTATTGAATGCATTGTGGTTGCATGTACAGGTACACTTCATAGAGCATGTCATCTTCATCACATATAGCAACAGGTTTGAATACTTAGCATGAAACATTCAGAGTAACAATTCTTTTACTACTCTTAACCAAGGGAAGTTCTAAGAGCATGTGGCATGTTTCTTGAGCTCCAACATCTCATTCTATAATAGTTTCAATCAAGAGCTTCCTATATACCTTTGTTGTTAGATCATCTGAGTTTTCTATATTTGCAGGACACATTAGCATTGGATAGTAGGTTTATGAGCTTTTCTCTTCTTTCATTGCATACTTTGTAATGTACTTTATCACTGCATGTTTTGAGAGAACTGGTTGCCAATCTATATTATCTCTCCACAATTATAGTATTTAGCGGTTGTGTGAATTGACTCTGCCATCATTTCTTGCTGGCTCAAAAAGAATTTCATGACTCTCTATGTCTTCATATAATTTTGATCCGTGTAAACTTAAGGCCCAAGGTGCATTGCATCTGCAATTTTATTCATAAATATTATTTAGCATGTTTTTTCAAACTTTTACATTTCATGTATATATAAAATTATTTATTATAAAGTAGTTACCTACAAACCATTCTTCCTTGTTTCTTTCTTAAACATGCACCCTCTCTACACATTAAACGTATCTGTACTATGTTTAGAATTTCTTTGTAATCCTTATTAATATTTGTCTCAGCAAGTTGTCTTGTTTTTTTCAGACATGGATGTTGACCAAAGATTCGGAATGCTTGCAATAGTAAAGATGACTGTATTAGTTTCTTATGTAGAAAGTAATCACATTTATATTGGACTACATAAGTTACATTTGAAACTCATTGTAATTATACCTGTACGTTTCGTTGATAAATATCTATTCTTAGATTCCATGCATACAATGGAAATATCTTTCAACAGCCTTTAATTCTTGTTCATTAGATCAATCTATACTATCCATATTTGGTGCTCCATGTATCCATAAAAAACCATACACATGTGGTAATCCCCTATGTTGCCATTCATATCTACACCAATAGTCTTTAACATTAAATCTCTTTTCTAGTATTTATTTTCTAAATATAGAATGTCTTAAGTGCATATAGTGGATGACTATATGAGGATAGTCGATCATATTTTGTTTCCTCCAAATTTGAGCTTTATGTGGAGTTGTTTGTGCTATTCTTGGAATCAGTGCAAGTAAATTTGGCCAATACAAATCCACTGCACCGAGTGTAAATAATATTGTCAGCGTTCCAATTTGATGAGTCATGTCAAATTGTTTTTCTCAACACTTTGTCCAATATGATTTGCTTCCTCTCAATGTTTTTCTAGATTGCATCAATTTATCAGCTAGGTGTGAGTTTGGCAAGTTCTCCATCTATTCACACAATTCATTTTTTGTGATAGGAAACTCTCAAAAGTTCTTTTTTTGCAAATACAGTAGTTCAATTTTGTGCTCTGTTCCTCATTATCATGTTCATCATGTAGTATCAAAACCTTGGGTGTTTTCCAAAGTGGTGGTCTCTATAGAAAATCGAATGCTTCACATACTGATGTAGGTGTACTCATCTTATTCTTGGTTCCAACCAATCATACCCACCATCATAAAATGGAGTTCAAAATGCCATGTCAAGTAAACCTAATGATGTATATTCATTGATAAGAGATACACCAATTGTAGGCCAATCAATCAATCTAGGATGATCTGCATTTGCATTATTCACCCATGCCAGGATAAATTCCATTTCTCTTTTCATGTTCAGTGGTTTGAAGCCATTTATTTTTTGTGATCTATGATATTATAATCATCTATTTCTCGAATTGGACCAACAAATAGAATTTGATTTGAGTCAGAATGAAATTCTATGTGCACAATCCTTATTTTATCAAAGATATTGTGATTACAATCTCTGTCCAAATCATGCAGAGCATTATGAACAATTGTAACATTTGAATAGAACTTGCCATGATCTATTTTTTAATTTAATGTTTGATAGACACATTCTCTATTTACTATAAAGTTGTAATTTTGACACACTAATCTTTTCTTCGAATAATAATTATTCGCAAGTCTTTGATTGGATGTGGTAGAATCTTGGAAATTTGTTCAATATGTTTTGAAAAACTTATTGTGTGTCCTTTATACTTATATTGACCCCCTGTTGCATACGTGACTTGTAAAATTAGAATTACACATGCAATCAACATTTCTTTTACTTGTGTAAGGTTCACAAGTTCTTGTGGTTGTGGTCCTAGATCCATATTGTTTGAGGAAGAGAATTTGTTATTTCCTCATTCTTGATGACACCTACCATATATAGGACCTTGTGAAGTGCGATACACTTTTTATTCCAAGGTAATATTCTTGACATATTTAACACATTGCTGGAGAAACAAAGTTTTCTAGTCAGTGTCGAAAAGCAAGTTGAATATTTTTCAAATCATTTTGAAGAATTCTATTAGGATTACCTATATTTTGTACATTATTTTCGATTCCTAAATTTCATTCAAGTTGAGGAACATGTTGAGTATTTGGAGGTATATACTAAACAAATGTTGATTCTTCATTCTGAAAATTCATTTGAATGTTTGCATTTGATTGAAATTGTTGCATTTTGATTGATTGTTGATGAACTTGTTGCCTATCCTCCCTCTGAGAATGAGATTGTTTTTGAGAAGTTCGTTGAAGACCACTTCCAATTGTATTTTCACCTTCTCTATTATGAGCTTCGAATTCTTCTACTGCTACTTTTTCTCTACATCTAAGATATCTATGCCTTTCAATCACATTATATTTTTGTCTTTGTTCCTCCCTTTTAACATCTGTCATTTGTTTGCATTGTCTTCTATGATATTCTCTTTGATAATCCCTTCAATATTGCCTTTCTTGTTCCTCAGATTCAAAATTCAATCTTTGTCATGGCATAACTACAGGACATTTTATATTTCAAGAAAATTAATAAATGCATTATAATTTAAATATCATGAATATTTTAGATTGAAACAATACATTATATCTGTGAAAGAGAAGTTCTAAATACAATATTTCACAAAAAGATACATATGATTGATGCAATTATTAAAGAAAAATTGAATAAAAGATTTTTTTATCATACATCGAATTAAATCTACATATTTCATGTATGCATTTTATCGATCTATATAGGTGATTTACAAATAGAAATATATATATGTTTGAAATTATCCAATTGACATTCTAAAGTGCACTATAAATTATAGTGTAACAAATTAGACAATTTCATCACATTCGTAATGCTTGAGTTTTATAAGGTTATTGTGAATGAGCATGACTGAGAATTACAAAAAGGATCATATAATTTGTGGAAAGTTTTGTTGGAAATCATCGATAGCTGCATCCAAGAATATTACATCTGGAGACATGTGATATTTCAACTTAATCCTTTGAGAGAAAAGTTTTTATTTGATATTTCAACATGGAAAATCAGTTGCCATGCGAAGAGGGATTACCGAAGAAGGGACAAAGGCATCTTTCATTATGTAATGAGTGTTTTGAAGGTCGGATACATACCTTGAGCAAAATAATTTCTTATGATTTGGGGACTTCTGGGATTCAAGGTCGGATACATACCTTGAGCAAAATAATTTCCTATGATTTGGGGACTTCTGGGATTCAAGGTCGGATACATACCTTGAGCAAAATAATTTCCTATGATATGGGGACTTCTGGGATTCAAGGTCGGATACATACCTTGAGCAAAATAATTTCCTATGATTTGGGGACTTCTGGGATTCAAGGTCGGATACATACCTTGAGCAAAATAATTTCCTATGATTTGAAGACTTCTGGG
The DNA here is from genome assembly GCF_030272615.1 of Cryptomeria japonica. Taxonomy (NCBI): domain Eukaryota; kingdom Viridiplantae; phylum Streptophyta; class Pinopsida; order Cupressales; family Cupressaceae; genus Cryptomeria; species Cryptomeria japonica. The sequence continues at coordinate 628,293,644 of NC_081413.1, forward strand.
ATTCAAGGTCGGATACATACCTCTGACTCTCCGAAAACCTCTATTTAAAATGCAAAGGTAATAACAGAATATACATTGTTCAACGTTTGTTTTATTTCTTTTAATTATTTCAGAAGCAACTCGTTTGGAATAATCAAAATAGAAATTATTAATATTGAGATGTTCGATGCATGGAAAGCCCTGGTTTTCCAACAAAACACTTTAATGTGATATTGGGACTTAGGGCTGTCGTATATTTGAAATTTATTATTTTGTAATCAGTTTTCAGTTTTGAAAATGTTTCTAGTTTTGATATAATCTTAATATTTAATTGTTTTTTGAACAGAGAAAATTATCTCCACGTGCAAAGCAGGTAGAAACTATCAATATGCAATAATGTAGAGCAGAAGTGCATGCACAAGTTAATAGGATTGCATGATTGCTGCCCATGATTTAATTGATTAAATTTTATTGAATAGAATAATAATATATTTTATAATAATATCATTTATTAAAACTAAAAAAATTCAACATATTTTTTTATTTAAATTTTATAATTTAAAATGAATTGCATGCTAAAAAAATAAAATAAAATAGAAATGTTACTTAAGGAAGAATATAGAAAGATTTTATTTACATGGGAAACACTAAAATGAAATAATATAGAAAGGTTTTATTCATGTCTAGATTTTAGTTTCAAATTAGAAAGGTTCTTATTTACATGCAAAAAGGAAAAATAGAATAGAAATGTTGCTTATATATCTAATTCAAATTTAGAAAATTTTTATTCATATCTATAATTTAGTTTCAAAATTTATTCTTAAATAAATTGTTTAATAATTTATAAATTAGAAACATAGTTTAATTTTATAATTTAAATTGATTTGCATGAAAATAAGAAGTATCATGGATTTTTGTGTAAAAGGTCAATTAATCTTTTAGAAATTACTATTATAATTTAGGGTTAAGTTAAGATTACTATTATGATTTGAGATCTATAAAATGGTACAAATATTATCATGGATTTTTGTGTGTAAAAGGTCAATTAAGCTTTTAGAAATTACTATTATAATTTAGGGCTAAGTTAAGATTACTATTATGATTTGAGATCCATAAAATAGTACAAATATTATTTATATCTAAATAATTATATTAGAAAAGCAATTATTAAAAATAAAAATATATTATTTATTAATAATTCATCATCTTAAATTTTAATAAACTATGATTAAAGTATTGTGTAATTCTATATGTATAAACTGTATTATGTAATTTTTCTTTTAATCATATATTTATTTATACTTTTAAAAAAATAACCTTTTAAATAACTAAAAAAAATAACTAAAGGAGATAAAAATATCAACAACCCTTTAAGTTAAAAGAGGTGTAAAAGGTGAAATGAGCCTTTACAAATTACTAATATAACCCTAATTTAACCCTAACTAAATCTAATATAACTTTAATTGAATCCTAATAACCTAACCCTAAAAATAATCCTAACCATTAAACCTTATCTTGAACAACAATATAAAGCCTAGCATACTCTTAACCCTTAACTCAACAAGTGACATTGACCTTGATCCTAATTAAACCTTTATGCTAATGTAACCCATAACTTAACCTAAGCCTAAATAAATTAATCCTTATTATATATTAACCCTAACCTTTAACTCAAGCTTTATTATAGAATCTTAACCCTAACAACATGTTTTGTACTTGAAATCTAAGCTTCTTTGAATCATAAGAATAAGCATAACTATAATCCTTACTCCTAACCCTAACCATAACACTAATTGTAACACTAAACCTTAACCCATTTAATCATACCCTAACCCTAACCATGATGTAAACCCTAACCATAATCTAAACCCTAAATCTAACTCTAACATTAATCCCTAATCCTAAATCCTAAACCATAAATATATTCCAACCTAGCCTAACCTAACTTAACTTTGACCTCATCCCTCATATCTATGCTAATGTAATCCTTAACCCTAATTAAACCTTAATGGTAACCTTGAAAGTGAGCCTTATTATAGAACCCTATTATTAAACACTACCTACAACTTGAGCCCTAACCCAAAACTAAACACTAACCATAGTTGAACTCAAATCCTAATTGAATTCTACTTGGAACCATAACTCTAATTGAACTCTAATCCTAATTTAACCCTAACCCTAACACTATTGTAACTGAAGCATAACCTTAATTTTAACTCTATTTGAAATCTATTACTAACCCTAAGTATAATTTAACCTTTGTCAAAATCAAACCCTAACCTTGACAATATGTCCAATCTACACCTAATTGAACCCTAACTGTAAGTACTAACCATATTTGAAACCTAAACATTACGCAACCCTAAACCCAGTTGTAACCCTAAAATTAAACCTTAACTACAACTTGAACTCTAATCTAACCATAATTGAACCCTAGCCCTATTTATAGGCTAAGCTTAACCCTAAAAATATCTTACTATAATTTCAATCTAAGCCTAAAATGAACTCTAATCCTAGAATTAAACCCTACCTATAATTTGAACTATAATCTAACCATAATTGAACCCTAACCATAAACTAAGCCCTAACCCTAATTGAACCATAATTATAGTCATATTCTACCCCAAACCCTAACTCTCAATTAACTATAGTCTTAATTTAACCTTAACCCTAATGTAATTGAATCATAACCCTATTTCTAATGTTGATTGAAGTCTAATACTAACCCCAACTATAGTTAAACACTTCCCATAATCAAATACTATCCTTGATAGTATCCCTAATATAAATTAAATTGAATCATAACCCTAATTGAATCTTTGGGTTAACATAGCCATAACCCTAATTAAACCCTAAGTCTAACCTTAAAATCAAGCTTTATTGAAGGATCCTAATCCAAACATCATGCTTCATACTTAAACTCTGACTACATTTGAATCCTAACACTTATTCGAAGAATAATAAAACCTCAATTAATTGAACCCTAACCATAAATGAAAAATTATGTGTATAACCTGATTGAATACTAATGCTAGCCTTAACATTGATTCTAACTAATCACCCACCCTAACCCCACACATTAACCTAGAATAGTAACCTTAATCATAACCTAACCTTAACACTAACCTCAATATAGCCTTATCTTTGGCCCTACTATAACCCTAATTGAACCCTAACAATAACTCAACCCTAAACTTATCCCTAACACTAATCATGATGTAAACCTAACCCTAAACACAATAATAACAATAACAATATCCCTAATCCTAGTCCTAACCCTAACCTAACAGTAACCTTGAACCCTAGCCATAGAAACAATCCTTTGTCCTAACCCTAAAGATTAACCCTAACCCTACCAATAATCCTTTTTCACAAACCAAAAGTCTAACCCTAACCATAGCCCTAGCCATAACCCAAAACCTATCCCTATCCCTAACCCTAAACCTATATCTTAACTCTAAACTAGTATCTTAGCCCTAAACCCTAACCGTAACCCTAACAATAATGTAAACCTAAGCCAACCATATACCTAAGCATAATCCTTAGCCTCAACCCTAGATGTTAACCATAACTGTAACTACTATATTAAATCCTATCCTTAGCCATAGCCAAAATGCTAAATGTAACCCTAACCCTTTAAACCATGATGTAAATGGTAACCCTAACCCTAACTACTATGTAAACTATAACCCTAAAATTAACTCTTACCCATACCTTAAACCATAATTCTAACCCTAAACATGGGTGCAACCCAAACACTAAACATAACCCTAATCCTAACCATGATGTAAACCCTAACCATAATCCTACTCCTTGACCCTAAACATAATCCATAAATCATAACCATTACCATAACTCTAAACCCTAACCCTCATCATAATCCTACCAATAACCTAAACCAACCAAAACCTAACTTTAACTCTCAAATTATTGCTAAATATGACATAAACCCTAACCCTAATCAAAACCATATTTTTAACTTTGATCCTACCATGATCCTAACCTTGACCCCAGCCCTAACCATGATGTAAATCCTGACCCTATCCATTATTTAAATCCTAACCATAACTTATCCCTAACCCTAACCTTAACCCTAACCATAGTCATAACCCTAACCCTTAACCCTATCCCTATCCCTGTCCCTAACCCTTATTACAATCCTAACCATAAACTTGACCCTAAACTTCATCTTACTAAAAATTTAAACCTAACTATAACCTAACCTTAAATTCCACTCTAATCCTAGAATTAAACCCTATTAAACTATATTCCTAAACTTAACCCTAGCCCTCATTGAAATGTAATTTTCATTGAACTCTAATCCTTGACTAATATTAACCCTAATCTAGCCAAAACCCTAACTATAAACTGAACCCCAGCCATAACCCTAACCATAATCCTAAACTAAAGCAAAAGTGAACCTTGATGCTAACATTACCCATTATCTTAACCCTAACCCTAGCCCTAATAATGATGGAAACCTTAACCCTATCCATAATACTAGCCTTAACCCTAACACTAAAGCCTAACTCTACATTAAATAATCATAAATCAAGTCATAATCCTAACCCAACCCCATTTATAATCATAACCCTAACCATAACTATAATTATGGTTACCCTAACCCTAAATTTGATATAAAATCTAAACATAATTGAAACCCTAACAATAAACTCTAATCCTAACCATAAACTCAACCCTAACATGGAAACATAACCATAACCATAACCATAGCCCTAATTGGAATCCTTAAGTGTAACTCGAACCATAATCTGAAAGATAAACAAAGCCTTAACCTTCATCCCAACCCTAACCATAATATAAACCCTAACCGTTATCATCACCTTAACCTTGAAACCTAACCTTCATCACAACCCTAACTCTAACTGAACCCTAACCCTAACCCTAACAATGATGTAAACCATATATTTGACCATAATAGTAACCTTAACCCTAACCCTAACCCTAACCATAAACTTAACCCTAACACTAAGCCTAACCTAGAATCCTAAAGTAATCATAAATCCTAACCCTAAACATAATTGTAAACCTACATGAAACCATAACCTCAATGTGAACCCTAATCTCAACCCTAACAATTATGGAATCCTTAACTCTAATCATAATACTAACCTTAACCCTAACCCTATCTGTAAAAATAATAGTGAGCATTAAATAATGTTTTATACTATCATTAAATAAAATTCTAATAAATATCTTACAATTTTGTATATTAGAGATATCAATTTTGTATATGCTTTAATCTTGTAACACAAATATTTATTAAAAATAGTCTAAATGGATATATACAATTTCATATATCTCGACATAATAATATAATAATATTATAATACTATAATATAATTCAATATGAAGAAAAAGATACTATATAATTATATATTGCATTTATTTTATGTTTTTCATGTGGGGTGGCCCAACTACTACTAGCTTAAATACCTTAAATTTCAATTTAATCTATATGAAGTACATCGTTCTCGAGGTGCCTATTTTTTTATCAATTAAAATTTAAGATATATAAGCTAGTTTAATAAAAAAAAATTATATTGATTGACATATGGTAGTTTAAGGGATTGTGATTTATTTTTTATTTTTTTCATTATGCTATAAATGTTTTCAATGGTGCTCCCTCTATAGACCTCTATAGACTTCGTAAGGGATAGAGAGATACATAGTGTCATAAGCTTGAATAAAGTGATGTTGGGCAGGAAGCATCATGACCATGTACACTGTATAGCAATAGATAGATTTTTCTTGCAACAATAAATTCATTCACTGCAGTAATGATTTATAAGCTACAGTCAAATTCTTAATTGCATCGATATATTTAGAGAATCATATTAAATTAATGATAATAATTATTATTATATGGATACAAATCAATTATTATCAAATTAATATGATAGAAATTATTTATTATTAATATTATAATATTTTATTTGATAATAATTAGATTAATTATTTAAGCAATAAAAAAATGTCAAAACTTATTATAATAAAAATTTATTATTTACATAATTGCATTTGATATAAATTTAAAATTGACTTATTATTAATTTTTTAATGAAAATTGATATTAAAGATTATGTGAATTATTGTAAAATATATTTCTTTATGAAATTTATATATTTTAATAAATTTGTATGTATGTATAAACACCCAAAACTGTCGTGTCTAATTAAATAAATATTTTATTTATTTAATTATTTTATCCTATGTCTTCTATTAATTAAATAAATTCTTATTTATTTAATTAATTCATTAATTCTCTTCTAAGATTTCCTCATTTAAATAAATACTTTTATTTATTTAAATTGTCATTTTTCCTAAATTAAATAAATATTTAATTTATTTAATTGATCCCACTTCTTCTATTAATTAAAAAAATCTTTATTTATTTATTTAATTCATTAGCCTTTTCTGCCCATGACACATGTCACTCATCCCTTAATTCTTCTCTTACCTACCCCCTTTATCATTTTATTATTTCTCCTACCTATCCTTTAATCCTAGCCGACCATTTATCTTTACACCTCTTAATCTCATCCCTTCATGTCTTACAGTGTCTCATATATAAGAGGATGCTTCTTTCATTTTCAACTCTAAAAATTTCTAATCGTTTAATTGCCAAATCCCTAATGCAATCAAGCCTTCGTGCAACCAAGCCATCAATCACATTTCTATTCTTTGTTGAGCTCTTATGCACACATAAAATCTGAGAGCAAATATATCCAACAAGATCAATGGAGATAGGAAGAGATGGAGATTGAAAACATACTAGACATGTGAATGGTATATTTGATTTATTTTTGTTGATTTGCATGGTCTTAGGTATCTTCATTAGTGTATTGTGGATTGCTTTCATTGTTAGGCTAGGGTTTTGTGGTTGGTCCTTGGTAGTCTTTCAATATTGTTATTCCCATTATCCACTTTTCACCTTATACAATCTGGCATTCCTTGTGGGACTCTTGTCCCTTTATTTTGACATTTTATGTTTTTCAAGGTTGCACATTCAACATTGCAACGATTTTGCATTTTTCTACATCTCTGACAAATCTGATCGTGTCTACGTTATGTTTCCATGTCTATGACTGTTATTTTGTGTTTATAATTTTCTACTGATTTTGTAGATCTATCACATTGAAGTTGTGTTTGTGTAGCTTCTTATCATGTTTGTGCTTTCTTAGCATGTCTATGTTGCATAAAGTTGGGTTTTTGCCTAACTTTACATTTGCAGGTTGCTGAAATTGCATCTATGATTTGTCTTGTCATGTATGTGCTCAGATCTCACGTTTATGTAGGCTTTTGTCACGTTTGTGTTTTTTTTTGCATTTTCAAGTTGCAAATCTAGGAAATTACATCTCTGTCTTATCATTTTGTGTCTGCATCTAGTATACTTGCATCTATGTTTTTAGTTTTTCATTTTTTGATTTTGATTATGGTTTTAGATTCGGTCTTTGGGACTAATATATTTTGATCCGACTAACTAAGTGGTGCAGTTGTTTAAAAGGGTGAAAAATGTCTTGTCGAAGGTCCCTATTTCACAAAGTCTTTTGGATTTAAAATTTACCTAACTTGTGTGCTTGTAGGAGGGGTATTACTTTAGAACTACTAACAAGTTTTCTGCAGTACCTTTGGCAAAGATTTGATTTTAAAAATACTTGCTTTGTCTTCTTTAGTCTAGAAGACACTTCCATTCGTGTTCTAAAATTAGCAAGTGTCTTTTGCATCTTGAGAAGTAGGATCTTTTTGCATGTCTTCTTAGAGGGCCTACCTTTGGAGTAGCCCATAAGGCCATGTGAGAGGGAATGATGCAAGTGGTAACGAGTTAATGCCAAGCTCTTCCAAGCCACTATAACTAAATGTGTTTGTGATGAAAGTTGCAAGCAATGGGTGTTGATTAGTTCATACCGAGAGTATGTCTCCCCATAAACCCTATAGAATGCAAGCTCTATAGGTTGGGAGCCTTCCTTAATGGAGTGTATGCCACCGCATGTATGGCCACTCAAATGGATGCCCTTACTAGACACCTTTTGTGTTAGAATCTCAAAACCTTCTAGTTGTTGGTGCAGGAGGTCGAACCTCTGAAGTGGCTCACATTCTTACGGTTCTTAGTAGAGATACAAAGTTCACCATGAGGAGTTTTCATGGGGATAGGTGCTTGGTTGCCTCAAAGAAGTGAGTGCCAAGGGTGGATCCAGTGAGGTCAAGCACCTAAGTATCCACTTTGAATTGCATAGCTCGGGTAACCCCCCACATGAGATTCAACAACTATTGTCCTGACCAGTGCAAGGATTTGTGCTTGCATGATCAAAACACTCAAACATTTTCAAACAAAATAAAGAAACATTGTGTATGTTGTGTTTTCAAGTGTATGTAAAAAAATTTTACATCACACTTTACATTTGGGAACATTTTTGGATTCCTTGGACAAGAAAATTTCAAACGTTGAGTCTTCACTGTTATTGTGATCTCTTTCCATGAATAGAGTCAAAATATTGAGATTTGGTCACTTTAAACATCCTAAAAAATTGGACAGAGTTGAGCAAAGAACTAGAAACTATGTCTGTGACTGTTAAAACTACGTCTATATCTAGAAACCACATCTATGAAGTTTAGTAATCCATTTGTGTCCAACAGCAGAAGCATCAACAAAAACTTGTCACATTTATCAGAAATTACATCTATGTCAATTGAAATCATAACTATACTGAAAAACCATGTCTATGTAAAACAAAACTATGTTTTTAATTTTTAGGATAAGATTGTCATTATCATCCAAAAACCATGTCTATGATAACTATAACTGTGTCTGTGAGAAGAAGTCACATTTGGGTCAGATAAAACTGTGTTTGTGCTCACAGTTGAAATATTACAAGAAAACTCTTGAGAACAATAAGGACTTAACTTTTTAGAACTAAAGAGCTTCTAAGGCTACTTCGTAGAGAGATTCATTTTTTAGTCAACATGTCTTGGTCACACATACTCAATCATTTTCCTTCACTTCCATTTCCATCATACATATCTTCCAAATTTGATTCAAAAGGTTACTTTTCTTGTCTTTATCAAATTTTGCAAAACCTACTACAACAAAACACTAAGTGAGTCCCTCATCAAGATCTATCATCTCAGGGTCTCATTTGGTGTTCTTGAGTCAAGGTCAACTTACCTCATCAATAGATCCATCATCTCTTTGGAAGCCACATCTTACTCTCAAACATACATACCTAGAGTCAAGGTCAACTTACCTCATCAAGAGATCCATCATCTCTTTGGAAGCCACACCTTACTCTAAAAACATACATATTTTGGTCTTACACTCTTCTATATTGCAATTTTACCCTAGACTCATCTATATTTTATACAGCTCTTGGTCTTCCATATTCTTTACATTATCATCCTACCTTTCATTTTATTCAAAACTTTAGCCCATGGTTGAAACCTGTTCATAAAGGTCTAGAAGAAAAGTCGAGGAAGCACTAAGGTCTTTAAACATGAGTACCTATGAGTTTGATGGAGAGGAATTCTACAATCCATTTGAAAACCACAGTAATATACCATACAATGACAACAATGACAATAACAATGGAAATGATAATCACAATGACAATGCATCCATAGTTTCTCCTCAAGTTGAGGAAACTATCATGGATACCCATTTTAATAGTGGTGCAGGAGCACCTAGGTCCTAGTTTTCTTGTTTTTACAAATTTTGGCTTGTACTGACCCTAGACAAGTAAGTAGTGAATAAGGACTCCAGGAGGCTCCAAGAGTGAAGATTTTGTCAATGTAGGCTCAGGTGGAGTTCATTTTACCTAGGTTTGCTTTTTTGTGTAAATAGTGTGTTTTAGAAGGTTTTTGACCTTTTGGTTGGTCAAAAGTGTCAAATATTGTCAAAATACTTAGAGAGGGTCAAATAGGTCTTAGGCATGTTTGAAATGTCACATGTGATGACTGGTAATAGGTCTCTTATATTGGAGAGATCAAAAATGTAAAAAAATAAAAGTTGGAAAAAGTTGTCATGACAATTCTTGTCCTGAAATTAGTTCAACATTGAAGCTAGGGATTTCTCAATGCCATGGAAGGAATCCACACATGGGAACATTATATAAACCCTCTCTTTCACATTTACCAAGGTTGGTGTACTTGGATTTTGGAAGCAATAATCAAAATACAAGATTTTGGACTGCACTTTTCATTGTTTTTGTCAACTTTTGCATTCTTTAAAGGTTTCATGGATTGAATCCATGAATATAATGATGGATTGTAGTTTAGTAGTTTTTTTTAGGGTATGATATTAATTTTCAAGCTTTTTATTTAGCATTCACTACTATTTAGGTGAATTGATTGACAAGTAGCCAGTTTTGCCTTGTAATTAGCAGTTTTTGCTAAAATGGGTGCCCCATAAAATCCCACTTAGTGTTCATTGGGGCCTTTTGGGACATGGTAGGAAACCAATTTTATAGTGCACATATGAAAGGAGAAGCTCTGAAAGTGTCATTTGATATTTTTAGCATCTTTCCCTAGGCGAGCCCAGGAGCAACTTGGCAAGAGTTGGCAAGATGACAAGTTAGCACAAATTGCAAAGGTGAATGTAAATTAAAGTCCCAAGCTTTTTGAAATTTGTAATAGGATAGTAAAGGTTTTCTTGTCTAGGAGGAAGCCTCAATAGTTACATTTTAAGGTCCAAAGACAAGATTTACTTGCTGCTGCCAGTCAAGTGCCTAGAAGCCCTTGAAATTCTCATTTTGGGGTTTGTGTATGCAAAGAAGAGTTGGAAGCTTAAAACCACTGAAATCCTTTGGATTTGAGTTAATATTTGAAAAAAATCCATTTTACTTCGGGGTTCCTTTGGATTGTTTTAGCTCAAGACCTCAAAAACTGGTTCTAGGAGGCCCAATTGGGGCTCTTTCCCTTGTACCCTTTTCTAGACCAATTCTTGAACTGGGTAAGAAACCTTTGGATTGAAAACCACAAATGGAACTTGAAACCATCTAAAAAGATGAGAGAAGAACCCTCTACACCTATGCAACATCTTAAGACAATTGGAGGGCTTTTTGATGAATTTGAGCCAAGAAGCCATCTTTGAGCATATGGGAAACATAGCAAATTGGTAGGGTTCCTAGCAGGGACACTTCAAGAAAACACCTTGGAGTGAGTAAGAGAAATCCTTAGAAGAGATTAAGAAGGAATTTTAGTTCTAGAAAGCAACTAGGCCTAGTGATTTGGTTAAATTGAGAAACATCAACTTGGTGAAGTGTTGAGACGGCTAGGTGAACTCTATCAAATTGGTATCAGAGCCTAAAAGATGTCGGCTAGTAAAGTTGATGTCCTTGTTGTTAGGAGAGTCAATTGGAGAAAACATGGTGACAAGTGTTGAATTATCAAGGAAAGTGGAAGATCAGGAGGAAGAGAACAAGCTCCTGAAGGAAAAATTGGAAAGATTGGAGAGTAAGCTTGATGATATTGAGACCAAGGAAGAACAAGTGAATGTAAAAGTGAAAGGAGTAGAAGGGAAGGGCAAGGAGGTGGCTGAGGTTGATAAGGTACCCACACCTGATCCTATTTAGGAGAAATAACCCTTCATCAAAGCATTGAAGGCCTGAGTGGGAAGTCACTAAAAGGAGTACCATTGTTCACTGGTAGGATGGAAGTGGAAGTTGTCCTAGAATGGATAGAAAGCATGAAGAACCACTTTGAATGTGAAGGTATAACTGAGGCACAAAAGGTCAAGATGGCCAAATTGAGGATGAGAGGAGCTTCTCTCACGTGGTGGAAGTTTGTGCAAGATGAGAGGAAGAAAATAGGCAAGGAACCTATCTCCTCTTGGAAGGGAATGATGGTTAAAATCAAAGAAGCCCATCTCCCCAAGGACTATGAAGTACAAATCCATAGGAAGAGACAAAACCAAAGACAAAAAGACCTTGATGTTAGAAGCTATACGAAGGAATTCCAAAAACTTAGCCTTAGATCTCAAGTGGTTGAGGAAGAAAGTATCAAGGTTGCTAGCTATCTCAATGGACTACAGTTGAACATCCAAGAAGAAATCAGTTTGATGAGTCCAAAAATAGTCCATCAAACCTTTCAACTTTTCCTTAAGGTGTAGGAGAAACTAAAAAGAAGACATGATTCAGGAAGCAATAGGGGCAGGGGTAGAGGAAAGGATAATAGAGGCCATAAGGGAGGCTTTGGAGGAAGGAGTTTAGAACAAAGAACACATGGAGAGTCTAAACTCATAGAACAACAAGAGTGTGGCACTAGTAGAGGGGGATACAATAGAGGAAGGGGATCTAACAGTGGTTCTAGGGGAAGATCCAGTGGCCAAGGTAGAGGTTCCTCATACTTTGCAACAATGAAGTGTTACCATTGTAACCAACTTGGTCATCCAGTTTATAGGTGTCCAGAGAAGTCACAAGGTGGTGAAAGAAGAGTGAGCTATCTTCAAGAAGAGTCTTCATGTAGCAAGACTTCAGAAGTTCCCTTAGAGTTAGAGGTAGGTGACAACTTGATGATAAGAAGAACCTTGATCAAGGAACCAGTTAGTGAAGAACCAAGCCAAAGAAGGTCCTTATTTAGGATCAAATGCAAAATAATGGACAAGGTATGCAAAGTAATCATTGATTCAGGATCCACAGACAAAATAGTGTTAGAAGAGGTAGTGAGTAATCTCAGATTGCAAAGGATTCCTCACAACAATCCTTATAGAGTCACTTGGTTGAACAAAGGCCAACATGTTCTGGTTAATGAGCAAGCATGGGTGGATTTTTCCATTGGAAGGTATAAGGACAAGGTACTATGTGATGTCCTACCCATGGATGTGTGTCATCTTCTATTAAGAAGACCATGGCAATTTGATAGACAAGCTATCCATGATGGAGCCAAGAATGCATACTCATTCAAGAAATATGGAGTCGCATTCAAAATTTAGTCTATCCTTGAGGAAGGTGAAAAAAGGGCAGCAGGTCCTAATGTTCTTTTAGTGAGTGAAAAATGGTTCTTAACCACACTTGAGGAAGGTGAAGGTATAGGGTTTGTAGTTGTGATGAAGCCCAAATAAGAAGACAAGAAAGAGCAGCAAGATTTACCATTAGAGGTGCAAGAATTGTTGAAGAAATTCAAAGGTATAGTAAGTGAAGGATAGCCAGCCACCTTAAGTCCAAAAAGAACCATAAGCCATCAAATAGATTTCATTCCCAAAGCATCCTTGCCTAATAAAGCAGCCTATAAAATGAGTCCTCAACAAAACGTTGAAATTGCCAAGCAAATCCAAGAGCTCTTAGACCAAGGCTTAATTAGGAAAGGTATTAGCCCTTGTGCTGTCCCTACCATGTTGGCACCAAAAAAAGGTGGTACTTAGAGGTTGTGTACATATTCTAGAGCCATAAATAGGATCACCATCATATATAGGTTCCCTATTCCTAGAATAGAAGACCTAATGGATTGTTTAGGGGAAGCCAAGTACTTTACCAAGATTGACCTTAAGAGTGGCTATCATCAAATTAGAATTAAGGAGGGTGTTGAATGGAAGACTGCATTTAAGACTACTGAAGGTTTTTATGAGTGGCTTGTAATGCCATTTGGCTTATCCAATGCTCCAAGCACCTTCATGAGACTCATGAGTGAGGTGATGAAGGACTTCATAGGTAAATTTATGGTATATATCTTGATGATATTCTCATTTTCAGTAAGGATAGAGCAGCACATATTAGTCATTTGCAAGATGTATTACAAAGATTATATGATGAAAATCTAACCATGAATTTGGTGAAATGTGAGTTTGTTAAGCAAGAATTGGCTTACCTTGGTTTTGTGTTATCTCAAGGAAACCTCAAGATGGATCCTAGCAAATATGAAGCCATTGTAAATTGGCCTACTCGTAGATTAGCAACAGAGGTGAGAAGCTTCCATGGACTAGCTCAGTACTATAAGAAGTTCATTAGACAAGTCAGTGCTATATGTTCCCCAATGATAGACACCATTAGAAGTGGTATGAAGGCCAATTTTCAGTGGGATGAAGCAGAAAACAAATGTTTTGAAACCTTGAAGGAGAAAATAGCTACTCAATTGGTGCTAGTGTTGCCTAGTTTTGAGAAACTTTTCATTGTGGAGTGTGATGCAAGCAATATTGTAGTAGGTACTGTCCTAAGCCAAGAAGGAAGACCAACAACCTTCCATAGTTATAAGCTAAGTGATGCCAAGAGGAAATACTCCTCTTATGACCTCAAGTTGTATGCTTTAGTGCAAGCATTGAGAAAATGGAGATACTATCTCTTACCCAAAGAATTTGTGGTGTACATGGATAACCAAGCATTGAGTTTTCTGAATTCCCAAGACAAATTCAGTCACAAACAAATGGAATGGGTGGAGTATATACAGGTCTATACATTCACCACTAAGCACAATAAAGGGCAGAAAAACTAGGTAGCTGATGCACTAAGTAGGAGGCTCTTGACAGTCCAAGAAATCTAGTTGGGAAGCATAGGTGTGGATAGTTTTAAAGATTTGTATGCAGAGGATGAATACTTCTCAAGTGCCTACCAAGTATGCAAGGAGTATCAAAATCATTTCCATAGTGAATACTCAGATTTGAATTTACAAAATGGGCTATTGTTCAAAGGTGGACAACTTTGTGTGCCTAAAGGCTCAATGAGGGAAAACCTTGTACAAGAGAAACACAATGGTAGCCTTAGTGGTCATTTTGGAGTCAATAAGACTCAAGCGCTAGTTCAGAGATTCTATTATTGGCCAAGGATGAATCAAGATGTGAAAAGGTATGTGGAGACTTGCATAGTTTGCCAAAAAGCTAAGGGTACTTCAACAAATGTCGGTTTGTATCAACCTCTTCCCATACCAACTAGACCTTGGGAATGAACTAGCATGGACTTTGTGGTAGGTTTGCCAAAGACAAAGCAATGATATGACATCATTTATGTCATTATGGACAGATTTAGCAAAATGGCTCACTTTGTGCCATGTAAGACCACTCATGATGCATTCCACATAGCTCAATTGTTCTTTAAGGAAATAGTAAGGATACATGGTTTACCATTGAGTATAGATTCAGAAAGGGACTCCAAATTTATGATCATTTTTGGAAAATGTTATGGCAAAAGCTTGGCATAAAACTCTCTTTTGGATTAGCCTACCATCCTCAAACAAATGGGTAGACTGAGGTGGTGAATAGAAGTTTGGGAAAATTTTTGAGGTGCCTTACCAAGGAGTATGGGAAGACATGGGATCAAGTACTTGCTCAATCTGAATATGCATACAATGACACCA
Organism: Cryptomeria japonica; assembly: GCF_030272615.1. Lineage (NCBI taxonomy): Eukaryota > Viridiplantae > Streptophyta > Pinopsida > Cupressales > Cupressaceae > Cryptomeria > Cryptomeria japonica. The sequence goes on from NC_081413.1 coordinate 628,308,920, forward strand.
TAAATAGGACTACCAATAAAAGCCCTTTTGAAGTAGTCTATGGTGTGCAACCAAGAGGCATTTTTGAGTTGAGGGATTTAGGAAGTGTAGCAATCAGAAGTGGATATGCAGAGGACTTTTCTCATTCCATGAAGGAGGTCCATGAATCAGTTAGGCAAGCTTTGAAGGAGAACAAAAGCAAAATCAAACAAAAAGTTGATGAAAAGAGGAGAAATCTACAATTTCAAGTGGGAGATCTTGTAATGGTGCACTTGAACAAAGAAAGGCTATATAAAGGAGTGCCAACCATGTTGCAGATTAGGAGGATAGGTCCATGTGCCATTCTAGCTAAGTATGGTGAAAATGCATACAAGGTGGATCTACCTAGTGACATTGGTTTGTCACCAGTTTTTAACATAGCAGACTTGGTTGCATACAAGGGGCTAGTCCAAGGTGAAAAATATAGTCACTTAGAGGTTTTAGATGATGGGCATAACCTTCAGTTACCAGCCAAGCCTAATCCTAAGGCCGAGAAGGTCTTAAGCTCAAGAATTGCCAAGAAGACTAGGCATCAAGCCTATTGGGAGCACCTAATTAAATGGTAGGGTATGGATGATGTTGAGGCTACATGAGTGATGGAGTCAAAGTTCTAGAATCTTGGAATTGATCCAACACTAATTCCTCAAGAGGTGACATGATCTATTTTTGTTAGGGAGAATGGTGCAGGAGCACCTAGATCCTAGTTTTCTTATTTTTACAAATTTTGGCTTGTACTAACCCTAGCCAATTAATTAGTAAATAATGACTCCAAAAGGGTCCAAGAGTGATTATTTTGTCAATGTAGGCCTAGGTAGAGTTCATTTTACCTAGGTTTGCATTTTTGTGTAAATAGTGTGTTTTAGAAGGTTTTTGGTCTTTTGGTTGGTCAAAACTCTCAAATATTGTCAAAAGAATTAGAGAACATCAAATAGGTCTTAGGAATGTTTGAAATGTCACATGTGATGACTAGGAATAGGTCTCTTAAGTTGGAGAGATCAAAAATATAAAAAACCAAAAGTTGCAAAAAGTTGTCATGACAATTTTTGTCCTGAAATTGGTTCAATGTCGAAGCTAGGGCTTTCTCAATGCCATGGAAGGACTCCACATGTGGGAAGGTTATATAAACACTCTCTTTCACTTTTACCAAGGTGTGAGACCCTACCCCAACTCAGCTTGACATTTTCTATTATTTTCATATTGAGACTATTATGGATGCTTTATTTTATGCATTATGGATTAAGAACCTATATGATTCAATGATTTGGATCACATTGACGTATATTGATGCTTCATTTTATGCATTATGATTATGAAAATTTATATGTTAGTAGAATAGGATCATTTTGAAATGATGTATGTCAATATCGGATTTGCAGGACTTCATTCTGATGATAGAAATAGGATGCTTATTATATGAATGGTTCTATTTTGAGGATTATGATAATTGCTTTTGTGGAATCAAATTTAAATGAATGGGATATTGAATTATTATTGTCAAATGTATGAGTGTTTGATGTGCAATGAAATCCATGTGTTTAATTATATATGTAATTGTGATTATTTGGAATTACTAATGTATTAATTGAGATGAGCAGGAAAATTATCCATGTGACCATGGAAATAATATGGAGAACCAAACCTAGAACTATGTATGTTTGTTAAGCCAGGAGTTGTCTATTTGGAGAGACAACACCCTATTTGTATTGTATTTTATTTGTGAAACTAAATGATGCATGAGTGTTAAATTGATTTTATGTAAATGTGTAATCTTGCAAGAGACAAATTCCATGTGTGATTTTTATATTGTATTTTATGGTGTCACTTGACACATGTGCTGATTAGTGTCATTGATTTTGACTTGTCTCTTGGAGGGAGTTTTGTTTCTACCAAATCCATTCAAACACATGAGTGTGGTCCCAAATTTGCCTTGGGTAGGGAGTCTTTGGAGTGGTCACCTCAGGTTTGACCCGTAGGTTAACTTTAGTTGGGTTTCTAAGGGGTCAGATGGATTCCTAGGGTCAGTTTTACGGCTTTTCCAAAGGTCCAAAGGGTATACCTATGGGTTAGGGGTATTTTTAAACATGTGACTACTCCCATGTGACTGTTTAGTCACCTCAAAAAGTGGTTTTCCCAAGGTGAGCGAAAATTCAACTTAGGAGGTTCCTCCTAGGATAGACAACCTTCCCTTTTGATGTCAAACTCTCTTCCCCATCCTCTCTCACCTTTTCCCTTTCTAGTTTTAGCAACATGTAAGAGGTTGGGAAGAGAAACCAATGGGAACTCTCACCTTACCTAGGGGGTTGGGAAGTGTGAGAGAGGCCTTCTTAGGCAAGGATTAGGGACTTAGTGAGTAATCACCCACTCTCCATTGTTGGAGATTATGCAATTTTTGAAAATAGTTGTAGGATAGAATTCTTGGTGAAGTGTTGGTGAAGAGTTTGTGTGGTTTTGGGCTTCTCATCCTCAACTAAGTCTATCATACCTATTGGCAGATTAAGGTTAGTTTCACTTCCTTTTTGTTATGTTGTTTATGTTGTTTTGAAAGAAAGAAATGCTTGTATGAGAAGATGTGTATATGTAATTTTTTTTGTAGGTAAAAAAAAAAAAAGGAATGTAAATTTTCCTTTCCTTGTTATTTTGTTATGTGTTCTTGTTTTGGGAGTGTCCAAGACCTCCTACTATTGGGAGAGTTGGATGCTCTTGGGGTGGAAGAAGTATGACAACCTTGGGTGAGAGGTTGTCATTATGGAGAGTGATCTGAAGGGTGTCCTTTGTGACCCTTGCTACATAGCCTTTTGTATGCATTTGGGGGTCATAAGGGGAGAGAATATGGCTTTTATACCTCTGGGGGGGCATAAAGGTGTGGAGATGAATTTGTTGTATTTTGTTTTGCCATGAGGTGGCTTGAGTTGTAATATTCTTGCAATCTCCCCAATGGTATTTGGTCCACTTCCACCCATGGAAAGTTCATCACAAGTTGTGGTCAGAGTGTAGCTTGGAATGGGAAAATGCATGTTGAGTGTTTGCCCTTTGTTTGTTGTGTTTGTTTTTTTATCTATGACCCGTCTAGTGCTTGGTTCTCCAAGCTCGGGGGTGGCTTCTAGTAAGCCTAGGCTGGGAGGTGAGCTCTCCATTGTCAAGTTGTATTTTTATTGCAGGTTGCTTGAGATGGGAAAGAAAAGATGAAGAGATTAGTTGATATTCTAAGTTGCAGAAAAAGTTTCAATAAAAAATAAAAAATGTATTTATTTTGTATCAAAAAAAAGAAGAGCCATTGTTGTATTTATTTTCCAAAAGAAAAGAAGTGTATGCATTTATTCATAGTCCTATGGAAGGGAAATTCTAGTTGGGGTTTCAAACCCATTTGTAATAATATTTACTTTGTATTTTAATTTGCTTAAAGAAATGTATTTCTTCTATTTGGTTATGTTTTGCAAAGGGAAGATGAAATATATGAGTTGTATTAAAATCCTCATTTACAAAAAAAGGAAATAAAGTTGTTGCATTTATATTTATTCTACAAATAAAGGCTCATTTTATTCCTTATGCAAGATAGAAATGGTATATGAAAGCTCATACATTAGATTCTGGTTTTATTTATGTTGCTGCAATTAAATTAAATCTGTCATTTATTCTTTCATTTAGTGCAGAAAATAAATCCTATAGTAGTAGCTTATTTTATTAAAAAAAAAGATTAGCATATAGTTCTAGTTTTATTTTGTTTACCAGAAAGGATTATAGTTAAGCTTGCTATTAGAATGCATTGTAGATATTAGTTTCAGAATACTTAAAACAAAAAAAAACCAGAATATAAAACATACATTTTCCAGCCTTATAAAAAAAAGGGATATTTTTCTCTTTAACACACTACAAGTAATATTAGAAAAATCTCTGTATGTATTTTTTTTAAGTTAAAAAGAAAACTCATAAGAATGCCTAAATGAGTTATAAAAAGGAAAAGGGCTATATATATATATATATATATATATTTTGATATACACCTTTTATTCATTTAAATGTCTTATTAGAAGTCTACATATATATATATAGATATGTAATACATTTTAAAGAAATAGAAATTATAAAAATAAAAAACATTAAAAAAAAATTGCAATGAAGAATGAGAGAGGGCCACAGCTGTGGGCGGCGATGTCCATAGTCTGCGAGAGAGCCGTAGCTGTGGGCGACGTCATCCACAGTCTGCGGGTCACCGCAACTATCGACAGAAGCGCCGCAGCCGTTGGCGGAGCGGTCCACAGCCTGCAGGTATACCGCTCCCCTCCTCCCTCCTCCATGGACTGTTTGGCTCAGCCCTGCGCGAAACTCCAAACCCCCCTGCCATGGCATAAAAAAAAAAAGTGTCACCTCCCATGGCCGCCGCTTCACCACACCTGCACACACACACACCAAAAAAAAGGGAAATCACACACACACAAAAAAAAAAAAAAATTATCACACACATGCCCTAAACCTATTTTCGGGTTAGGGAAAAATACAAATAGGAATTTAAAAAAAAGAGTATGTGTGAGGTAAAAGAAAAGAGATTAGGGTTAGGACTCTTCTTTAAAAAAAAATAAAAATAAAGAAAACAAGATAAAAATGATAGAAATAAGTTGGGGGGGAAATACCCATTCAAAATTTGAAATAGCGTTTTCCCCACCCAACTTAGTATTATGTAATTTTTTCTTTTGGGTTGTAAATTAGGACTTAGCAACCTTCTTATAAATATAAATATATATATATGCTAGGTGTATATGTACCTATAGTCATATATATTTATATGTGATTTTTTTTGTTCCTATATATTTTTATGAACTATTAATGTTTCTTTTTAATTATTATATTTAAGTGCACATTTTTGAATGCATTAAAATTAGATCCTTTCGAGATGGACCCCTTGGGAGAATAGTGAACTAATTGTAAGTCGAGATGCCCCTTTAGATTTTAATTTTATAAGACATTATAATTAATGGTAATTTGCTAAATAGGTTTAATCAAGCTAAGAGTTAGGGTAAATTTATTTAGACCCTAAGTAATTAAAGAACTATAAGAGATTATTAATATCCCCTATCAATTAATGTTGAGATTATTTGCTAAATAAGTTTAATTATTTATTAATGGAAGATAATTTTAATTCTATTGGAGAATTATAATCGCACTTTAAACGTAGATGGTTTTTCACCAAATTGGTGTAGTTATTGAAATCACTCAAACATAGTTAAGACTAAACTAGTTTTGCATTATTTTAATTAGGTTAGTTGTATTAGGTTAAGTATTTTTTTTTTTTAAATTATTTTGTTTGTGCCCAAAAGTTTGGGCATGACATTTTGGTATCAGAGCAAGGTTACCAACACTAGGAACCTTACTCCATTACGTTTCACTATAATTATTTTATTAATTAAATTATATTTATTTTTATTATATTTATTTTTAATTAGTTAAAATATTTCTCCAAAAATATTTATTTATTTCATTTTATTTTATTTTCTTAAAAAGGATGCCTCCAACTACGCGACAAGTTCGCAAATGTGGTAGAGGCCCTAGGTGTGAACGCATGACACACGAAGAGGTCGATAGGGAGGAATCGGTTCTGGAAGTGAACCCAGAAGCTCCTCCCGAACCTGATAGGCATAGTTTAGGATAGGCTTTCGATAGTAGATCATAATGTTGAGAACCAGGACTCAGGGAGCCGTAGAACAGTAGAACAAGAACGAAGTAGGATTCCACCTCCTAATCCCATAGAGAGTCAGGCTAGGCATGAGCCCGAGTCCGTTCACCCACCAGCACCACCTCCATTCGTAGCACTAGTGTATTATGAGAGGGCATGTCGGGATCCAGGGGATCTAATCAGAGAGGTTATGCATCTTCAGCCACCATTTTTTGGGGGGTCTACCGACGAGGTAGAAGCAGAGGCATAGCTTTTGAGCCTACATAGGTGCTTTACATTTATCTCTTATGAGAGCAATCTAAAAGCATGTGCAGTGGTCCACCTATTGCGAGGAATAGCCTCCACATGGTGGAGACAGGAAGAATATAAGTGTGGCTTAGTGATAGATACTCTCACTTGGGAGATTTTCATGGAGAGATTTAGGGAGAGGTACTTATCAGAGCATTATAGATAGCGTAGGGTGGATGAGTTCCATGACCTCCAGCAGAAGGGTCTTTCAGTGACCCAGTACAAGAACAAGTTCTTTGAACTCTTACCATATGTAGACTACCTGAAAGACAAGAAGCTTCTCATCAACCAATTTATTAGAGGGTTGAATTCCAGCATAGCAGGACCAGTTAGGATGGCCACTCCAAGGAGCCTTCGGGTTGCCATGGAGAAGGCTTTGATGGCAGAGGAGATTCAGGTCAGACCTCAGGACTCGAGGGATCAGTTCTAGAACTGTAACCCTACACCATGGACTTATGGGTTTCATAAACCCCATTGGAAGGGTAACAACAGACACACATCAGGGTTCTCCAAACCCCCTCCTCCAGAGTAATCACAGCAAAACCAGAGGCAAAGGCCTCCACAGAGTTAGCAGGGTGTGAAGCCCAAGCAGTGGTAGTCACAAGGTCAGAGGCGAGATCAGAGATCTCAGGCTCTGTGCACACCTCCGGTGAGGACTTAGCAGTCCTCTAGGGGTGGGTATAGTGGTTCTAGCAAGACAGGGGGATAGTCTTTCTCCAGACCATAGGGAGTGCAGTTTCAGGCACGTGGCACTTGCTTCACATGTGGATCCATGGGACACATGGTGAGAGAGTGTCCTTAGGGTCAGATGGTAGGCAGTCAGAGGATGGCAGCATTAGAGTCGATAGTTGGGGATATGGGCAAGTCCGATAGGGTGTTCGTAGCGGTTGACAACTACCAGGTAGAGCATCAGGCCACAGTTATTGAGGTTGCAGGTATGATCAGAGGTAGCAGTGTATCTATATTATTTGATTTAGGAGCTACTAACTCTTTTATATCTCCATTGGTTGTGGAGCATTGTGGGCTAGTGGCAATTAGACAAGAGGACATTTGGGAAGTGGAATTAGCTTCAGGGGCTAGAGTGTCAGTGGAATCAGAGGTTAGGGGATGCTAGCTTTAGATTGGTAATACCACCACCTTAGTAGACCTTAGAGTTACACCACTTGGATCATATGGCATCGTACTTGGCATGGATTGGCTTTATGCCCACAGAGAAAAGATGGATTGTCACCTAAAAAGGATCGAGTGTGAGGATGATCATGGTTCTCCCATAGTAGTCACTAGAATTCAAAGACCCGTGTCTCTTTGTATGATCTCTGCCATGCAGCTTAAGCAGAGCATGCGAAAGGGATGCTAGTTATTTGCCATCACCATTAGTGATAGAGAAGAAGAAGAATAAAAGGAACCATCTATTGATGACCATCCTATCCTTAAGGGATTTTCAGATGTATTTCCTTCAGAGTTACTCTGTATGCTACCCCATAGAGAGATTGATTTTCATACAAACCTTGTTCTAGGAGCTGAGCCAGTTTCAAGAGAACCATATAGGATGACCACAAATGAGCTTAATGAGCTCAAGATGTAGCTTAAGGAACTCCTAGAGAAGGGCCACATTCATCCTAGTGTATCCCCTTGGGGTGCACTAGTCATCTTTGTGAAGAAGAAGGACAGATCTCTCCGACTATGCATGGATTACCATCAGTTGAACAAAGTAACCATCAAGAACCGATATGCATTGCCCAGGATTGATGATTTATTCGACCAACTTTAGGGTGCCAAAGTATTTTCCAAGATTGATCTAAAGTCAGGGTACCATCAGTTGAGGATAGTTGATAGAAATATCCACAAGACTGCGTTTCACACTAGATATGACCACTATGAGTTCACCATGGTCCCATTCAGTCTTACGAATGCCCAAGCTATTTTCATGAGTCTCATGAATGGAGTATTCCACACATTCCTTGACCATTTTGTGATTGTATTTCTCGATGACATATTGATATATTCATGGAATGAGGAGGAGCATGAGGAGCATCTGAGATAGGTTTTGCAGTGTTTGAGGGATAATCAGTTGTATGGCAGTTTGTCGAAGTGTGCTTTCTTTAGAACAGAGGTCAAGTACCTGGGTGATGTTATATCTAGTGATGGGATCTTAGTAGACCCATCAGAGATCAGAGCCATTATGGATTCGCCAGCTCCAACCAGTGTGACAGAGGTCAGGAGCTTCATGGGCTTAGTAGGTTATTATAGACATTTTGCTAAGGGATTCTCTAGAGTCACTCATCCTATTACTTCTCTTCAGCATAAAGGGAAGAAATTTGAGTGGATGGAGAAGTGCGAGAAGGCCTTTCAGGAACTTAAAAAGGCACTTACTACCGCACCTATCCTTGTAGTGCCAGATCCCTCAGCTGACTTCATGGTTTGCACAGATGCTTCCCTAGAGGGTTTAGGAGCAGTCCTTATGTAGGATGGAAGAGCTATAGCTTTTGAGTCTAGGAAACTCAAGACTCACGAGCTTAATTACCCTACTCATGACCTTGAGCTTGCAGCAGTAGTGCATGCACTTGTGAGGTGGAGACATTTCCTTTTGGGTCATCATTTTGAGTTACACTCAGACCATCAGAGCCTTCAATACAAATTTACTAGCCGAATCTTGATGCACGTCAGAGGAGATGGATGGAATTCTTGTGCGAGTATGATTTTGACGTTCACTACATCAAAGGGAAAGAAAACGTAGTTCCAAATTCTTTGAGTAGGAAACGTCACAAGGTATACACCATATCTATGGGCACGGATTTGAGAGATCGGATAATGCAGCGGTTGCTAGAGGATGGATGGTATTTAGAGGTTTTCCAGGCTATACAATCTTAGGAAACTTTAGAAGGAGAATATGTTGATTATTCCTTAGAGTCTGATGGATTATTATGCCATAAAGGGTGCATCTATGTACCTTCTTTTGGGGGATTATGGGAGTTCATTATCATAGAGGCTCATAGAGCTCCTTATGCAGCACATCCTAGGGTTAAGAAGATGAATGCAAACTTGAGGGAATTATACAATTGGCCAGGAATGTAATAACTTATTGTTGAGTTGGTAGCCCAATGCCTCGAGTGTTAGAGAGTCAAGGCGGAGCACCGCCATCAAGGTAGTTTGCTCCAATCTCATGCTATGCCAGAGTGGAAGTGGGATACTATATCCATGGATTTCATCATTGGTCTCCCCATGTCATCTCATCGCAATGATGCCATCTTGATGATGGCTGACAAGTTGACCAAAGTGGCCCACTTTTCACTAGTTCGTACCACCTTCACAACACTGGTAGTAACATAGGTGTTCTTGCGAGATATTGTCAGACTTCATGGCATTCCCCACAAGATTATTTCCGACAGGGATTCCCTCTTCACATCTTCCTTTTGGAAGGCATTACAGGTAGCTATGGGTACCAAGCTCAATTTTAGTACAGCCTACCATCCGAAAACAGATGGCCAGACAAAGAGGGTTAATCAAGTGTTAGAGGATATGCTTTGCATGTACGTCTTGGATCACCATACTAGATGGGAAGAGTACCTTCCCTTGGTAGAGTTTTCCTATAACAATGGGCATCACACATCTTTGGGGATGCCACCCTATCAGGCATTATATGGCAGACCTTGTAGGACACCATTGAGTTGGGACAACATAGAGGATAGAGTTGCTATTGGTCCTGAGATAGTTTGGGATATGGAGCAGTAGGTGGATTTGATTAGGCAGCATCTTAGAGAGGCATAGGATAGACAGAAGAAATATGTAGATGCGAAGAGGATAGATCGTAGCTACTTGGTTGGAGATAGAGTCTTCTTGAGAGTGCGACAGCATAAGAGTCCAATCTGCTATGGAAAGGGTTCTAAGCTTGCACCTCAATTTGTAGGACCATTTGAGATCCTTGAGAGGATAGGACTAGTTGCCTACCATTTAGCATTGCCACGTAGCCTATCGCACATCCACGATGTGTTTCATGTTTCAGTTATGAGGAAGTATATCTATGATTAGTCTCATACTCTAGATTGGGATGCTTTGCAGGTGGAGTCAGACGGGCAGCTAGCTTTGGAGCCCATCCGCATTTTGGCATGCCAGACGCTGGGCCTTCAAGGTCGAGAGTTGGACCAGGTTAGGGTCCAGTGGGATTGCTATAATGAGGTTACAGCCTCATGGGAGGATGCAACACATATGAGATCATAGTACCCCCACCTTTTTGATGAACTCCAGGAGGAAGTTCATGCCTAGAGGGGGAGGGTGTGAGGCCCTACCCAGACTCAGCTTAACATTTTCTATTTTGTTCATATTGAGACTATTATGGATGCTTTATTTTATGCATTATGGATTTAGAACCTATATGATTCCATGATTTGGATCACAATGACGTATATTGATGCTTCATTTTATGCATTATGATTATGAAACTTTATATGTTGCTAGAATAGGATCATTTTGAAATGATGTATGTCAATATTGGACTTGTAGGACTTCATTCTGATGATAGAAATAGGATGCTTATTATATGAATGGTTCAATTTTGAGGATTATGATAATTGCTTATGTGGAATCAAATTTAAATGAATGGGATATTGAATTATTATTGTCAAATGTATGAGTGTTTGATGTGCAATGAAATCCATGTGTTTAATTATATATATAATTGTGATTATTTGGAATTACTAATGTGTTAATTGAGATGCGCAAGAAAAATATCCATGTGACCATGGAAATAATATGGAGACCCAAACCTAGACCTATGTACGCTTGTTAAGCCAGGGGTTGTCTATTTGGAGAGACAACACCCCCTTTGTATTGTATTGTATTTGTGAAAGTAAATGATGCATGAGTGTTAAATTGATTTTATGTATATGTGTAATCCTACAAGAGACAAATTCCATGTGTGATTTTTATATTGTATTTTATTGTGTCACTTGACACATGTGCTGATTAGTGTCATTGATTTTGACTTGTCTCTTGGAGGGAGTTTTGTTTCTACCAAAGCCATTCAAACACATGAGTGTGGTCCCAAATTTGCCTTGGGTAGGGAGTCTTAGGAGTGGTCAACTTTGTAAGGAAGTTAAGTAGCGGAAACAACTTCCTACACTAACCTTGAGAGGAGGGTAATGCAAAACTTTTTCAGATCATTACAATAGTTACAGAAAATAGAAATAGATATAAAAGCAATCATACCACAACATAGTGATTTACGTGGGGAAAACCCTTTCGGGAGAAAAACCCCACCCTCCAAAAGCAGCTCAATATTTTATTCAGCAATCAAAAATAGATTACAACATACTTGCAGAGCAAGCTCTTCGCAGGAGTATCACTAATCAGAGATTCAGAGGCAACTCAATAGCCATAGGACTCTTACACACAACCTCTATCTCACACACCTCATAAATAGGAGATACAATACAAGAAACCGTCAAACGGTATTACAAAACCATGGGCTAAAACCACCCAATAAGGTGTAGCTGACCTTATATCCCTTCTAGATTCCCTATGACATGTTAAAGCACACATCAACACATGTCGCTCCCTTTTACCGCTCATTTATGTATCCGATACAAATTATTTTTCCTATTTCAGGAGTACAAACTTCCGGAGGCCATAACTTGAGAACCGGGTGTCCGATTGACGAACCGTTTGAAGCACCGGAAAGCTCACAAAGTGCTCTATCACCTTGTAACTCACTTTGCCAGTTATGACCACTTTTTAGGGCATTTCAGAGCCTCTAAAGTCCCCAAAATTAAGTTTAAACATTTTATTACACCCCTCCAAGATGAAAACTTTAATATCTTCAAAACTACTGTGACCTTGCGACGCAACTTTACCAGAATGCTTATCTAGCCAACCAGAAGCTTCAGGGAGAGTTTCACACCATTTCATGCTCAAATGAAAATTTACTATAAATAGTAACCTCACATAAATGCAAGGTTGAGACACCATTTTTCCCAACAAATCTCCCACTTGTCGAACACCTTGCAGGAACGGAAGGGAATGTCAACACAATGAATCAATTGCTAGGGGCCATAAGGCCCATAGACTCTGAACACCATCTGAACTTCTCTGTGCTCACAGCCTTAGTTAAAGCATCTGCAACATTCATCAAAGTTTCCACCTTAACCAGCTTCACCCTACCATCTTCAACCATATCTCTAACAAAATGATACTGAACATCAATATGTTTGGTCCGGGCATGAAATGTCGGGTTCTTAGCTAGGATAATTGCACTCTGACTGTCACAGTAAACTATCACTGTACCTTGTTTTATTCCAATATCTGAACATAGTCTCTTAAGCCAAATGGCCTCTTTACAAGCATGAGTAGCTGCCATATACTCTGCTTCAGTAGTGGATAAAGCAACCACAGCCTGTCGCTAACTCATCCAACTAATTGCACCACCAAACAAAGTAAACACATAAGCACTGGTGGATCTTCTGCTATCAATATCACCTACTCAATCTGAATCCACATAACCATGGATATCAAGGGAAGTCATGTCTCCAACTGAATTACCATGATAACACAAAGAATACTCTGAAGTACCCTTCAAATATCTGAAGACTCTTTGACTGCATCCCAATGAACTCTACCAGGATTAGACATATATCTAGAAAGTACTCCCACTGCTTGGGCAATGTCTGGTCTAGTACAAACCATAGCATACATCAAGCTTCCAACCACACTCTGGTAAGGCACTCTGCTCATGTCTTCCATCTCCAATGGGGATGTAGGACATTCTGAAATAGATAGTTTCATTCCAACTATAAAAGGAACACTCAATGGTCTACAATTATGCATGTTGAACCTCTGTAACACTGAATTCACATACTTACTTTGGCCTAGCCATAGCTTTCTGTTCACCCTATCTCTTCTAATTTCCATCCCAAGAATGTGCTTTGCTGCACCAAGATCTTTCATTTCAAATTTAGCAGCGAGCTGAGACTTCAGTTTTGAAATCATACCTTTCCCTTTACCAATGAATAACATATCATCAACATACAATGCAATGAATAAGAAATGATCACCATAAGATTTATAATAAACACAGTGATCTGATTTAGAACGTTCAAATCCCAAACTCAACACATATGTATCAAATTTCTGGTACCACATCCTAGGACTTTGTTTGAGGCCATACAAAGATTTTTTCAATTTACAGACCAAATTACTTTTGCCTTTCACCACATAGTGCTTTGGTTGTGTCATATAAATATCTTCCTCCAAATCACCATGAAGGAAAGCAGTTTTCACATCCATTTGCTCAACCTCTAATTCATAAGCAGTAGCAATAGAAAGCAAAAATCTAATGGATGTCATTTTTGTAACAGGAGAAAATATCTCACCATAATCAACACCCTCAACCTGAGAGTAGCCTTTTGCAACCAATCTTGCTTTATACTTCTCAATGCTTCCATCTGAACCAATCTTTTTCTTGAACACCCATTTACAACCAACAGGTTTTCGTCCTTCAGGCAATGGTACAAGATCCCATGTATCATTCTTTTTCAAAGCTGCCATTTCTTCCTCCATAGCAATCTTCCAAGATTCTGCATCATTCATACCTAATGCCTCTTCTACAGATTTCGGTTCATCCACACTAGTATTCAGAGCAAAAATACATCTCCAATCATCAGGTGAATACCTTTCAGGTGGTTGTCTATGTCTTGTAGACCTTCGAACAAGCTGAGTTGCAGGTTCTTCCAACTATATCTCAAAATTGCAATTTACTAAAACATAGAAAATTTTGAAAAAATTAGATTTCAATATTTTCCCAATTTAATCCTGATCACCTAGTTTTTAAATTTAAAATTGAACTTGTAATTTGTAAAAAATTGCTTGTGGTTATCTTAGATTTGAAAATTCTTTTGATTGTCAAATTCAATTTCCTCATTATCTTTTTCAATTTGCAATTAAAATTTACAAAATCAAGAGGTTACTTGTTAAAACCCTAATTTTCAAAAAACATCTTGAACATGTGCAAAAATTAGATTTCCATTGAATTTTCATATTTTTGATTGTTCTCAGATTTGTCTTTAGTCCTACAATTCAAAATTTTAATTTCTCCCCTTTTTCCTAAAATTCAAATTTTAAAATTAACTGGTTAGGTCATAAAACCCTAATTTTTAAATTTAATTGGATTTTGTGCAAATTTCAAATCAATTTCATTCCAATTCAGATTTCTAAACATTTTACAAGGTGTCCCTTAGGTTTGACCTTTTCCAAAATTGCAATACAATTCCTCTTTTTCTTGAAAACCCTAATAGGGTCACATTTGCGCCTTCATTTTTTCCATCTAGAGGTCATAAAATTCAACAATTTTTGGGGGTTAGCTTTAAAATCATCGTAATATACATCCCTAAAAATTTAAAAATAATTTGGTCACACCATGTGCATTCCTGCCATGGTCCTCAACTTTTTTCCCAAAATTTTGGGAGACTGTTATAACTATATTTAATAGCCTAAATCCAGAAGATTGGCTGATTTTATCAAATTTTATCCCTCTATAATCGGAAATACCTCTAAATTTCAAAATTTCAAATTTCAAGAAATGTTTTAAAATAAAGAGGTTAATTATATTTTGTCCTGGTTTTAGAAAATATGATTTTAAAATTAAGTGGTATTCCCTTGGCCATAATTTTAAAATTCCAATTTGCTTTCATTTTTGGAAATTGTGTCATCCTCTTCCCTCAACAAATTTCAAATTGTGTAATCATTATTTTTTAAAATTTTGCTTTAATCAATTTTGTAAGCTTTGTTCCAAAAATTCAAAATTCAAACATTCCCTCTAGTGCATGAGTTTTACCACTATTAGTCCTACCTATCCTATCCTCGTTAGAAGAAGCATTAGAATTAAGGCTTCCCAATGTTTAATTACTGAGGAGATGGAGCCTAATTTGCATGATATCTTTAATGAGGATCATGCTAATTCTTCCCATCCTAATCATGTGCCTATTCACCCCATTGGTGAATCCCATGATGAAGAAGAAGCTTTAACTAGGATCTCTATAGATCAACTTTCCACATTGGACAGTCAATTTGATAACTTTCAACAATGGATGTCCCAAGAATACCCTAATAGTGAAGCTCTTTCATTAATTGAAGGCCTTAAACACATGATTCAATGTGATAAGAATAGAATTGATATATTGCATGGGATTGAACATATTGTTGATTCTAATGTCATGCCTATCAAGAATTGTGCCGAAACTCTAGGTTATTCACAACCTCCAACACAAGTTAATTCTTCAATTCCTTTGACTACTCTTATGACTAGTATTCCTACTTTTACCACAAACATCATGGTTACTTCAACTCAAAATGTCATTCCTACAACCATTGTTAATGGGGGCAATCCTTCTTCTTCATTTAATCCTCCATCTTGACCTATGTCTTCCATGAGTGTTCCTATTATTCCTCAACCAATTAGTCTGACACAAGGAGGCAATTCCTTCAACAAATTTATTCCTCCTTTTAGTATCCCTTTTCCTACCCAATCATCACCTATGCCTACTTATCATAATGTCCCACCACCTTACTCTCAATCTATTCCTTATTTCAATAACATCACATCACCTTCTCAATCACCTATGTCTAAAATTAATTCTTCTACCGAAATGAAAACTAACAATCTTGCCCGAACCATGTCTTCTTTACAATAAAAATTGCTTCTATGAGTCAATCCAAGTTTAGTGTGCCCACCTTTGATGTTGTGATCCTTAAAGTCATGCCACCTAAAATGTTGAAATCCCTCATTTGGAACTCGATAATGGAAAAGGTGATCCTCTTACGTATGTCAAAACATTTCAAACCTTGTGTATTGATTTTGGTTATGATCAAAGATTGCTTGCAAAATTGTTTACAAGAACACTAAGAGATAAGGTTGTACAATGGTATTTCTCTTTTCCTTCTTATTCCATCACTTCTTTTCAACAATTGGAAAATTCTTTCATCCAACAATTTCAAAACAACATTGGTCCTAAAATCACTTTGACTAATTTAATGCATTGTAAACAAGGTGTTAAAGAAAAAGTGACTGATTTCATTGGTAGATATAAGAATTTGTATTCTCAAATTTCTTTTCATGTACCTGATAATGATATTCAAATAATTTTCATTTCTAATTTACAAAAAGATATCAGGGAAAAGCTTCTTTTGTCTGATTTTACTTCCTTCTCGCAGTTGTGTGCAACACTACATAATTATCAACTGACTGTGAGTAAAATGGAATAGTCTACTCCTCTAGCTCTAAGTGATAAAGGGGAGAGTGTTCAACAACCATTTGCAAAGTTCAAACAAATAAAAAGTTTCATCAAGTTCAATGATACAATCAACAACCACAATGTGAATGCTACAACAAGCTTGCCTTCTATTTCTAGTTTTTTCCGAAGAGAGAGACAATTTACTTCCTTGAATGAATCTTTACATAATATTATGTCTTAGTTGTTGCACATATATATTATCAAAATTCCTCCTATAAAACAAATTGATCCTTCTAAACTTGCATCCCCTTATTTTGATAACAATTCATTTTACAAATTTCATCGTCAGCCTGGTCATGATACTGAGAAATGTTTTGCATTGAAAATAAGATTCAAGACTTGATTGATAATAATACTATATCTATGGTAGGTGTGATTGATGAAGAGAATAAATCATTAGCTCCTCCTAATCAAAATCTTAATATTTTCACTGATCCCTTGCCTTCTCATACCTCTAGCGTTATTGAGATTGTGCCTAATATTTCTCTTCAAGAATTCACCTCTATGGCTCCAAACTTGGTTAATATGGTAGAAACACGAGATATGCCTAAGGACCTTTGTATTAAATTTGACCCTAGCAAGACCTTTAGAGCACTTGATGGCCCTTTATACATAATTGTGAAGGCTAAGGATATCCCTTTCCATGGTGCCCTTATGGATCCCTCTTGGATGGTTAATGTCATAACTAAAAAGCATCTTTTCATTTTAGGATTGCAGAAACCAATATATGATGCTTCTCATGTGGTTGTCAAGTTATTTGATGGCTTCTCTTGTCCTACCATTGGTTTTATTACCCTATTGAAGTTTATACTAAATCCATTGATGTTGACTTTGTTATCATATCTTCTTCTGACCAATTTCATGTTAAGTTGGGCTATCCTTCGCTATCTTCCATGGAGGCTATTGCTTCCAATCCACAAGTGTTTGAAATTTCTTCACAATGGAGAAATCATAACCATGAACCATATCTTATTTCATCCATTTTAAAGAAATCCCAGTGTGCCTAATGATCTCTTTTGGCCTGAACAATTTCAATATCTTCCATCAAGGAGTGATGCTCTTTTTCAATCTTATCAAAAATGGAAGAACAATGTGATCTTATCCTTAAGTCAACCTAGATCTCAAACACTTGACATTCCTATTATTCTTCAAGATGAGGTTCTTCCCCTCATGAATAGAACTAATCTCCCTCCTAAGGAAGATCATCAACCTATAACTATGGATGTGACTTTACCTTCTCCTAAGGAGAATGTAACAATATTCTTCCTAATGTTAGACCTATACCTCCTCCTTATGATGGATCTGGTCTCCTTCCTACACCTTATATTCCTCCTTTCTATGGTGTAGTTCCACCTCCTTCCTCTTATCGAGATAAGAGGCCTGCTTCTCCTATTGTTCAACCTAAAAGACCTCAACTTAAACCTTCCACTATCAAGGAGAGAAACATTCCTACTTTTTCAAGTATTCCTCCTCCTTCTCAGCATTCCACTAAGACTCAATGGAATCGTTGTGCGAGTGAACACTGAAGAAGATGTTGTGTTTGAGCTTGTGAAGCTATCCCTCAAAATACACAATCTCCTCAGACTCTGGTAGTTGACATGATTTCCTTTTCTCCAAAGCAATATGTTCAGCCTACATCTCCAAATCATAAGTTGCACAAAACATGTTATTCATAATGGTAATACACCTCCTAATTCTTCTGATAGTGAGCATGAGTACATTAATGTGGAGAAGAATTTATCCAATGAGTTTTCACAAACCTTAATCCTAGCTCGTAGAATCAAAGAAACTGACTTACAATATGAGCATAGTCCTTGTTGTTGGCATTTGACATTATAACAGACAATGGGAGATTGTTGGCATTTGAATAAGGATATTGAGAAGGTTGTTAATGATTATGGATATAACTGATTAAGGATGTTTACAGTCTTGATATTATTATTTTGTCATTGATGTCAAGAAATTGATTTTCTAATTCAGTATGATGTTGCCATATTTTGAGAAGTATGATTTGAAGAGTATAAAGATGTCGGTAAAAGACACAGAAAGAATATGATGAATAAGGGGATGAATAAGGTATTCAACGGGAAACTATTACCGAGTCAGACAATGATGAGATCATGATGTTTAGATTGTTTTAACATCATACATATGTTGTAAATTGTACGGATAATACTGTACTATGTTATCAAGCAAAGAACCTAGTCGGTAAACCCTAAGGAACCTAGTCGGTAAACCCTAAGGTTATCACTATCAGTTAATGAAGGTGGAATGTCTACCGAGTGAAGTATAGTATTTACCGAGTTTTCACTGAGTAGTAACTGAGCTATACCAGAATACATTAAATGGTTACATGCATTATTTAATGAAGGAAGCTGATGAGCTGGAACTAATTAAATGATTGGTATGTCATGCATGAAGTTTGTTAATGAATCTATGGCAAAGGAAAATTGGCATGATGATCTACAACTTAGATTGAACCGCAATACCCTAGCACAAGTTCCAAGAAATGTATGCAAGTTCCAAGGTAGGGTAAAATGTTTTCAGATCGAAGGATACATTGAACCTGGTCAAAGTTTAAAGATCTTATGGCTATGATTGATCATGGGAAATGTGATCAAGGAGATTAAGCGGTTGGCAAATTGTTTATAAATAAGGAACTATTGATAAACAATGTATGTGGGCAAATGTATGCACAGGGATGCTACATAGTGATTACCGAGCACAGAAGCTTGAAGACCTATTTGAATAACAGAGTATAGAAGCCCAACAGATGGACAAGATTAGTTCTATGTCTAGATTGTATTGAGAAAATAAGAATCTACTTTAGCATTTTAGATGTGAAGTTGCAAATAGATTTTTATTACTGTTATTTTGTGAAAGTGATAGAAAATATCTTAACCGAGTGGACTTAACCATCTTATTTGTAAAACCCTCTAGCAAGGTGACATTCTGATTGAGTGTTTGAAATCCCTTAACAAGGTCACTTCTAACAAGGTGAAGATCTTAATAGATCTGAGGGAAATCCATTAACCGGGTCACATCTAGCAATGTGTTTGTAATCTTTAACAGGATTTGCTTTTAATTGAGCATACTCTAGAAGAGTATATTTCTTAGTGGGTCTGAAATCCCACAATGGTTTTTCCCTATTTGGGTTTCCACGTTAAATCTAGTGTTATGTGGTTTATGATGTTTATATGCTTTCGAGTTTGCATGTATAGTAGTTTTGGTTATATTACTGAAGTATATGTTACTGAGGTTGAATATAATGTTTTTTATGGAAGATTAAGTTTGTATGATTCACCCCCCCTCTCATCATGTTGGCTATTGGATCTGTACTTACATTAAGTATCAGAACTATCAATTGGTATCAGAGATTTTGACTCTGGAAGAAAATTTTAAAGGTACTTGAGGCAAAGATCCAAAGATGTATAAGAGGGATGCATCAAAGCTAAACAAGTCAAGTTTCTCTACATGGCAGAAAAGGATGAAGCTACACCTATCAGGAGTTGGAGAATATGTTGTATATTATCTGGAGAATGATTTTATCACACCAAGCACCTATCCATTGAAAATGGAAGAGATAAAGGCAAAGAAAGAACATATCCAAGTAATGATTGAAATAACATCTGCATTGACCGACTCAGAGTTTAATGATCTAGAAGGCTGCAATGATGCAAAGGCTATGTGGGATTAGCTCATATCGGTATATGGAGGAGATGAACATGTTCAAAGAGAAAAAGTTGATAGTCTAAGAGGACAACTTGAATCTATGAGGATGAATGAAGGTGAGAACATAACTTGGTATAGTACAAGACTAAAGGAGATTGTCAATCAAATCAAAGGAGCAGGTGGAACTATTGAAGAAAAGGATATAACAAGTAAGTTGTTAAGAACCCTTCTATCGGCTTATACAATTAGAGTCTCTGCAATCAATGAATTGAGGTTTGTACCTAATATGCCAATTTCTTTAGATGCTACTATTGGTAAGATACATGCATTTGAATTAAGTAAATTTGATAACAATGGATCTTCGGTAAATAAAGTTGAATCTGCATTTAGTTCTTTTCATCTTGATGAATCTAATGATTACAATGAAAGAAAGTATAAGTACTCTGAAAGAGATCACAGTGGACCAAGTGAAATATTTCATAAGAACATGGAAGAAGTACACAAACTGTATGAGGAAATCAGAAAGCAGGAAGAGTTTGAAGCACTATTATCCAAAAGGTTACCGAGAGGCAAAGGTAAGTATAAAGGAAAACTACCTTTGAAATGTTTCAATTGTGATAAGATAGGACATATGGCTTCTAACTCTCCTGACAAAGAATCTACTGAAAAGAGAGATTACCAAGATGATAGACAGAAAGACAATCATTACAGAGGACACCAAGACTTCATAAGAAGAGATAGAAAGACATGCTTAATAGCTAATGAGGAATCCAATGATGATAAATCAGATGAAATTGATACAAAGGAAGTAGTTTATTTGGCTATCAAAGATGGATCAAATGAAGAAAGGCATGAAGAAAAAGCCCTAATATCTCACATAAATACTAATGATTCTTGGATCATAGATAGTGGATGCTCACATCATATGACATCAAATAAACACAAGTTTGTTATGTTAGAAGATTATGATGGAGGCTATGTAAGATTTGGTAATGATGCACCATGTCTAGTGAAAGGTAAAGGATCTATAACACTTCTTGAAAATGCAAGATGCAATGATGTTTATTGGGTTGAAGGTTTGAAATACAATTTGTTGAGTGTAGCACAACTAAACAATATAGGTTACCAAATAGAATTTCAGAAGGGAATTGTCAAAGTTCATGACAAGAATGGAAAGTTAGCTGCTACTGGGACACAAACAAAAGGTAACACATTTCACCTTGACTCAACTTGGAATAAGTGTCTGTATGTAAAGATAGATGATACCTGGTTATGGCATAAAAGGTTTTGTCATGTAAATTTTGATAATCTGATCAAAATAAGAAGTACCGAGTAAGAGGTCTACCTAGTCTTGAAAAGCCTGAGAATGCTATGTGCCAAGGATGCCAGATGGGTAAGATTACAAGATCAAGCTTTACAAGTAAGTCTTACACTTCTAAGGGAATTTTAGATCTTGTGCACACCGATCTTTGTGGTCCTATGAAAGTTCAAAGTTATTATGGTGATAAATATTTCATATTATTTGTGGATGACTATTCAAGAATGATGTTAGTTATGTTTTTAAAAGAAAAATCAGAAGATTTTCAAATGTTTAAATGGTACAAGGCAAGAGTTGAAAATGAAATAGGAAGACAATTGAAATGTCTTAGATCAGATAGAGGAGGAGAGTTCACATCTGATGAGTTCAACTTATTCTACAATGATCATGGTATTAAAAGACAAGTCTCTGCACCAAGAACTCCACAACAAAATGGAATAGCTAAGAGAAGAAATAGATCTATTGTGGATTATGCTAGAACACTGATGATTGAAAAGAAAGTACCACAAACATTTTGGAGAGAAGCAATAAGTACTGCAGTTTACACCCTGAAATGAGTATAATTGAAGAAAGGTACTTTGAAGACACCATATGAAATCTGGTATGACAAGAAACCTAATGTAAGTTATTTTAAAATCTTTGGAAGAAGATGCTATGTACACAAAGATGATAGAAATGGCAAGTTTGATTAGAAAAGTGAAGAAGGAACATTTCTAGGCTATTCTTCTAGAAGCAAAGCATTTAAATGTCTGATCAACACATCTAACAAAATAGTAGAAAGTGCAAATGTGAAAATTGATGAATTTGTAGAAAGAAATGATGAAGGAAATTCCAAAGAACCAGAAGATTATGATGAATTTTTCTATGTTCAATTGACAAGTTTTACCAAGAAAACTGTTGAAGAAAATATCCAGTTACCGAGTGATGAAGAAGATCATACAAAGCCTACCAAGCCTGTATTAGCCAAGTATGTCAGAAGACATCATGCACCAAGTGATATTATAGGAGATAAGGATGATCTAGTGATCACAAGGAACAAACTAAGATAGAACACATGTTTGATATCTGAATTTGAACCGAGAATAGTGAAAGAGGCATTTAACAGTGAAGATTGGATAAATGTTATGATAGAAGAGATTGATCAAATCGGTGCAAAGTGGATTTTTAGAAAAAAGATAAATGAAAAAGGTGAGGTTATTTGAAATAAAGCAAGACTAGTTTGCAAAGGTTATGCTCAAGAAGAAGGAATTGATTATGGTGAAACTTTTGCACCTATGGCTAGACTTGAAGGAGTAAGAACATTGTTGGCATATGCTGCTTTCAAAAACTTCAAGGTATATCAAATGGATGTCAAATCTGCATTTCTAAATGGAATATTAGAAGAAGAAGTTTTTATTGAACAACTTGAAGGATTTATTGAAGACAATAATAAAGATTAGGTATGTAAATTGAAAAAAGCATTATATGGTCTGAAACAAGCACCTAGAGCATGGTATGAAAGATTGCACTCTTATTTGATTAAGATTGGTTTTATAAGGACAAGTGAGAACAACAATATGTACATGAAGAATGATGAAAATGGAATACTAATCTCAACCATATTTGTTGATGATATTATATTTTGTGGAAATGACTCTCTTTGCAAGAACTTTGGAAATGAAATGAGCAAAGAATTTGAGATGTCATTAATCGGTGAGATAAATTATTTTATAGGTTTACAAATACTACAAATGAAAAATGAGATTTTCATTACTCAATCCAAGTACATAAAGGAAATCTTGAAGAAATTTGGAATCGAGGATTCAAAACCAGTAAGTACTCCTATGACTACCAACTGTAAATTATCAAAGAATGATGAATCTGCATCTATTGACGAGACACTTTACCGATCCATGATTGGAAAGCTACAATATGTTGTTCATAGCAAACCAGACATAACACATGTAGTAGGTATAGTTGCAAGATTCTCTGTAGATCCTAAGGAGACACACATGACAGCAATCAAAAGAATTTTTAGATACTTGAAAGGCACTGAGGATTATGGCTTAGTATATCAGATAGGAAATGATTTTGATTTAAAAGTTTATACTGATGCTGATTGGGTAGGCAACATTAATGATAGGAAAAGCACAAGTGGAGGAGCTTTCTTTTTAGGAGAAAGACTAGTGATTTGGCTTAGCAAGAAACAAGGATGTGTTTCATAATCAACAGTAGAAGCTGAATACATTGTTGCAGCATTGAATTGTACCAACATTGCATGGATCAAACAATTGTTAAAAGGAATAAATGAGAAAGTTACCGAGCTAGTAACTATATTCTATGACAATACTAGTGCCATTAAGAATCCTATTATACACTCTAAGACAAAGCACATCTCTATCAAATATCATTATCTTAGAGAAGAAGCTCAAGAGAAGAAAGTGGTGTTGGAATATGTTAGCACAAAGGAACAAATAGTAGATATCTTCACCAAGCCACTACCAAGGGACACTTTTGAATATCTCAGAAGTAAGTTAGGGGTCCTACCCCTATCTTCTACTCACTGACTGAGTTTGGTGAAAGCATCAATTCAATGACTCTATCAAATATCTTTTAAGAGTTGATGTTGATTTACACACTTTAGGATGTTTTCTAAAGGTGTGCACGAAATAATGCAGGATACAATATAGGGAATAGGAATTGAAGACAAAATGCTCTGACTGAGACTCAATTGATACACAACAGTAGGAAATCACTTCCTATAGGAAGAAATTATGTTTTAGTTCTTTACTTTTTGGCATTGTTGTCAATGGGGGATAAGAGTAATATATGGGGAGAAGACTAATGTATGGGGGAGCATTTAGCATTTCACAACAATCTAAATCCAAATCAATTAGCTCAAATCAATTGGTTTTTCCATCAATGCCAAAGGGGGAGATTGTTGGCATTTCACATTATAATAGACAATGGGAGATTGTTGGCATTTCAATAAGGATATTGAGAAGGTTGTTGATGATTATGGATATAATTGATTAAGGATGTTTACTGTCTTGATATTATTATTTTGTCATTGATGTCAAGAAATTGATTTTCTAATTTAGAATGATGTTGCCATATCTTGAGAAGTATGATTTGAAGAGTAAAAAGATGTCGATAAAAGACACAGAAAGAATATGATGAATAAGGGGATGAATAAGGTATTCAATGGGCAACTATTGCCGAGTCAGACAATGATGAGATCATGATGTTTAGATTGTTTTAACATCATACATATGTTGTAAATTGTAAGGATAATACTATACTATGTTACCAAGTAAAGAATCTACTCAGTAAACCCTAAGGAACCTAGTCGGTAAACCCTAAGGTTATCGCTATTGGTTAATGAAGGCGGAATGTCTACCGAGTGAAGTTTAGTATTTACTGAGTTGTTACCGAGTTGTAATCGAGCTATAATAGAATACATTAAATGGTTACATGCACTATTTAATAAAGGAAGCTGATGAGTTGGAACTGATTAAATGATTGGTATGCCGTGCATGAAGTTTGTTAATGAATCTATGGAAAAGGAAAATTGGCATGAAGATCTATGGCTTAGATTGAACCGCAATACCCTAGCACAAGTTCCAAGAAATGTATGCAAGCTCCAAGGCAGGGTAAAACATTTTCAAATCGAAGGATACATTGAACCTGGTCAAAGTTTGAAGATCTGATGGCTATGATTGATCATGGGAAATTTGATCAAGGAGATTAAGCGGTTGGTGAATTGTTTATAAATAGGGAACTATTGATAAATAATGTATGCAGGCAAATGTATTCATAGGGATGCTACATAGTGATTACCAAGCATAGAAACTTGAAGACCTATTTGAATAACAGAGTATAGAAGCCCAACAGATGGACAAGATTAGTTCTATGTCTAGATTGTATTGAGCAAATAAGAATCTGCTTTAGCATTTTAGATGTGAAGTTGCAGATAGATTTTTATTACTATTATTTTGTGAAAGTGACAGAAAATCTCTTAACTGAGTGGACTTAACAATCTTATTTGTAAAACCCTCTAGCAAGGTGACATTCTGATTGAGTGTTTGAAATCCTTTAACAAGGTCACTTCTAACAAGGTGAAGATCCTAACATATCTAAGGGAAATCCCTTAACCGGGTCACATCTAGCAATGTGTTTGTAATCTTTAACAGGATTTGATTTTAACCGAGCATACTCTAGAAGAGTATATTTCTTAATGGGTCTGAAATCCCATAGTGGTTTTTCCCTATTTGGGTTTCCATGTTAAATCTGGTGTTATGTGGTTTATGATGTTTATATGCTTTTGAGTTTGCATGTTTAGCAGTTTTGGTTATATTACTGAAGTATATGTTACCGAGGTTGAATCTGATGTTTTTATGGAAGATTAAGTTTGTATGATTCACCCCTCCCCTCCCCTCTCATCTTGTTGGCTATTGGATCTATACTTACATTAAGTATCAGAACTATCACTTGTTTGGATCTTGTGATAGCTCCATCTACTATTCTCCATGTCGCTCCTCTAGCATATTGCTCGCCTTCCCAAAATAAAGATAAAAAATATTGGGAGGCGGATGTCATGCTAGATTAGCAATATTAGCATTTTAGATCTTCTCTCTTTCTCCTTTCTTTCTCTTTAGTGACCATGTTCTTCTATTGCTCCCATAATGTGTATCCATGTTCTTCTATCGTTCCCTTAATGTCTACTTGAGGATGATGCAAAGAATTGAGATCTTTTCCTCGTCTCTTTCATGTTGACTCAAAAGACATCCTCTCATCCCTTTCTTCCAAGCTAGTGTCCTTTAGGGAATGATGATTATTATATGCATATACATACATGATATACATGAGTTATCATGCAACATACTGACCCCGGGGAAAGTGACACTACCTCGTGTTGTGTGTTCATTATCCTTGGGTTTATTTATCAATTGGGGGATAAATCCTTGTGATAACATGCTCCCTCCTCTTTCTCTTGGGTGTATCCTACCTTAAAGAAATCACTCCCAATAAGGCGCACACGATCGCTTTTATGTGAGGGCATACACTCCACTCATATTTTCCTTCTTTGATACTTAGAATTACTTAGTGAAATTTGTTTTTCTTTGTAAACTTTGGTATCCTTGTAGTCATGGTTCTCCCCTTCTAACCATTTAGAAGATTGCTCAACCCTCAGAAATAACTTCTTTCTTGGCCTCTACATCACCTCGTCTGCACCTTACCCTAGAGAAAGGGGTAGGACATGGAGCTGGTGCCATGTGCCCCCTTAGATAGGGGCATGGTTCCCTTGTCCTCCAAGGATAGGGGTGTGGTGCCCCTTTCCCTGCCCTATTTTAGGGCAGGACCCTTTCTAGGGTTGCATTGTTGGTTGTGCATTGGCCGAGAAACTCCCCCGATGTTGTCCTATGACGAACATCAAATCCACTAACATGTATTTAAGGGGCATTCATCCTCTCATTTTCATAAGTTGGATAGGTTGAAGTTGGATAAATTCAATTTTTACAAGTGATCAACCATTCAAGAGAATTTAAGCATTCAAGCATTGAGAATTCTCATGTCTCCCTTCAAGGCTAGGTATTACATTCAAGTCAAGGATTCAATAATGGAAGAGGAGATTGATTCCAACATTCAATTCCACACAAGGATTTCTATCAACATTTCTACCACAACCTCCCTTGAGGTGATTTACAATTCAATCTTTCATTTACAGCTATTTGCAAATACTTTCTTTCATTACTTGGTTAATTCCAAAACTGGGGTTTGACTTAAAGGCAAACCCCCAATCCCAACCCATTTTCCTCTCTTTTATGTGTGTAGGTTGCAAGTACGCAGATGTACTTTGGATTCGGGCTCTATTTGTAGAGGCAGAAAAACCCTTTCATTTCGCAGATTTTTTGGAGGACCGTGTACGTTTCCACCATGGTTCGAGAAACTTTTCCTCAAATTTGTAGAGAAAATTTGTATTGACATATTACTACCAGATCCAAGTGCACATCTTCATTCCATATTCCGACCTCAAGTTATAATCAATTCTTTGTCACTTTGGCACTACATAATTCAATCACTTCCTTTCCATTTCAAATAAGGAAGAGGGGATCAACTTATCATTCCCATTTCATTCAAAATTCAATCTTCATCTTTGAAGGTTGAATCTAGTGAATTCTCCTCTCCTCTTACAAATGTAATTTAGTGAAAAGTGTTTGAAGGTTATTCAATAGTGAAACACTAATCTATCCTTGGAGGGAAGAGTACTTTTCCTCTCAATCTCATCATTCACCATTTTTCCACATTATAGCATGTACCAGTTTACCAATTTAAGTGACTTTATCACTATCAGTTAAGTGTTCATCAGAATGCCTTCTTTGTACATCAAACTCGCTTGTTTGATTGAATCTATCAATGTGGTCATGAAAAAAGCTCCATATACTTGTCTCCATCATTACTTTAAAACTACATTATGAAACTCTTTATATATCACTTGTACTAGTTGTTTGAATCCAACTATATCTTTGTTTACTGGTTGAAGTCCTAATTACTGGTTATCTGTTAAACTGTCTTTTGTACCAATTATACATTACCTATTGGCTTCCAAGACTTAGATGACTACAAAAACATTATTGCAATAAATGACAACACAAGACTTAATCATCAAACATGAATCACAATCTCTTCATCACATTCACAAATCAATACTTTACCGATTGCATATCACCAACAATCTTTACCGATCCAGTCAAATGCCAACATTCTCCCTGTTTGGCATTGATGGCAACATTTAGAAAAAAATTTGTCAACCAAGTGCGCAAAAACAAAAATTGACTTCATGACATATACTCCCCCTTAGAAATTACTCCCCTTGAGATTCCCCCTTTACTTTTACATCCAAAATTTTGACTGACTCTTCAACTATTACTCCCCCTTTGACAATAATGCCAAACAAAGAAGTAAATACATGTTACATCAAAATGTGCACCAAAATTGCATTAGCATATATAAATGTCTTTACAATGCAATATTAGAAAAAGAATCACTAAAATGAGATGTCAATTTCTTCACATCATTATGCCAAGTCTCCAAAATAGTCTTGGTAATCTCCACATGTGTCTTTATCTATCCAACCAGCTCCTACATGGCATCTATGGTACTCATCTCTAGTGTTACAAGGATGGCTTTAGTTTCTTTATAAGATCTCTACAATATTTCCACCTCTAGTATCAACTGTGTCTATAATTCCTATAGTGATCTGATCCTCTTAACCTATTCATTTTTATAAGCTTTTAGCTTATGCTGAAGTTCTACAAATGATCTTCCAAAATTGATAGCAAAGTCAATAGGGGGCTTGAATGACACTAAGAACTTCTAGTTCTTTCTCAGCTTCCTCCTTCTTCTTCTTCTTCGAATCAGCACAAAATAATGAAAATTTGGAAACAGTTGAGAGGATTTTACATCTAGTTTCAAGTGCCTCTTTTAAATAGTCTTTATTGACAGTAAGAGAAACTTCCCGTTTATTAATTTTAGTCATTAAGTTCTCTGTTCTCTTCTTCTTGTAATCTTTCTCAATACTGACATAAGTTGCATCTTGAAATGATTTCATTTTCTCTCTCACATTATAAACAAGTTGTCCAAGCTTGTCAATAGGTGTGGAAAATTTATCAGTATCAACTATCTATAGTAGGAGACTTGACAAAATCTCAACAACATTCATTATTGTTTCTTCCTCCATCTATTCTTTCTTCCTCTTCTCCTTGGCCTGGGATTGCATGGAAGTTGCAATCTCCATTAGCTTAGTTGAGCTCAAATTCTCCATTTCTAGTGGTCCTTTGATGCTTATAGCATCCTCATCTTCTTCATCAACAATTTTATTTTTCGAATCAAGTGACAAAGGTGTCACTTTAGGCATGTGCAGTATCCTCTATTTTCTTTTCTTTAGTTTTCTCTTCTACCTTTTCCTCTTTCTTTTCTTCTATCTTCTTTTCCTTTGTCTTCTTCTCTGCATCTTCAAGCTTATCTTATGTCACTTCCTCTTTCTTTTCACTTTCTTTATCCTTTTCAGTTTCCTATACTGATGGGATCTGTGTATCAATAATTTTAGTTACTACTTGTGTCTCCTCATCCTTCTTTTCTTCTTCATCTTTCCCTTCTTCCTTTCATTGTTCTTGTTCATGTTGCTCAGATATTTGAACATCAACATCCTTTACATCTACATTTTCAATAGCATCAACATCATCATTATTATCAATATCATCATCATCAGGGATAATTATAGGTTAAGTTTGTGTGTTCACCGGTTGATCATCTACTAGTTGATCACCCATCAAAAATTTCATCAAGCTCAAAATGAGTTATTTTAACACTTTTCAAAAGATCTTCATCCTTGAACCTTTCTGATTCATCCTCCTTACTTTCTTCCTCTTTATCTGGAATCAAACCCAGTGCTTCTTCAGAATTTATTCAGTCTCGTCATGGACTAATTGGGTCCCACCAATTAACATTCTTGTCAACCTTTTCTTTGACCTAAAAGATGACTTTGCCTTAGGAAAAATTCCATCTATCTCCTCTCTTGTAGCTTCAGGTTGCAAATTATTAAGAATAAATTTAATAAATTCTCTATCATGTCTCATGGTTGCTTGGCAGCTTGCATCAATCTTATTTTAAAGAATTGGGAATCTACCTAATGCAAAGAGTCTTGGAGATATTCCTACTCACCTTCTTGATTGACATGTCTTACTCAACCTTTCAACCACTCAATCCCATCCAGAAAAACTTAGTGGGGTGTTTTCTATTTAGACCTCCAAGGTGTAAAGCACTTTGGCTTGCCTCCAAGGTATAGCCACTAGTCTTTCACAAGTCTTTGTCACCTCAAGATTTACATACCACTCCTAAGGCTCCAACAACTCCTGCAAGGATCACAACACACCAACCTCATTCAATGGACTCAAAATACATATACATAGTGTCTTTAAATTATTTTGAGGCTTTTAGAATCTTCAAAACCATCGGCATGGGTTCCTAGCCTTTTTTTGTCTCTATTGGGCTCAAATAGGCCTAATTCATTTAGCCCTTCCTTGGCAGTTTTAAAGACTTAGTTTGAAAAGTTCCCAAACAAGGCCACAAATAAATTATAGTTTTGGATACCCTTTTCAGGGTTACAAACAATTTTTTAAATTTGCACCTAGGCTCTTTGTACACATATCGAAACCAAATTTGTCCTAATTTCAAGGGTTTTTGTCTACCCGTATGACCTGGAAAGTTGTGCTTTAAATCCTTCACCAGTCAAAACATTTGCTCAAATCTATATTGGATTCTTGAAGGGAACTTAGAGGTATTTCCAACCATGTGATGTTTTGTCTTCCATCAATACACATGTGCTCAAAATTTGCACCTTCTACTGTCCTAACTCACCAACTCCTAGCAGTGAGCCTAGGGCTTCATTGTATCTCCTCCACAAAGGCCTGCAAAACAAAAAAACCTAATCTAAACTTATGTACAAACCCTAACCTAGCATACCACTTTATTTCAATAGGTTCCATCAATGGATGCTCAGGTTAGAGCCATTTTGTTATTAAACCCTACTATGCAAGGATTTTACACCTAGTTAAAAATAATGGATGATATCTCTACAACTAAAGACAATCAATCATGCTACTAAAAATTATTGCAAAGTAAATTCAATGAAATCTCATTTCCTAAAATGAGATCCTTTTGTCAAGTCCATACTAGACTATACCAAAGCAACAAAAGTGAAGAAAATTGTCAAAACAGTGAAAAAAATAAGATTTCTTGAAAACACAAAACTTGTTCTTGCATTCCAGATTCTCCAACCCATACAATGAATTATATTTTGGCTTGTATTTTGATGGTTTATTTGGTTCAACCAAATTTTCAATGCCAAACATAAAAAATGCAACTTTTACAAAAAGTTGTAAAATGTTGCTCAACAACTTTTACATCTTTTGACACCTGAGATGCAAATTTTCATTCTAGTGCATTTCAAGGCTCCTGAAGGCCCTCAAGCATCCTAGAAGACCTAAAAACAATGCAATATACCCCTATTACATGATAACAATGATCTAGAGTACTACTCCTATGATCTACATTAGCATTTTAACTTCTTAGGCTGATAGCATCCTGAACACAAATGACACAATCAAAACTTGGACAACTCAACCATGGCTCTACTGAGTCCAAAAGGGTTGGTCAATTATTACATCATAGAATAAAACACACAAAAATTAGAAGAAAACAAAATTGCATGCTTGGAGTGTTAGGTGCCCTGCAACATACTCCCCCGAGACAAAGAACTAAGTCCCTTGAGTTAAGAGGTCTGCAATCTCCACTCCATGCAGAATTATATCTTATTCTAACCACCACATGGTATCTAAATCAAGTAACTCTTCCCACTTGACAAGATAATTCTTGTAGACTCCTTTCCTTGTCTTCTTTACTACCTTGGTGTCCAAGATACTTTCCAACTTGACCAGTTGGCTTGGTGGAAAATTCCTCACCCAATATTCATTAACCTGGGGTAGCATGTCCAACTAATATTTTGTGACTCTCCCTTGTATGGATAGAGATCACATACATTAAAGAGAGGAGATATACCGAAGGTGGGAGGAAGTTCAACTTCATGTGAATTTTGTCCACATTTGTGCACCACCCTGAGAGGTCCAATCTTCTTTATCATTAGCTTGGTAGGCTACCCTTTTGGAAGTCTCTCCTTCCATAGGTATGCTAGTACTAAGTCTCCAACTTTAAATTGCTCATTCCTTCTTGTTTTATCAACATGCACCTTATACTGCTCAGATTTTGTTGTAAGGTTTGCCTTACCTTATAATGTGCTTCTTTAATACCTTCAACAAAGTTATCACCTTGTGCACTCTTAGGTGTCATAGAACTGAGATCTTTGAGCTCTAATATGCCCCTAGGATGAAATCTATACACTATCTCAAATGTACTTTTACGTATGCTACAGTTCATTAAGTCATTGTATGCATATTCTGCTTGACCAAGTACTAAATCCCAAGTCTGCCCATGTTGTTTTGTAAGACATCTTAGCAAGTTACCCAATGATCTATTGACTACCTCTATCTAACCATCTGATTGAGGATGATAGGTAGATGAAAAGGATAACTTGGTGGCAAAATTTCTACAAAGTGTCCTCCAAAAGTGGCTTAGGAACTTAACATCTCTATCACTAACAATGCAGATCGGAAGACCATGAATTCTAACTATCTCCTTGAAGAAGAGGCCTGCAATGTAGGTCATATCATTGGTTCTCTTGCAAGATATAAAATGTGCTATTTTGCTAAGCCTATCCACCACCACATACACACTATCAAATCCCCTTGGATTTCTTGGCAAGCCTAACACAAAATCCATGGTCAAACATTCCCAAGGCCTCTGAGGTATGATCAATGGCTGGTATAGAACTGCATTACCTGATGGTCCTTTTTCTCTTTGGCATATTATGCATTTCTCTGCAAACCTTCTCACTTTTGATTGCAACTTGGGCCAGTAATAAAACCTACCAACCTTCTCCAAAGTCTTATCTATGCCAAAATGACCTCCAAGATCTCCTTGATTCTTTTCTTGGATAATATTTTGTCTCATAGAGCATTGGGGTATGCAAAGAATATGTCCTTTGAACAAAAAACCCTATTGTATCATATATTCTGAATAAGAGATATGGGAGGTGTTAGAGAAATCAAAACAAACACTATATATCTCTACAAAATCCTTACCATCCTTGTAGAGGTCTTTTAAGTCTTTCAAACCCACACTTTGCAATTGTATCTACTGCATAGTCATGAATCTCCTACTTAATGCACTAGCTACCTTGTTTTCTATGCCATTTTTGTGCTTATTAATGAAGGTGTAGGATTGTAGGTATTCAACCCACTTTAGGTGTCTCTGGTTCAACTTATCTTGCCCATTGAGGAAACTAAGGGCATGGTTGTCAGTGAGAACTACAAACTCTTTAGGAAGTAAGTAATGACACAAATTCTTCAATGCTTATACCATTGCATACAACTCCAAGTCATATGTGGAGTACCTTTTTCTTAGCTTAATTTAACTTCTCTAAAAAGAAGGCTATAGGATGACCCTCTTGCTTAAAACTGCCCCTATTGCCCTTTGGCTAGCATCACATTCTACTGTAAACAACTGATTAAAATCCCTTATTGGCTTCCTCTGTCCACTTAAAATGACATTTAACCCCTTCTTTGATGGTGTTGAGTATTGGAGCACAAACATGGCTAAAGTTTCTCACAAACTTCCTATAAAAAGATGCCATTCCATGAAAACTCCTAACATCACTTATGCCCCTAGGTATAGACCAATTAATTATTGTTTCTACCTTACTTGGATTCATCTTTAAACATCCTTGAGAAATAAAAAAACCAAGGTAAACTAGCTTTGTTTTCAAATAAACACATTTCTCAAGGTTGATATTGAGTTGAGCCTCCTTCAACTTCTTCAAGACCATCTCCAGATGCTTAAGGTGTTCCTCCTTGGACCTGTTGAAGATCAAAATGTCATCAAGATACACAATAACAAATCTACCAATAAAATCAACTAATACTTCATTCATGAGCCTTTGGAAGGTACTAGGTGCATTGGTGAGACCAAATGGCATCACCAACCACTCATATAGGTTTGCATTGATTCTAAAGGATATCTTCCATTCATCACAAGGTTTGATTCTTATCTGATGATAACTAGACTTCAAGTCCATCTTTGTGAAGTAGCTTGCTCCACCTAGATTGTCCAATATGTCCCCAATCCTTGGCATGGAAAACTGGTACCTTATAGTAATCTTATTTATTTCTCTTGAGTCAGTGCAAATCCTCCATTTTCCTCCATTTTTAGGTAGTAATATAGTAGGAACAACACATGAACTCAAGCTCTTTTTAATGAACCCCTTGTCTAAGAGTTCTTGCACTTGTTTGGCGATCTCTTCATTTTGACTAGGTGTCATTTTATAAGTCACTTTGTTAGGCAGATTGGCTCCTGGTATCAATTCTATTTGATGATTCACATCTCTCATTGGAGGCAAGGAATTAGGCATATCATCTCCTATAACTTCTGCATATTATTTTAGTAAACCTTGCACTTCTTGAGGCACTTCACACAATGGATCTGCCTTAGCTTCATATTTAGGCTTCAACACTATAGCATGGCCCTGATGACCTTCTTTCTTTAATACTTTGAGAAACTCTTTACCTCTCAAAAACATCACACTTGATCCTATTTTCTTTTCCTCTTTTGGATTAGGTAATGGTTCCATCTGATATATCTTTCCATTCTTGGTGATGAGATGGTTGTTCTTTTCTCCATCATGACTGGATCTCATACCATATTGTCATGGATGATGCAAAAGTAGATGACAAGCATCCATAGGCAATATGTCACATAATATTTTGTCTTTATACTCACTAATTTCAAATTCCACTCATTCTTGTTCATCAACTAAGACATGTTGACCCCTATTGAGCCATGATACCTTGTAAGGAGTGAGATGAGGTAATCTTTTCAGTTTGAGTTTAACCACCATTTCAACTAAGACAATTTTCTCAGTGGAACCTGAATCTACAATCATCTTAC
Source organism: Cryptomeria japonica (assembly GCF_030272615.1). Taxonomy (NCBI): domain Eukaryota; kingdom Viridiplantae; phylum Streptophyta; class Pinopsida; order Cupressales; family Cupressaceae; genus Cryptomeria; species Cryptomeria japonica. Next base: position 628,343,763 of record NC_081413.1, read on the forward strand.
AAATTTTCCCGTGTGACTTACAAGATCTCCTAAACAAAATTTTCCTCTGTGGTATCTCTTGAGCTTGGGGTATCTTGAGCATTGTTCTTCTCATCATTAAGTTTTCTCCATCTGTCATTGGCCCTGCCTTGGTGATTGGAGAGATCTCACTTTGAGTGTCCTCCTCTTGCACCAATTGAGTCCTTCTTTCACCCATGTATGAGCTTGTTGAACTTGAAGCTTTCCCCGAGAACCTACTCATGGTATGTCCAACTTGATTGTAGTGATAGCACCTACCGGTGAAGACTACATTTCATCAACCTGAGCTTCCAAACCTGCTCCTAAAATTGTTCCTTCCTCTAAAGGATCCTCTAAATGTTCTTCTTTGTGAGTCCCTACTACCTTCTTGGCTTTTCTACTCTTCATTTATTGATGTATGCTTCCCTCTACCAAAGGTTCATCTACCTCATGAATTCTTACCACCTCTATGTTTCTGATTTTATTCACTTCTCCTCTTGATCTTCTCCTCTACCCTTAATGTCAACTAAAGATACTTATGAATAGTGTTTGGTGTGAGGATGATGATTTCATCTTGTATGTTTTGTCTAAGGCCATTCATGTACCTAGCCAATTTCTCCACTAAACTCTCATGCTTCCTAGCCCTCAAAATGAGTTTGTGGAATTCCTCAGTGTATGCATTGACATCTAACTCCCTTTCTTTTAAATTTTGTAGTTTGTTGTGGATTTCAACTTCATAATCCTATGGTAGGAATTGATCCTTAAGCCTTATCTTCATACGCTCCCATGAAGTTATCTTCTTCTTACCTTCTTCTATCCTTTCTTCTTGCATCATATTCCACCAAACTAATGTTGATCCTCTCAATCTTGATTTGGCCACATTTAATCTTTTCTCCTCTGCTACCTCCTTATAATCAAAATGATTATTTAGAGCCTCTATCTAATCTAGCAACTCTTCTCCATTAATATTTCCTCCATAGGTGGGTAATCCATCCAAGTTATCTTTGGAGATGGATTTTACTACATCCAAGAATAGATTTTGGTCTTGAAGCATTGCTACTACTACCTATTCCTCTCCATCTTCCACTTCTTCATATGTCTCATCTCTCCATTATGTCTTAACCTTCCCCTTCTCCTTCTTAACATCTCTATTTCCTTTACTTCCTTCTGCATCCTTCTATCATCTCTGCCACCATCTTTCGGATGGCTTCTAGAGTCATTACATTTGGAGGCATTGAACTTGCTTTTGATTCTTCACAATTTGACATACACCAAATCTTTCAAAGAATGGCTCTCATACTAGTCTAATGTAGAGAGTCTTGGAGCTATTTCTATTCACCTTCTTGATTGACTTGTCTTACTCAACCCTTCAACCACTCAAGCCCATCTGGTGGCACTTAGTAGGGGTTTTTCTATTTATACCTCCAAGTTATAGCTAGTGGTCTTAGACAATCAACTCCTGCTATTGAGGTTGTCGTCATAATCTCTACACACCACTCCTAAGGCTCCAACAACTCCTGGAAGGATCACAACACAACAACTTCATTCAATGGATTCAAAATACATTTACATAGTGTCTTTGAAGTATTTTTATAATTTTAAAATCTTGAAGCCCATTGGCATAGGTTCCTAGCCTTTCTTTGTCTCTATCGGGTTTAAATAGGCCTAATTCAATTAGCCCTTCCTTGGAAGTTTTAAGGACTTAGTTTTAAAACTTCTCAAACAAGGCTACAAATAAATTATAGTTTTGGATACCCTTTTCAGGGTTACAAAAAAAATTTCAAATCTGCACCTGGGTTCTCCATACACATATGGGAACCAATTTTTTCCTAATATCAAGGGTTTTGGTCTACCCAAGTGACTTGGAAAGTTGTGCTTCAAATCCTTCACCAGTCAAAACATCTAATGAAATAAATTTTGGATTATTGAAGGGAACTTAGAGGGATTTCTAGCCATGTGACATTTTTTCTTCGACCAATCCATATGTGCTCAAAATTTGCACATCTTTTGTTGTCCTAACTCAGCAACTCCTAGTGGTGAGCCTAGGGCTTCATTGTATCTCCTCCACAGAGGCTTGAAAAAAAAAAAAAAAACCTATTCTAAACTTATTTACAAATCCTAAATTATCGTTCCACTTGATTTCAATAGGTTCCATCAATGGATTCTTAGGTTAGAGCCATTTTCCTCTTAAACCCTACTATGAGAAGGTTTTACACCTAGTTACAAATAATGGATGATATCTCTACTATTAGGTCCTAGAGACAACTGAGAGGGGGTTGTGAATCAGTTGTCTAATAATTTTAAACCAAAAATCTATTTAAACAAATTATTGCTTAGTACCGGTGAAACAGTCTGTGATACTGATAGACTAATTTAACTGATAAATGCAATACCAGTAAATATTAATGAATGAAACCAAAAGATAAGGTCATCCACAACACATAACACCAATATTTGTACATAGAAACCCTGTAAGGGGAAAAACCATGATGGGAAACCTTACCCACAATCAGATGATACTACTGCAGATAGTAAGTGTACATAAATGGGGTCTGCACATGCAGAAAGGACAAGCGCCTAGAGCTCACTGCTCAAACACAAATGGGAGTCACACTGACTATAGTTGGATGGTTAAATCCAATAAGAATGTACTACTCAAAATAGCATCTCCATATGTTGGATTCAGTACTGGTGTAATACTGATATGCTTCCACAAAAACCTAGCTTCACCTTCAAATGATGTCTTCGTGTATAGCTCTGCTTAATCTCACATATACCTTCTCACAATTCTTTTTTGCATTCCACATTCGATCTTACAAATAAAATCTTATATTTATACCATAACCTAAGACCAATTTTAGTAGGTCGACTCTACAAGATATTACAATAAAAACATTTTACAAACAATATAATATCCAATGCAATAACTGATTAAACATGTCGGCTTAATGCATTTACAACAATAATAAATCATCTTCAGAGCATGCCATGCTGATCTGGAAAAGATAAACTTGTCAGTGTAACCCTAGGTAACCCTGGACCTATTTGTCGGTAAGAGAAAATGTGCAAATATGATTATACCAATGATTAATTATTCAAAACAAAGTGTCCACATGATGTCTTTGATATTACCAGGTGTCTTCCATATCATTCCAAGTGCCGGCAATCATTATATCCCACCAGTGAACTATATACCAGTAACTGTGCAATAGTTACTTGCTTGTCAGTGAATGTTCCTCGATCTCCAGAGTGCTAGTGTTTTAGTAGGTGTTGACATCAATGATAAAACCATACCAAAATACCAACATCTACAACTAAAGAAAATTTTTCCCACTAATCAAACTTATTGAAAGTAAATTCAATGAAATCTCATGCCCTACAATGTGATCCTTTTTTTAATTCCATACTGGACCATACCAAAGCAACAAAAATAAAGAAAACTATCAAAATGGTGAACAAAACAAGATTTCTTGAAAACACAAAACTTGTTCTTGCATTCAAGATTCTCCGACCTGTACAATGAACTAGATTTTGGCTTATATGTTGATGGTTTATTTGGTTGAAACAACTTTGCAATGACAAACATAAAAAATGCAACTTTTGCAAAAAAGTTGCAAAATGTTGCTCAACAACTTTTACATCTTTTGACACTTGAGATGCAACTTTTCATTATAGTGCATTTCAAGGCTCCTAAAGGCCATCAAGCATCCTAGAATACCTCAACACAATGAAATAGACCCATATTACATGATAACAATGATCTAGAGTACTACTCTTGTGATCTACATTAGCATTTCAACTTCTTAGCTTGATAGCATTCTGAACACAAATGACACAATCAAAACTTGGACAACTCAACCATGGCTCTATTGAGTCCCAAATGGTTGGTCCATTATTACATCATAGAAGACAACACACAAAACTTATAAGAAAGAAAAATTGCATGCTTGGAGTGTTAGGTGTCCTGCACCACTACCCTTGTAATTCAATTAGGGCCTTGTTGTATTTATTCATCATGTAAACAACTACATCCTCAATCTTTCTTTGTTCATCTTCATTAAAATTTTCATACAGTTTCTTCATGCCATTCAATAAACAATACTCTTTAATGTTTATTAATAAATTTTCAAGAGGTGTGAGCTTGGTTACTGGTTTCTTTAAAGATTTCAGAGTTGAAGTACCAACACCCTTAGACCTTTTGTCACTGACCCTTAGGGATTTCTTTTCTCCTCCAGACTCAGTCTCTTCTTCATCAACATCTACTGGTTTATGTGCTTGTTGCTTTTTCCTTTTACCTATCTTAACTGATGTAGTAGGTGGTTCAACAATGTTACCTTTTCTCTAGAACTGAATCTTTGATGGTTTCTCCTTCTTAACAACTGCTGATTTTTCTTTCTCTTTGATCTTGTCTTTTGTTACCCTCCTCACTTCAAGTTCCTGACTCATCTGGATGGTTAGGGAATTTAGCTCTCTCCTCAAGTTAGTCTTCTCATCATTTATTTTCTCCACCTCATCAAACAATGAACTTATTTTTTCTTCATCAGAAGAATGGCTCTAAGAAACCTCCAACAATTGTTTAGTTAGCTCTCTTAGGGCTTCCTCGATTTCTACAAGATTATTAGACATCTCTCTATAACTCATATCCCCCATGTCTTCCTTATGGATCCTTCCCAAGTGCATAAGCCTCAAGTTTGGCTTTAATACCAATTGATAAACTTATAAGGCACTGAGAGGGGGGGGTGAATTAGTGGAAGCAAAAACAATATGAATTTGATCACCAACTTAAACAACTTAAAACTTAACAAGAATAAAAGGAATGTCACCACATAAGATAATTCCCAATAAAACAAATTCCACATAACAAAAGACATTTATACATGTAAACCCAAAAGGAAAAGCCATGGTGGGAGTTAATACCCACAAGATTCACTATCTGCAAAATAGAACTCTTGATCGGTTAAGGTCTTACAAATATGCCCTATTAGGAGTAGACTCGATTAGGAGTCACACAATTAAGGCATTTAATATGATGAACCCTATTAGGAGCTTTGACCTATTCAGATCAACCTCACAAGAGGATTGAAGAATTTTATATAGAGCTACCCTATTAGGGGATTTATAAATTAAGGCTTGTTAGGACCTACCCAATTAGGGGATTTTACTGCTGCCAACTTTTAGGAAAATAACAATCAAATGATCTTCATGTAACACCTGAGTATCTAATAATATCCACTTTAAATCCTCAAAATTTCAATAAAACATCAATACATAGCTTCACTAATCACCACACAATCAAATTCACATCCTTCGCTAATGATCTCACACTCTTACGTATGCACACCAACTTGATACCTCATCACACTTTTTATAAAAATCTCTTAGTTGACTACAACCTTGGAATAATTTCCTAGGTTTAATGAATCTATACAAACTACCAGTGCACATCGAACTTATGTCAGCCACCAACATAACAAACCAAAAATAAGACAAAACCTGTGCTAGTTTACCGATTTAAGTGACTTTATCACTACCAATTAAGTGTTCATTAGAATGCCTGCTCTGTACATCAAATCTTGCTTGTATATTTGAATCTTCCAATGTGGTCATGAACATAGCTCCAAATACCTATCTCCATAATTACTTTAAAACTGCATCATGTAACTCTTCATCAATCGCCTACATTGGTTGCTTGAATGGAACTTTGTCTTTGTTTACCAGTTGAAGTCTTAATTACTAGTTCTCTGTTAAATTATCTTCTATACCAGTTATACCTTACTAGTTGGCTTCCAAGACTTTGATGACTACAAAAACATTGTTGTAATCAATGACAACACAAGACTTAGTCATCAAACATGAATCTCAATCTCTTCATCACATCCACCAATCAATCCTTTACGGGTTACATATCACTAATACTCTTTACCAGCTCAGTCAAATGCTAACACTTGCAACAACAGATAAAGGATTTACTAAAGCAAATGACAGACATGAATACACCAAAGAAACACTATACAATGAATGAAACGTATCCTTACCCATTTGATAGAATAATTCCAATGCCTCCATTCCCTCCACATTTTACAACACCAAATTTTGATAAGTACAAAGCAAAAGGGGATCCTAAGGCACAAATATGACAGTTTTTAATAGCCTGCATTGAGGTTGCAGGAGAAGAAACATACTTGATGGGATTGTTTCCACATATCTTAGGCAAACAAGCTATGGAATGGTTCTCCCAACTTCCACTTGGAATTAATTCATTGGGTAATCTAGTAGAGGATTTTATACAACATTTCTCATACAACATTGAAATATATGTGTCAGTAGCCACCTTATGTAATACTAAGCAGAAACATGGGGAATCTTTTGCTTCTTTTTACAGTGATGGATAGGTCTTTCTAGTTAATGCTCTTGTGCTATACCACAAAAAAATGGTAGAAATTTTCACTCAAAATTTGAACAAGGATATTGGGTATGAGCTAAGAAAAGAATGTTTATCTACCTTCAAAGAGGTCATTGATAAAGGAATGGAAACATAAAAGTCCTTGTTGAACAAGGTGTCATCAAGCTATTCAAAGAGAACAAAGAAGAATCAATGGGAAAGAAAAACCCCACTTTTGGAACAAAAATAAGAACACACTCTATGACGGGGTAGTAGATGCAAATGTTGTGAAACCTAAGATAACATTCCCCGGTGCAAGTTATTCTAACTCAAACCATCAAGTGAACAATCATAGGCAATGAAAAGCTCAAAGGAAATACACCCTGTTGGGAGAGCCAATTTAAACTGCGTTGAAGAAATTAGTGGCAAACAAGCTCATAATACTACCATATAATCCACCATATGAGCCAAAGTTAAAACCATATTGGTGGAATGATGATGAATTTTGTGAGTATCATAAGAGTAAAGGGCATTTAACTAGCAATTGTAACATATTGAAGAATATCATACAGGATCTCATTGATAGAGGCGACATAGAAGTTGATTGTCACACCTCCAATAAAGAGCATGCAATGTTCAAGGAGCCATTTCCTAAACAAGATAAGGGAAAATCCAAAATTATAGATAATCAAGCCAATTATACCAAGACTCCCTATGACTATGATTCTACTATTAATTACATTTCAATGGATAATCATGTTTCTACTATCATTATAAAGGACAAAACTTCTAAAGGTCCTACCGAAAGGAGTAAAGTTGTTTCAAAATGCATTGGACCATCTTCCTCATCTTCTATAGACAAAACCTCTGAATGTAATATCACAACCCTTTGAGGTAAAGTCACCTTGCAAGGCATTCCATCCAAGCCTATAACCTCTTCATCTATGAATAATGAGTATGAATTTATAGATCAGCTAGGAAAGACACCTTCCCTCTTTTGCATCCTTGATCTTTTATGCATATCTCCCACACATAAAGTCATCATTGATAAAATTTTGAGAGAAACCTATGTACCCACTGAGATGAACATGGACTAGTTTCAAGCCATGATGGGATACCTTTCTATTCCACACAACGTTACATTCACAGAAGTTGATGATGCATCCATAACCCAATCTCATAATGCACTTCTACATATTAAAGCCTTTATCTTAAAAAACTATGTCAAATGAGTCTTAATAAATGGGGGAGCAGGTCTGAATATTTATACATTGAACACTATTAAGCAATTGGGATATTCTGAAAAGGCTATAAATTGTACACATATAATCACCATAAAAGCATAAGATGATGAATATCACTCATCCAAGGGCACAGTCACCTTACCTCTTAGATTTGGGCCAGTTACAAAGGACGTGATATGTCAAGCCCTTGATTTAGAGTTCACATACAATATACTCTTGGGATGCCCATGGATTCATGAAATGAGAGTTATTCCCTCAACATATCATCAGTGTATCAAGTTCCCACATAATGGAGTTGAAGTGACTCTTAATGGTGATTTGAATCCATTCATATATTGCAACAAGCAATGGTCAAAAATAGAAATGATAATACCAATCAACAAGGAGGCAACCCCATCATCTGATTATGTTGATCCTAAATCGTTGAAACCTTAAACATCAAAAAAAGGTGAGATTAAAGGGAAATACCAGGATAAAGGTGTGGGTAAGTACACTCTAAATCAAACTATGTCTCTAAGACAAGTAATGGATTGTTGAAAAGAGTATGGATGACCACATCCTTCTAAAAAGGTATCTATCATTACACTCAAATGGGATCCTACTATATTCCAATGGTGGGGTGAGAAGGAAGAAGATGACTTATACAAAATGCTTTACAAAGAACCTGAAGAAGATACACAAGATCATATCAGGATACCATATTAAAAATATGGAAAATGATTTTAAATCCTATGAAATTTGTGTATGATGGTAAAATCCCTCTTGGCCTAAGAAAAGAAGGTATCACACAACCTTTTTAGCCAAAATTAACATTCAAGAATCAATGCTCAAAAGGGATTGGTTTCATACCATTTAGGTTAAGTACTCACAAATTAGAAAAAGCATGGCAAATCAAGGACTCCAATGATCAACAAGAAAAATGCTATTCCACTAACTTAAATGAATGGGAATGGGGTTCAAATAAATAATCTAGTGATTATGAGCTCACTGAAACATTTAGAGAACCAAGTGAAAGCATAAAGGAAGAGGAATTCTATAGAAAATTTAGGGTCGGTCAAACTACTTCAAAATCTACAGATGAAAAGGAGGATAATAGAGGAAAAAGTCTTGAGGATCCCAAAAAGTCTTTGTTTCTTGGTTCTAGGTCGAAATCATGAAGAGTGAGGGCTCCCATTCTTGAAAGTGCTTCTAGTGATACCAATTTTGATTTGTTTACGATCGAGATAGATGAGGAGAGTACTAGTGATGACCTCAACAATTACCTCAATCTACATGAAGATAATCATGTCTTTACCCTTACTCCTGCTAACTTTGAAAACAATGATGACCTTCCCCTCATTCACCCACACCTCATCAATTAGTACCATGAAGGGCCCTTACAACTAGACACATTTCAAAATGATGAGGCTTTCATAGACTACCTGGGAATACAAAATAATCTTCCACTTGGGGACCATAAAGAAGGATACACTATAGAACTCAATAGTGTGACCTATTTTCATGAGGGTGTTGGGACTTCTAGTCACAAAAATATAAAAATAAAAATAAATTATAGGTCTTATGGTGAAAACACATTGTGGTGCTATTTGACTCTAAAAAGGTAAAAAGAAAGGACGTATTTGAGGGTGAAAACCTCTCTAAGATGCTCAAAGATAATAGGATCGACATCCTCCCAACATCATATGAGGAGAAATCATCCATTTTGGTAGAGGCAACTATCAAAACAAACATTGGTACATAAGAGATTCCACATAACATAATCTTGACACAATCCCTGATAGAAAAAGAAAGACCAAAGTTCATAAGTTTCTTCATGGAACGATGAATCAATTTTTCATGGTCATATGCAAATATGCCCAGACTGGACATTGATATATTAATGCACCATTTAACAGTTACACCAAGAGAAAAGCTAGTAAAACATAAATTAAGGAAAATGCATCCACAAGTGAAATTATTAGTATAGGAAGAACGTGAGAAACTATTGGATGTCGGATTCATAAGACCAATTGATTACTTTGAGTGGATCTCTAACCTTGTACTAGCTAGCAAAGCATATCGCATCATTAGAATATATACAAATTTCAGAGACATTAATAAAGCTTATCCTAAATATGACTTTCCATTGCCAAATATTGACTCAATAGTGGATCTTATAGATGGTCATGCATTGTTATCTTTCATGGATGGATTTTCTAGCTATAACCAAATAAAAATTGCACCTGAGGACCAACACAAAACAACATTTACTTGTCCCTGGGGAACCTTCTACCAGAATGTCATTCCATTCAGACTAAATAATGTGGGTGCCACATCTCAAAGAGCTATGAATACCATCATATTTCATGATCTTATGCATGCAACTATGGAGGATTATGTTGGCGACCTCTTGGGTAAATCATTAGAAAAAGAAACACATTTGGACATTCTTTCAGTAGTTTTTTATCGGTTAAAGAAATACAAAGTAAAATTAAATCCTAAGAAGTGTTTCTTTGGAGTAACCTCTGAGAATCTCCTTGCGTAACTTGTTACAAGAAGAGGAATTGAAGCCGATCGAGCTAAAGTTAGAGCTATATTAGAAATGCCACCACCAAAGAACATCAATCAAATTTGGTCTCTATAAGGAAGACTTTAGTCTATACAAAGATTCATAACTCAACTCGCAGATAAATGTCATCCTTTTCAACATCTACTACGCAAAAACATCAAAGTCAAATGGGATGATAACTGTCAGCAAGCTTTTCAGCCACTCAAATATTATATCCTAAATCCACCAGTTTTGATGCTACCAATTCCAAGAAAACCCTTGTTATGTTACATATCAGCTACACAAATAACATTGGGGGCACTCTTGGTGCAATAGGATAATAAAGGAAAAGAAAGAGCAGTATATAGCATCACTCATGCTCTGGTTTTCTATGAGCTTAACTACACACTGATTGAGTGTGCATGTGTTGTTGTGGGTTTTTCCTTGAAAAAATTATGACATTACATGCTAACTCATAAAACTAAGCTTGTTGCAAGGATAGAGCCACTAAAATATCTTCTCAATAAGACCACACTCACTGGCAGATTAGCTAAATGGGTTGTGATCCTAAGTGAATTTGATATTGAATATGTGGACAAAAATTAAATCAAAGGACAAGCTATTTTATATGAATTGGTAGATGCACCCATGGTTGATGATACTCCTATAGCTTCAGAGTTTGTAGATAAATTCATTCTGACAGTGACACATACAAATCCTTCGCAATTATACTTTGATAGTTCATACACACAACATGATGTAGGAGCTAGCATCCTCTTTATCACACCTCAAGAGGATTACATTCCTAAATCATATCAGAATATGAGGCATTAAAAATATGATTATGAATTGTGGTTCAATGGAAGATCCGGGAACTTCATGTTTTTGGGGACTCTCTGCTTTTAATTCGTCAACCAAATGATAACAACCAAACAAAAGATGAAAAATTATTGCCTTCCAATAAAATGGTAGATGATTTCTGACAATACTTCAGAAAGATAATTTTTGAGCAAATACCAAGAGAAAACAATCGAGCTGCACATGCGATGGCTACTATTACTTCATAAAATTATCTACCACATAATGAAACTTGCTATCTGATATGAGATTAATCCTACCAAGATGATATGTTTCATTGGTCCTAATTCCCCTTGGTATGGTGCCATTTTTACATACCTTCATAATAGTACCCTTTCTCTTGACCTATCCAACAAACAATGTCGTACTTCAATCCGCCAATCTTCCTGCTATGTCATTTTAGCTCATACCCTTTACCATTGAGGTCTAGATGACACTCTTCTTAGATGTTTAGAAAGGGACAAAGATCAAATTGCATTACAAGAGGTTCATGAAGTTATATGTGGTGCCCATTCTAGTGGTCCGACCTTAGACAAGAAAATCATCAGGACTAGATACTGTTAGGGTTCCCACAGATACTGAGAGGGGGGGGTGAATCAGTATCTGACCAGTAATGTAATTTTCTTAAAATTGAATATGCAGAATATAAAGTAATAGTATACCGGTATGCAAGAACTAATGCAAATAACAAAATCAAAAGCATCCACATGAAAAGAACACCATAACACAAGATGTTTAATGAGGAAACCCGGTGTGGGAAAAACCTCAGTGGTATTTGTGACCCACAATATTCACTTACTGGCCAATAAGAGAATATTACTTACAATAGGGGCTTGCACATGTAGGAAGGCCAACTGCCTAGAGCTCACTGCTCAACAAGAAGTCACACTGACTTCGAATAAGGATTTACACAAATCCAATATTCTGTACTGGTTTATAATAGCATCTTCAATTCCAGATTCAGTACCGGTTCTTGCTCTATTCTTTACATATACCCTTGACCTACAATTCGCACATTAGGTTTGCCTTATAATTTATTTATTACATTCTCTCCATATCCTACAAATGTCTACAATGATCTCTTTTATATACAAGAGTCATTTTACAATTTGCCAAGTCGACTTACAATGATAAACAAAATATTACATATCAAAAATCATGTCGGCCTCTGTGCTGGTATACATATTTCCTTCTGTGCTGGTGTACATCTTCTATGTCAGTGTACATCTTTTGTGTCGGTGCCGGTGTAGATTGATTTTATTGATGACAGTGCATTGTTCTGTTTTAGTAATGCTTTCCCGGTATAACATCTTACCGGTGCCATAGGATTGCAAGGTTGCCTGTGTAATGCTTTGCCGGTATAATGTCTTGCCAGTGCCATAGGATTGCAAGGTTGCCATCAATGACAAAACCTTCAATCACACATAATGTCTCATTGGAGTGTCCATATGCCAACAATCTCCCCCTTTGGCATTGACGGCAACACTCATGAGAAATTTCAAAAAGATATCAAAAAATGTGTATACCAAAAAAAATGTTACCAAAAATATGAGGGCTCCCCCTGAGCATGTGATCCCTGTGTTTTGAATTTTCTCATCTACTACTCCCCCTTTGGCATCAATGACAAAGGTTAGTAGATTTATAGTTGTATCAATACATAACCTCAACCTTGTAGTTGGGTAGTTATTATCTAAAGAATATCTCCCAAAATTAAGTTTATACCATCCATAAACTTCTTGCTCTCCTTTATTGCTATCTCAGTTCTGTGTACTGTACTGGTGAGATGCTGCAAGTGCTTTGCTGGTGTTTTGCTACCCTGTTTTAGTGCCTCTGAGATTTCCTTATGCAGAGATGCTAAATAGTCCAATCTTGGACTTAGTTTAGATCTCAAAAATTTTGCCTTGTTTATTATTTTCTCTTTTTCTCTTTCTAATTTGAGCAATTCTTCCTCAAAATTTGTTATCTTTTCCTCAAAAACTGATAATGTATTAGGTGAGTTAACAAAATTATCAGCAATTTTATTGATCTCTTCCTATACCTTGCTCATCTTTTTATCTACATCCGTGGTCAAAAATTTTATCTTACAAGTGTCTTTATACAGAGTTTTGTACTCTTTCAATAAATTGCACAGTTCCGGTAGAAGTGTGTCAAATTCCCTGTTACACTTCTTTATTCCTTCCTCAAAGACTTTCTGTTTTTCTTTTTCTACACTTTCCTTTACAGTTTCTACCTTTGTTTGCTCAAAATTTCCAGAAATATATTTACAAAGTGTATCCAACTGGCCTAAAGAATCTTTGTTGGCTATATTACAATTTGGAGCTATTAATTTCAAAACTGGAATTGAATCATCTATTGGTTTATAGGCTTGTGAGCTATAATCGGTTATTTTCTTGATAGAATCGAGCAATACCTCTGTTATATTTGATGATGACCCAGTAAACTAAGTGCTGGTGGAAGGGACCATGCTGGTATTGACCTCTGGTAGGTCTATTTGTGTCTCCACAGTTTTTCTTGCATCATTTCTTACTGGTGGCATCTGTTCTAGAGCCTTTAGCTCTATTGGTTGCTCTGTTTGTGTTCCAAATTCCTTCTTTTTCTCTAAATCTGCTACTGGTTGCTCTTGGTTTCCTGTTTCCGGTTTCTCTTTATTATAAGATTTATCTATGGTATCCTTATCTACCACTATGTTGATTTTTTGATTATCAACATTCATAGTATATAAGACTTCAGGATTAGGATTGTTATCCTCTATGTCCATGCTCTTAGCTGTCGGTTGATCTTCTGCAGTTGTTTTTACCAATTGAGTATTTCAAGGAGGTGGGGGTAAGTTGTCTCTTATCTTGATACTTGGCGGTCCACCAACTTTACCTTTCCCTTTGTCCTTTTGATATACCAGAATGGGCTTGGGATTCATATATTCTTCTTGTTTTTCTTTTTCAATCAAGAATTTATCCCGACCATCTTTTGTTTCAATTGAAACTTTAGTAATTCTACTTGCCATTAATGATATTTGCCGGTGTGTAGTGGAAAAGACTGTCTGGTTGGCCTGAGCTATCAAATCATCAATTTCCTTAGGTGAGTTGGCCAAGTATACTACAAGTAATTTTTCTATTTTTATTTTCTTATCCAACTCAATTATTCCTTGCCTTCTGGCCTCAAGTCTTTTATATAATTCATCAGGAATTTCATTTAGGACTTGCATCAAAAACTTTTTATACATGTCCATGTGTAGTATAACACTTTCCTCAATTTGTCCTTTCTCATCTTCTGATAGGGTGTCATAGATTTTCCCTATGTTTTTCAATTTTCCTTCCTCTATGATTTCATCTAGTAATATGTCAAAAGGGGCCAAGTCAGTGTCTATCTTCTTCTTCCTTTTGGGGGTCAGCTTTTTCTTAGGTGTGGCTTTCTTGACTGGAGACCTTATAGCTTGTTTCTTTTGTCTTGTCCTTCTAGGTGAAGGAGTGGATACCGGTGAGGGGTCTCTTTTCCTAACAACTCTTTTGAAAGTTGTTGGCATATCTCCTTCTAAGGAGGTATCTACCAGTGATAGATGAGTTTCAGGCTATTGGGCTGCCAACTCTTCTTCTGTTATGTCGGTTTTCTTTAGTACATCATCTTTTAAGGCTTTTGCTTGCCTGCTTCCTTTCCTCACAGATTCCTCAACTTTCTTTACTCTCTTTTTGGATTGAATTTGACTTTCAATGTGCTCAGCACTACCAAATACTTCTTCCTTTGGTTCATGGGGGGCTTCCAGAAGTGCTTTGGCATAAGTTTCCACTATGTGGTCATTTGCTTCATACCCCATTTCTATAACCCAGATTGTTCTTGGGATGACTGATTCCATCCATATCTCATCCTTTTTTATTACAAAACATATGTCATCCTTGTATTTGTTGACAATTTCCTCTGATAGTCTGATCCTCTTATTCATTTTGACCTTTAGTGTTTGAAAATACTCATGGATATTCTTTTCTTTGTTTTCACCCATGTTGTTGAATAAGTCAGACAATTGTTTTCCTACCGGTATATCAAATCCAAAATCCTTGTTGCTTATACCAGGAGCCTGTTTGGTTATATGTAGCATTAAGCATACAAGCAAATTTCCAAATCTAAAGGTTCCTTTCTTATCCTTCTTGATTTTTGCTAAGTTATCAATTAACTCATCTTTTAACCATTCACAGATGTCAATTTTTACATTGTTCTTAACCATGTCATAAGCACTTTTTATGCATAAACTGGAAATAGAATTAAGCCTATTTGCATGAGTTGATTTGTAACCTAGAATCATGCTAATGAATCTCACATTTGTATCAGTCACATCATTAACCCTCAATGATCTTTTGTCAGATGTTGCACCAGTTAGTTTCGTTACTAGGTCATTGGAGACCTTCTTGGTTTTTTCGGGTCTAGTACCAGTGGAAGGTAACCCTGTTACTTCTTTCACAGCTACCTTTGTAATTTTATGCACTGAGTCAAGCCAAAAAAATGAGCCATGTACCCTACTAAGAACTATCCTAACCACTTCCTTGGGAAATTCAGGAATGCAGAGGATTTCAGTGAATCCTAGGGTTTCAACAATTTTGTGTTTAGGTTTCACATTTCCGGCATTGTCACATATAATAGATTTGTACATGTCTTTGATTTCTTCATCACCTAATTCCTCTATGTTGCAATGAATGTACATTCTAGGGTCTTTTGCATAAACAACACCATTTGGAATTTGGGAAAAAGCACCTGTGCTATCATCTTTCTTAGCTACCTCGGGAACTAGCTCAAACATGGGCCTAGGTCATTTTATAACCTTGACTATTGTAGGGTTTGCTATGAATTCAAGTGCAAAGGAGGATGCCATGATGATAAATACCTTTTTCTACCTTTGGATGGATTGATTGCTGAAGTGCTTTGCCTCTTTGCTCGGAATACCTTAGCTCAGAAATCTTCATGCTCTCTGAAGGTTTGAATTCATGGTGAAATGAAATGGAGCGAAAAACTTAATTTATAAAGTCTTTTTTGCCACCTACCACATTAATTATTTGCCGGTAATGTATTAACTCAACTTTATTTGCCAGTAATGAAGGATTTTCAACTCCTTTTCTCTAACCGAGGGAATAATAGCACATGTGTCATTAAATTGCCAAACCCTCAAGATAATTTTCTTCAATTTGATGAAGAACATCCTGCCGGTGGAGCATTTGTTGGTTCTACCGGTGGAAGAGTAACCCCAATATTTAGATTACCTTTTCTAATCCATTGCTTTGAAAATTCTTGCTTAACCTCTTCAACCTTTTCTTTACCTTTCAAGCTAGTACTTTTGTTATCTACCGGTGTACCTTTACTTCTACAAAATTTTGCAATATGACCAATTTTGTTACATGCATAACAAGTTACATTATTTTTCTGAATAGCTTTCCCATAACCTATGCCAGTTTGTGTTCTGCATTTATTTGATAAATGACCAGATCTTCCACAAACATAACATCTTACATTCATTCTGCAGTTTTCAGAGTTATGACCAATTTTGTTGCATTTGGTGCATTGACCGAAGGGAGGATTGATGTTCTAATAATTCCTAGATCTATATTCATTTTCCCTATGACCATATTTATTACAGTTAAAGCATTTTCCATTGAATTTGTAAGTATTAGAGGGTCTTACTGGTTTGCTTTGATCCTGGGTATTTGCAGTACCGAAGCTTTCTCCAACTTCAAATACAACTCCAGAAGTGTCACCTTTGGGTTTTTGATTCTTCAATAAGGTACCAAGTTCTTTTGAGCTTTTCTTGAATTTTTCTTTGTGTTGATTTGTAGTTTCCAATTCCCTTTCCAAGATCTCTTTTTGTCTCATTAGTTCATTTGAGTCATTTTGAGTATGCATCAGATCTGTCTTCAACATATCATTTTCATAGCTAAGTCTTGTGTTCTCATTTGCTACATCACTTAGTCTTCTCATCAATTCTTCTTCATTCCTCTTTCTGCCCTCAATCTCTTTGCAGAATCTCATAGTCATATCCTGCATTTCATCTTTTGTTGTCATGATCTCTTCTTTCAATTTGCTCATCATATCATTTAATGATTCCTTTTCATCATTTTCATTTTGCAATTTTTCACAAAGTTCTCTTCTCTTGTTTCTTGTAACAGTAAGATTTTCTTGAAGTGCCTGAATAATGTCCTGAGTTGCTTTTAAATCATCTTCTAATTTGATATTTTTCAACTTCTCTGCGTCATAGTCAGTAAGAGCTCCTTCAAGTTGCTTCATCAGATTTTCCAACTTTATCGATGTCAAGATCTTCCTCAAGCTATTAGGCTTCTGAAAATAGAGGACTAGGCTCTGATACCAATTGTTAGGGTTCCCACAGATATTGAGAAGGGGGGGTGAATTAGTATCTGACCAATAATGTAATTTTCTTAAAACTGAATATGCAGAATATAAAGTAACAATATACCGGTATGCAAGAATTAATGCAAATAACAAAATCAAAAGCATCCACATGAAAAGAACACCATAACACAAGATGTTTAATGAGGAAACCTGGTGTGGGAAAAACCTCGGTGGGGTTTGTGACCCACAATATTCACTTACTGGCCAATAAGAGAATATTACTTACAATAGTGGCCTGCACATGCAGGAAGGCCAACTGCCTAGAGCTCACTTCTCAACAAGAAGTCACACTGACTTACAATGAGGATTTACACAAATCCAATATTCTATACTGGTTTATAATAGCATCTTCAATGCCAGATTCAGTATGGATTCTTTCTCTATTCTTTACATATACCCTTGACCTACAATTCAAACATTAGGTATGCCTTATAGTTTATTTATTACATTCTCTCCATATCCTACAAATGCCTACAATGATCTCTTTTATATACAAGAGTCATTTTACAATTTTCCAAGTCGGCTTACAATGATAAACAAAATATTATATATCAAAAATCCTATCAGCCTCTGTGCCGGTATACATATTTCCTTCTGTGCCGGTGTACATCTTCTGTGCCGGTGTACATCTTTTGTGCTGGTGCTAGTGTAGATTGATTTTGTTGATGTCGGTGCACTATTTTATTTGAGTAATGCTTTGTTGGTATAATGTCTTGCCGGTGCCATAGGATTGCAAGGTTGCCATCAATGACAAAACCTTAAATCACACATAATGTCTCATTGGAGTGGCCATATGCCAATAGATACTACTAGCTCAGTATGGAAAAAGATTCATATCATTTTGTCATGACATGTAAGTAATGTCAGATTCATGGAGACCTTATTCATGCCCCAGCTCAAGAACTTCAACTGATCATGAATTCTTGGCCTTTTTGTCAGTGGGGACTCGATCTCATAGGAAATATTCACCCTCATTCTTCCAATAGCCATAAATTGATTACTACTGCTACAAAATATTTCACAAAATGGATTGAAGTCATTCCTCTCACATAAGTTACTGGAAAGAAAATTGCTACATTCATCCTTAACTAAATCATTTATCGCTATGGTGTCCCTCTCTCTATCATCACAAATAATGGATGTCCTTTCAAGAACCAAGATCTTCATGAACTTTGTAATCGCTTCCACATTAGCCATTGCTTCTCGACTCCATACTATCCCCAAGGAAATGGTCAGGTTGAGGCATCTAATAAAACCACTTAGAATTCTCAAAAAGATATTCGATGACACTAGCCAAAATTGGCACATTCAACTCAATCCTGCACTTTTGGCTTATCACACATGTTTGCACACCTACAAGAGCTACACCTTATTCACTCATCTATGGTGTTGAATATATCTTTCCTATTGAGGTTGAGTTACCATCTTTACAAGTTTATTTGCATGACATAATCAGTGATGAAGACTATAATGTCTCTCACTTAAAGGAACTAGAACTATTGGATGAATGACAACAAACTAATTTTAATCATCTTAAGGCTTATCAATAGAGAATGAGTCGAAGCTACAATCATAAGGTAAAGTCTCACACATTTGAGGTGGGAGACTTACTTCTTAGAGAGAATCCAAGATATCAATAGGATCGATAAAAGAAAGGAAAATTTGAGCCCAATTGGCTTTGTCCTTACATCATCACAACAGTCTATAGATCAGGTGCATACTAGCTCTCAACACTAGATGGGTAACCTTTGGAAGATCCTATCAATAGCATACACCTTTACAAGTTTTACACATAGCCCTTTAGAATATCCTAATTCAAAAATACAAAAAAATTGAAAAAATATCAAAAGTACAAAAAAAACATAAAAATTAAAAAAAAATCTTTGCTTGGTGAAAACCTGGCAAACAGGCGCCTTGTGACACAAGAAAAAATTGAAAAAATACAAAAAATAAAGAGAAATAAATATGTCCAATAGTGAAAACCACTTTGGTGGTTCCCTAGGCAAGTACCATGGTGAAAATGGGTTACTAGTGCCATGTGTAGAGATATTGCTCCTCCCTCCTTCAAGATTCAAAACTTATCCCTTCACTTTGCACACACTCATAGCCTATCCATCCATAATAAAACTACCTGTTCTCATCATGGCTTGTTATTTATCTACCTAATATTGGCTAGCCATTCATAATAAACCTCTCTTTTCACCTCTTTCTTTCCATAATAAACTAGGTCCAATCTATAACTAGGGAAATATCATAAATCTAGTGATGGAGGTGGTACCCTGAGCATCACATGTTTTGATGAGCATCATCTTTTCATTCCTCCTTTACATGCACAATCCACAATGAAAGATAACTTGCATCACCAATCCATAATAAAGTTCCATTCTTCTTCACAATAAAGTCAATTTCATGGATTTGGCCAGTTTCAGATAAGACACAAGCAATAGTTGGCTTTCAACAAATCAAATCTTTCAGTAGAGTTTGGCAACAACATGGTTCTCAGTATGATCTATCCTTTATCAGGATGACAATATTGTGACCAAATCAAACATTTTAACATATGTGGCAAGAAACACAAATAACTTGAAGATTTCATTGTGTGTTGGTGGACCAAGTCTTGGTTTTCTTTTGATTTCATCTTTTTGGTGACATGTCTTTTATCTTTTCTGGGATGTCTTTGACTAGAGATTATATCTCCAGGATGTCTTTGACTAGAAATGTGAGGATGTGATATGTTTACCTATTGTTTTATTTTCTATGATTGTCTCTTAGTAATTCTATGACTTGTCCAAGGATATGACGATGGTATGAGTCTAGTATGAACTAGGGAATTCCTTGTTTGCAACTATCTATCTCCATGAAAATCTGTACAATTACTTTTTGGCTCGAACCTATACCTCGATTATCATAACCTATTTTCTATAATAAAGCTTAGTGATGATAAAGCACAAGAATCTCTTTCACTTCCATATCTTCTACCTTCCATCCCCCTTTCATGATTCAACTCCATCATACTTCTTGACTCCATGTAGCCCGCTATCACATGACTGAGTATAATGCCACATCAAAATATCTACATTTCATGTAGTTTTCACCTACATTACCATGTATTAGCATTATATACATACATATAGATATCACATTTACATCACATCTTGAATATATTATTGGTTGGTATCTGCATTCTCATATATAACATAAAATGCCAAAATAATAACACATCATGCATCTCATCCTATAAATAATCATATCATATCATTATCATACATCCATCTATAGTACATTCACATTTATATCATGAAAAAAATAAAAGAACAAAAATATATTGTATTTCGTCATGTGCATATTTGCATCCATAGAATAAGAATCATATCACATCATCATACAACATATGGAACATCACACAGGAACACATGCATATAGTTATCACAATGAATGAGTTATCTCATATATATTAAAAAATAATAAGTGTCATAATATGATGATGTCAATATCTTATAACGCTACAAAATAACCCAAAGATGTCTACATCATAATACAAGAACTTATACAACATGCATCCAAGAGAGATATGATGAAGAACCTCCCTTGGAGATAGCTAGCCTCAAAGGATTCTGAGCTCTCAAAGGTCCTGCTTCAAGATCACCCCTTCTATATCTCCCTCTTGGTGGTGTGGGTGGACCCATAACCCATCCGCTAGATTCTTCTCATCTATCCCCTCCCCCTATAGTCATCTAAGATGCTCTTCTGGAGCTCCTAGCCCACAGCTCTAGAGGAATGAGTGCAAAGTATAAGTCTCTCCAGAAGGCTATCTCCTCCCCTACCCATAGGATATCGATATATGAATAGTCGACCCTTGCATCCTCTACTACTATCCTTCTTTCCCTTAGTTCCTCCTTAGCCTTAGTGTATCACTGGATGTCTTGATCCCTCTCCCTTTGCATCTCTGCTAGTTGTCACCTCAATTGAGTCACATCTCTCTCGTGATCCTTGATCTCATCAGCCTATCTTGCTACAATCTCTCGCAGTGCTAGAAGATCATCCTCCTCCTCATCCCCACCCTGAGCAGCCTCATGTCCAACCTGTCCCTGTACCTGTCCAACTTGTCCCTGTTCACCAGCCTATAGAACCTATCCTCCTTTGCCACTTGGTGGTCTCAGTAGTCTATCTTCCTATGGCTCTTGTCCCTCCTCATCCCTCTCTAGCATCTCTCTCCCCAACATCCCTCTATCTAGCTCTTTCCCTCACCACCATCCTAGCTATTCCTCTCCTCTGCCTCCTCTATCTCCCTCCACCCCTTTCATCATCATCCTCATCATCATCATCCTCCACCACCACAAGCTCATCTAGATCTGTTAACCTAGGTATTGGATGTGCTACAAAATATATGAAATACTCTACATCTATACCTTCATCAACAACATCCCTTAATAGATCTCAAGGCATTGGAATCATTTGCTCAAACTATGTAACTGCAACATTATAAGACCAAATTGGCCCCCAGTGAGCCTACTCTCACATTGTCCATGTAAACTCTCCTAAACCCCATGGAATCCTCTATTGTCATTGAAACTATTTGCATACCCTGTCAATCAAATGCCTATCCAAGGTATAAGGCATCCACTTGATCAAGTACCTACTCCTGAACACATAGGGAAGCTCTATGGCATCCTCCTCCCAATCTTTGCAATCCAGATAGGGTCTCCATATGACACTATCTATATCATCTATCATCTGTATCCAATAGTCCACCTTCTCAATCCAAGGCTGGGAAGTGATCATACTGTACTAGAGCAATCACTATGATGTGCTCATAAGACCACCCCTATAGTAGAGTCGTGTTGTATCCTAACCCGTAGCCACCAAGATACACAAACTGGTGATGCTCATGATACAAAGGCACAAATACACACTAGCCCCATGTATATTTGGTATGCTATGTCACCAATATCTCTGGACTCCATTCCCATCCAATAGCCATACCATGTGTCACCCTATCTGGACATAGGTACACACTAATCACCCCTCCAACTATTGTTGGTAGTCTGCATCCAATAGGTAATATGATGTGCTAGCTAACATGCCCAGATCTCATCTCTAGCTCAAGGTCTTCAAAGACTCATCTCAGTGCATCCCTATCTCCCTATTTGTCATATGGCACCAACTCACCATGGATAGGTATCTTCAAAATTTTGTACACATCCTCTAATATGACTAGCATCTCATGAGTTGGTAAATGAAATGAACATGTCTCTGAGTGCCATCTCTCTGCTAGAGTAGTTAGTAGTCCCTTGTTCACCCAAATAACAAGCAGATACAAGATATGTCTCATCACTAATCACCCCTTTAACTACTATTGGTAGTCTGTGTCTAATAGATAACATGACGTCCTAGCTGATAGGACCTAATCTCATCTCCAGCTCGATGTCTCCAAAGACTCATCTCAGTGCATCCCTATCTCCCTCTCCATCATATGGTACCAACTCACCATGGATACATATCCTCAAAATCCTGTACACATCCTCTAATGTGAATAGCATCTCACTTGTTGGGAAATGAAACGAACATGTCTCCAAGTGCCATCTCTCTACTAGAGCAGTTGATAGTCCCCTGCTAGCTTGAATGTCAGGTAGATACATGTTGTGTCTCAAACCCATGGCTTCAATAGCTTCTCGCTCCTTAAAGGTCAATTATGTTTTCAACCTCTGTGTCACAGGTAATCTCTCCTATGACTCTATCTAGGGCAAGTACTCATACATCATATCAAACCAATTATGTCACTCCTGGTGGTACTCATGTTTATGACATAGTGCTACTCTCATGCTAGTGCTTATGTCTATCAAATTTCACTACATCCTATATTATATGTTCATCACATTGCACTTGATCTTATTCAAAGGCTCTCCTTGAGTGTATCCTCTCGGCAACTTATCCAATTGGCAATGTATGTTCATCACAAAATTGTCAATTCTAGCCTCTCTCTCTGTTTTGTCTTTCGTAGGGCACCTTCTTGAGTGAATCCTCTCAGTAGATTATCTAATCAATAGTGTATCTTCATCACAGTATTGCCAACTTGGGCACCCTAAGACAAAAATGTGTTTTTACAACGTAGATGTGTTTTTTGTTAACCTAAATGCACTTTCTTTCCCTAGATACATCTGACCAACATAGATGTGCCACTATCCTACATAAATGCATCTTTGTGACATAGACATGCCATTATGACACAGATGCATCTTTACTCAACATAGATGTGACCATATTAACAAATGCAACCAAACATGACCTAGACACAACAATCCATCCTAGGCATGTTGGACACCAACCTAGACGCATTTTTGCTGCAAACTACCAATTTTACATTTTTTTTCATCTACCCTAAAATGCATTAATGACATAAATAAATGAAAAAATGTACAAAATGGCTTTGACATACTTACCATCTCACCCATGTCATATGGTCTCTGATATTTTTGAACTCGATCGAACCTATGAACTATGTCCATCATCGTTGACTGCTCTAAGATCTATCTCTACACTCTTCTCTCTAAAGTGTGTGGATGCAAATGAGGATGTTTTCCTTGTGGCCCTATCTTATATGCTACCTATTCCTAGTCTTGTCAATTAGTTTTTCTTCCCTGGGTCAATCTTTTTTGCTATGTGACCTTGTCACCCTATCTTGTCACTCCTTTCTAGCCTTTATTTATTATCGAGAGATTGCATGTGATCTTTTCAAACATTTTCATCCAATCTCTCGAGGGGTCATATCATTTGCATCAATGGTGTAACTTTGTATTATCTTATCTTATCTTCTTTGAGTCAACACAACAAACTGGATTCTCTCAAAGAGGAGCAAAATGTAGACACCCAAACTTGTCCTATCTAATTAAATCAATATTTTATTAAATCAAGCCTTCTTGCAACCTAGCTATCAACCACATTTTCGTTCATTATTGAGCTCTTCTACACACATAAAATCTGAGAGCAAATATATCCAACAAGATCAATGGAGATAGGAAGAGATGGAGATTGAAACCCTACTAGACATATGAATGGTATATTTGATTTGTTTTTGTTGATTTGCATGGTCTTAGGTATCTTCATAAGTGTATGGTGGATTGCTTTCATTGTTAGGCTAGGGTTTTATGGTTGATCCTTGGTATTCTTTCAATAATTTTTATTCCCATTATCTACTTTTCACCATATATAATATGTATTCATAAATTAATATCATTACACTGTGCTTTGAGTATATATTACTATTTTAACTGAAACAATATAATCTAACCTGAACAATTCAAATTATGAATGAATAGGTATAATTCTATCTTTCCTTGTTAATGTTCTATTGATTTGTTTTCTTCTTTTGAAATGAGATCATTTTTGGTGAGCATTGGTAACATATAAAACTATTATCCTAACAATTCAAAAAGATGACAAACTAAAACTCAACAAACCTTATTGATGACAAACACTTTAAATACTATAAAAAGGAAAAGGAATGAAAATAGAACTATAAACATCTCAATATTTTTAAAAATAAAATATATGTATTTAGAAAACCGACAACTACAGTATACATTAAAATAACTTATCTAAGGAAACAAGTGTGCCTGCAGTTATTAAAGGAAAAAAAGAAACTTAAGAATTGGCATTAAAAATCAACAAATACTTGTAAAAAAAAATGAATTGCTTCCGTTGTGTTGTGCTACTATGTGCAATGTTCAAAATATTTTCTAGTTCAAACAAACAGTTTAAGTCGAACACATCCTCTTTATATTTATATTCAATAAATGGTTTCCAGAACTACAAAACTTCATGGAATGCTTCTATTACCATGTTTAATAACCGTCGTCTTCATATTACAAGTGAAAGATTTACACATAAATGACTGAGTCACGTTCTCCAAGTTTTCAACATTTATAATGTAAAAACGCATTTGATTTTCTTTTCCATTCACTTTCACCATTTTTTAAGCATTCTTATGTTTAATGCATTTAATTTTATTCATTTATTTTTCATTGCGTATGGAGGTTTTAATTTTTTAGGGAATTGAATTTTAAAGGCCAGGATTCAAAGATGTCACCTAAATTTGAGATGATTTTGTGTACACTAGTGGCTGACATCCATAATGTGACTATAGGATTTCCATTGGGTATGGAGGTTTTAATTATTTAGGGAATTGAATTTTAAAGGCCAGGATTCAAAGATGTCACGTAAATTTGAGGAGATTATTTTGTGTACACGAATGGCTGACACCCATAATTTGACTATAGGAAGCCTCTCGGCTTAGTAAAAATTATTTTCTAAGAACTTTCCATTGTATATGGTCGACATAAAAATCAAATAACTAAAAGACAAAACCGGTAGAAATTGATATTCTAACACTCTCCATTAATTTCTACCACAAATAATATCAATAATTACAATACCCAAATTTCTCTCAAGTATTCAAATTGTTACTTTGCTAAGGCCTTTGTAAATATGTGGACAAGTTGTTCTTTACATCTACAATGTTGTAGACTAATTTCTTGCATCCAAATACTAAATCTAATATGAGAGATAGTGCAAAAATTTCTTAGAAACTCCTAAACTATTGTAGATTAGATAAACACAAATAAAATTAGATTCAAACAGATAAAACCACAACACCGAATACATGTGGAAAAACTCTTTGGGCAAAAAAGCCTCACTCTGATAGCCAAACTCAATCATATTATAAGCAACACCAATAGTTATAATACAACACTGATTCATAATTAAATACAATAGCAAAGAATCCTACAGAATATCTTTCACATCAAAGCTTCTTAGAAGATATCCAAAATATCATGCAAAATAAATAAAGAAGCCAAATATTTATAGAGCTTAACACAAGTGAAAAGTTCCCATGGTTTCCAAAACCAACTCCAATGTCAAAGAGGTACAACTTGCTAAACCCATGATATATTGCAAATAGCAACTTCCAATGCAACAATGCATAACTAAACCATAACAATTAGCTTTCTATATGCAACACCTACTTCACACCATTTGTCGAATGTGAATTCTACCATAAATATCAATTTCCAAATAATAACTCTTCCACCGACCTAGTAGCCATCATAGTAAATAAAAGGAATTGGCATAGTTCCAATATAGCATCCTATGACACTAGTCCCTTAATTTTAGGACTCTAAGGTTGAGACAAATTAATCTCAATATTCTCCCACTCATTGAAGACCTATCAAGAGTAAAAAAATATCATCTTCTCAAGGCCCCAAGTCCCATAGAATCAACACACTATCTAAACTTCTCAATCCTCATTGGCTTCCCTAGTGCATTTACAACATTCGCCAAAGTATCAAGTTTATCCATTTTCACCTTTATGTCTTCCACCATATCATGAACAAAATGAAATTTTACATCAATATGTTTTTGTTTTACATGGAGAGTCAAATTCTTTGCTAGACAAATAACACTCTAGCTATCACAATAGAATAATCTAGTCTGCATAAAAACCAACATCCAAGCACAATCTCTTAAGCCAAATGGATTCCTTACAAGAATGAGTAACTTCCATGTACTTTACTTCTATAGTGGATAAATAAACTATGACTTGTCACTTACTCATCTAACTATTAGCACCACCAAATATCATGAAAACATATCTACTACTTGACCTTTTGTTGTCAATGTCATTTGTTGAATTTGAATCCACATAAACACAAATGCAAACTGAATTTTGAGGTCTAAAAGGATAACCTTGAAAATACATGGAATACTCATATGTACCCATCAAATACATGAACACTCTCTTAGTTGCATCCCAATGCATGCTACCAAGATTAGCCATATACCAACCAAGTACTCCCACAACTTGGGCAATGTTTAGTCTCATACAAACCATAGCCTACATCAAGTTGCCAACAACACTCACATAAGGTACTCTAGACATGTCCTCCATATTAGTAGGAGATTTTGGAAAATCCTCCACAAAAAAAAAATTCCTTTATAAGACTGGAATGACTAATTCCTTGAAATTTGATATGTTGAATCTCTCCAACATAGAGTTAACATACTTACTCTCACTCATCCAAAGATTTCAGCTACCTCTATCTCTAATGATCTCAATCCAAAGAATATCTCATTGCACCTAGATATTTCATCTCAAACTATGCTGCTAACTAAGAATTCAAATCTAAAATCATTCATTTACCATACCCAATAAAGAACATATCATCCACATAAAGGACTATGATAGGAATGTGGCGATTTTTAGATTTATAATACACATAATGGTCAAATTTAGATCATAGAAATCCCAAAGACAATGTATAGGTGTCAACATTTTGATACCACATTCTAGGAGACTGTTTCAAACCATACATAAATTTCTTCAACTTACAAATGAGGTTTTATTTACCTTTCTCAATGAAATGTTTTGGTTATAACATGTAAATTTACTCTTTTAGATCAACATGAGGGAACGTTGTCTTCACATCCATCTACTTAACCTCCAAGTCATAAGATGTTGCAAGTAATAATAGGAATGAAATGGATGTCAATTTAGCTACAATAGAGAATATTTCTCCATAGTCAATTCCCTCCACCTAAGAATAACCATTCACAACCAACCATGCCTTGTACTTCTCAACACTACAATCTAGACCTAGCTTCTTTTTGAACACTCATTTACATCCAACGGGTTTTCATCCTTTGGGAAAAGGTACCAAATCCCATGTACCATTATTCTTCAAATCAATCATCAATGTTAGCAATCAAAGAAAATATGCAACTAGAATCCAATTAGGAATATCCAATCCTTTTCGGTAAACAACAATATCTACTAGGTCATTTCCTATCATGGGTGGACCTCCTCAATTTCTGAGGTTGAATATCTTACTCTTCTTCAAAACTTTCATAGGTACTTGAGCTCTCCTCATTATCAAGTCCAACCAAAGTACATAGTTCATTTCTTGTCAGATTAGATGGTACCTGAAATACCTCCCTTTTCTGTCCAACTAAAGTACATAGCTACAAATCAATAGTGGAAGGTTTCAACTTACAATAGATCAAACTCATTTTATAGAGAAATTTTATAACCTTTAACATCGTTTAGTGCCCCTCCCTGATTCATCTTGTCTTTGTGTACATCAAAGGAATGTATTGATCTAGTTTTGTCTACTTTATGATGATTTGATGGTATCATGTTATGTACTAACCGTCATGATTGTATTGGATATGATGATGGATCTATATTTGATCATTATTCATGATGGATCATATTGCTTATGATATTTTGATGACATTATGATTATGCTAACCCTACTCTATGATTATGATGAATGAATTGATATTACGATGTTTGTGATTGTCTTCTAGTGTCTTTGTGATTAGAGACAATGCCACAACACTCAATGCGAGCATGATATGACATTGTGATTCTCAATCACTTGCCTGATCATTTTTTGATGTATATGTTGTATATATGGTGTATTGCGTTTAGTGGTGGATGCAGGATTGCAGGTACCAGACATCGACTCCACCTGGTCTCATAGATTTGAGTGTGTTGTTATCCTAGTGGCAAGTTTTTGGAGATGGCACGGGTTTTCCTCTCATACTCTAGGCTTAAGTTGATACCATTGGCAATTAGTGTCTTGGATTGAGTCATTGGTCTACATCATTTGGTATGTTGTTCAACCTTATGTCAGGTTGCCTTGTGAGTTTGCAATTATTTTTTAATTAATAATTAATCAGTTTATATAGTTTATAAATATTAAATTAAATCAATAGATGACATTAATATTTAATATTAATGTGCGATTATTATTATTATTAGAGAATTATTATTCATTAATGTTTATTTTATGGATTTATATTTTATTGGATATTTAGAATTTTGGAAATTAATTAATCAATTACTACATATAGCCTGTTGGTGAAAATTATTAAATAATGGTTAGTATGAATACAATATATTTATACATATTTATTTACTGGGACTTTATAATTAATTAATAATTAATTGGTGGAATTAGATTAGTTGAGTATTTATGCTTATTTGAGATTTTGATTTATTGGATTATTATTTATTTATTGTTTAATTACTGGATGGGTATTTATGTTTGTCCGTACATTTATTTACTTATCTTCTTTATTGATTTATTTATTTATTGTTGCATTATTTATTGTTTATCTAATTATTTATTATTTTGATTATTTATTTATTTAATTGCATTGTTATTTTATTTATTTGTTATTATTCATCTACCTACCCCTTGTTATCATTGGCCCTCTTGAGAGTTGTGATTGTGAGGATAATATTATTTAATTATATTTTTATTTATTTATATTATTTGTGGTTTTATATTTAATTGGAGCATTTATTTATATTGCCTTTGATTTATTCTATTGAGCTTTAATTTATTATTATTGTTTATTATATTATTATTATTACATTCTCTTGTTACTAATTGAGTAATTAAATTTCATGTTTATACCTACCCTATTGTTTTATTGGCTGAGATTTGAGGGTAAGTAAATAATATTATTTAATATTCTTACTTTGATTTTTGGAAGTGGGGTTGGTATAGAATATACTTTTATTGGTAGATATTCTTATTATGTAGTTTTGAATGAGATTCTATTTATTGGCTTTGTGAGCATTTTGATGTGTGCTTCTGGATATCTTTCTATGACTTTTGGATTTTAGAATTGATTGGAGTGAGAATTGTCTGGGTTGGGTTGGATTTTGGAAAGCTTGTTGGTTTGGATTTTTTCTCTTCTATGATTGCATTACTATCACTCTACTTCCATGTTGGAGATCATTTTTCATTCTTGCCTTTTTTTTATGAAAAGAGATGTTTTCTTCATGACTGCTAAGACATTGTTTGGGGAGATTTGAAAATTAATGATTATTCTATTCTCTGTAATTGTGAGTAATATTTTGGGAAAATGATTTATAGATGACTTTATGAATATGTGTGTTGTATTGTCGGAAAAGGGAATTTGTGTATGTTGATATGTTGATGCATTGTGGTAATGGTTGGTTTTGTGAGGTTTATTTGTTGTTGCATACCTTGTCTCGTGTCCATTTGGTTTGATTAGATCTAGAGTGGCTATGTTTGTAATCTCTTATGTGCAAGTTATTGCTGATATATGTTAGAATTCTTAGATGTGTTGTATTGTTGGCCTTAGCAAGTATTTTTTTGGTTTCTTATTGGCTTTTGGTAATTTTTGGGTTGTATTTATGCCATTGTAAGGCACGTGCCTGAATCTAGGCAAATTTGAGTATCTTTGCATCCCATTTTTCATGAGTCGGTCCCATGTTATAATAGCACTAAAACAAATAACAATACAATTACTCTAGGCTACAATAGAAACAAAGTAGTGCTAGTAGATTTCTGGGTTGGTTTTCTAGTCCCTCGGTCGATTTCTCTACTTGGTCTTCATTCCAGAGGTTTGTTGTGTTATGTTTGATGGTTTTGGGGCATTGTACCATTCATTTGTGATGTGTGTGAATACATTTGGGCTTCAACAAGTGGTTTTGTGCTTGTTCATTGAGGTTTTTATATGTTACTCCAGCAAGTGGAGTGATTCCTTGTTGTTGAGGATGGTTAATTGTAGCTCCAGTAAGAGGTTATGTTGTACCTCATTTTGGAGGATAATTCTATATTATTGAATTCATGTATTGCCCCTATTTATGTGTATTTGACATTCTTGAGGCTCTCTTTATTGTTGCATTTTTCTATTATGAGCTTATGGCTTGATCCTTGTTAAGTGGCTCTTGGTTGTATGTATGGCTATCTTTGCGATTCGGTTTTATTATTTTTGTAATGACTTTTGGGTGGCTTCCATGTTGAGCTTCATGTTTTTATTGTGTTGTATTTTTTTGTGTTTTATCCTATGGTTATGGTCCATAGTTGGGAGAGTGGGATCTTGTATGTGTGGATGAGGGTCTTGAGCATTAGGCCTCTAGGAGGGGGTCTAGACTTGTTGGTTGTTGGCATTATGAGAACTGGTATGTGGACATAATGACATTGTAGGTTGTCATTGATGTCAATATGTTGCAAAGGTGTGAACAGGTATATGAGAGAACCGGTATAACACTGTGAATCAACATTTGTGACAAAGTGAAGCGGTGTGCTTGTTCAAAGGTGAACTGACATATGGTTATGGGAACCGGCACATGGAAGCATTGAATGACTACCGGTTCGTAGTCTCAACCTTAGGATTTCCAATTGAAGTGGTTCAAGCTTGTGTGGCTCAACTGGTGACTTTGTGCGATGAGTTGGCATGATAACAAGAAGAAGATCGTGTTGCCATTTAAGCCTTGGGTGCATGAAGAAGATCTTGCCTATCTACCTCGGGAATATGAGAAGACTATAAAATGGTGATAAGGTGTGATGGGTTATCAACTGCCATGGAAATAGTGGAAAGAAAATCTTGCCTATCTACCTTGGGAATATGAGAAGACTGTAAAACGATGGAAAACAAATGATTGAGATTAATGCAATATGCTCAATGGTCAAGATTGAACCATTTGAATTACTTAACCTATTAGGTTTAGGGCTTAGGGTTTATGCTTCCAACCTAAGTATTTTCTATAAGGTCGATGTTGTGACTCTTTCTAGGGTTGTTGGCAAAATTTGTGCGTGAGTATCCAATAGAAAGGATACGTGTTTCTTGCTAGAGCAAAAGGAGAGAAGTGATACCTGCAGAGTGTAAGCACAAAAGGAGAAGATGAGCTTAAGTGGATCTAAATTTCCATTGAGCGTTGTTACCAGATCATTGTAATACCTGTTGATCTCTAACCACCTCACCAGTTGGAAAATCCCTTAACAAGGTAGCCATAATCGACTTACTATAAATACTTTAACAAGGTAACTCTAAGCTACTGAGTTTGAAGTCCTTTAGCTATTGAGTTCTTGAAATCCTTTAAAAAGGTAACCTTTAACAGGGTTTAACCCTTAATCAAGTATTGTAGCCATCCCTTAACCGAGTGATCTCTAACAAGATCAGTTCCTAGTAGAACCTATTGTAATGTCTCTAACCGGACAAGGCTCCTTAAAGAGTGGACTTCCAAAGAGTTCAAAAATAGCTTGTGGGTATTCATCCCCACTGTGGTTTTTCCTAGTTGGGTTTCCACATGAAAAATATGTGTGTCATGTATGATGTTTTTATCTTGTGATGCTTTGCTATTGTTTGTCAAGCACATGATGGTTCTATGTTTTATGCCTGTTAATAAAATATGTTGAAATAGCTACTATTATGATCTGATGATAGATTACCTGTTTATGCATAAGGATGAAATGGTAGTGTAGTCTCAAGTTGACTAAAAGGCTAAGAGAGTAACTGGTTAATGCTTGTCTCAGACATTCTCAGCTTTACCGATTGCACTCTATTTCAAACCGGTATCTTTGTCTCCTAGTCTTTTGAAGTGCTTGTAGTCAAATCGATTTAAGATAGTGTTGTTTTGTATGTACTTATTCACCCCCCCTCTTAGTACCAGTTTGGTACTATTTGCTCATGATTGAGTTATCAATTGGTATCAGAGCATCCTCTAGGTCCTCTGTGTTATAAGCTTAACCACTTGACGTAAAGATCCTAGTCAAATGATGAAGAGGGACAGTCCAAAGTTTAATAGGGAAAATTTTGGTATATGGAAAGATAGGATGAAGGTATTCATCAGCAGCATGGGTGCTCAACACTGGAGCTATGTTGAGAATGTCTATGCTGCCCCTACCAATACTCTCACTGATGACCAAAAGAGAGAGATACAAGAAAACGGGCAAGTCATGGAAGCCCTAATTAGTAGTCTATCTGACATTGAGTTTATTGATGTTTAGGACAAGGTAAATCCCAAAGAGGTATGGGAAGCTCTTGAAAATATCTATCGCAGTGATGAACATGTAAAATAGGCTAAGGATGAAAGCCTAAGAGGGAAGTTTGAAGATATCTGGATGGTTGAAGGTGAGACCATTCAGCAGTATGGAATAAGAATCAAAACCATTGTTGGAGATATAAGGAGTGTAGGTGGTAAAATACAAGATTCCACTGTGGTAAGCAAAGTCCTAAGATCCCTATTGTGAATCTATGCAATAAGGGTTGTTGTTATTCAGGAGTTAAGATCAATAGACAAGACTAAGGTATCATTGGACTCCATCATAGAAAAGTTGATAGCCTATGAGCTAAATAGTTTTGATGGCAGTGTTCAAAAGACTAAATCAACTTTTAAAGCTTCTGCTATTCCATCCAGAAAAGGAAAAGAAGCTAGCATCATTGGTGAACGAAGACAGAGCAGAGAAATGGATGATGAGGAGATTCTGATGGCATTTGAAGCTCTCCTTTCTAGGAAGCTTCCTAAAGGAACCGGTAAATACAAAGGTAAGCTAATTTTGAAATGCTTTTCTTGTAACTAGATAGGACATATTGCTGTAAACTATCCTAATGGAAATAATAAGGACAAACTGAAAAGGTTCAGGAAATTCAAGGGAGGAAACTGGAGAAACTATTTTGTGGCAGTTGATGAAGGTGTCATAGATAAAGTATCAGAGGATGAAGAAAATGAAGATATTGTGTTTGTTGCTATCAAAGAAGAAGTGTCAGACAAGAAGGCTCTTGTCTCTCAGTTTGATAATTCCAATGAGTGGATCATTGACAGTGGCTATTCTCACCATATGACTGGTGACCGGAGCAATTTCCTATCCTTGGAGGAGTATGATGGTGGTGTGGTTCATTTTGGCAATGATGCACCATGCATGGTCAAAGGCAGAGGGTCCATCTCTCTGAATGGAAAGAGTAGTGCTGACAATGTGTACTGGATTGATGGTCTCAGACACAACCTTCTGAGTGTTGCCCAGCTAAATGATTGTGGCCTCACTCTGGAATTCAAGAATGGAGTTTGTAGAATCAAAGGAAAAGATGGTGAATTGGTGGCCACTAGCATGCAGACCAAAGGTAACCTATTTCATCTAAATGCAAATATAAGTACATGTCTTATGGCTAAATTTGATGATAGATGGATATGGCACAGGAAACTCTACCATGTAAACTTTGATAACATTGTAAAGGCCAGTAAGATCAAGGCAGTTAGAAGGTTGTCGATGCTAAGCAAACTAGATAATACCTTGTACAGAGAGTGTTAATTGGGGAAAATGTCTTCCTCAACCTTTAAAGGTAAATCTTTCACTCCTGACAACTTGCTTGATCTTGTGCATACTAATTTGTGTGGTCCTATGAAAACTGGGAGTGTGCAAGGTGATAGATACTTCATGATTCTTACTGATGACTACTCAAGAATGATGTGGGTCACATTCTTGAAAGACATGTCTAAAGCCTTTGTAAAGTTTAAAGCTTTCAGAGCACTAGTGGAGAAGGAAAGTGGTAAAGGGATCAAGTGCCTGAGAACTAATCAAGGAGGGGAATTCACTTCTAGTGAATTCAACAAGTACTATGAAGAACATGGCATCAAGAGGCAATTGTCTGCCCCTTAGAC
Source organism: Cryptomeria japonica (assembly GCF_030272615.1). Taxonomy (NCBI): domain Eukaryota; kingdom Viridiplantae; phylum Streptophyta; class Pinopsida; order Cupressales; family Cupressaceae; genus Cryptomeria; species Cryptomeria japonica. The sequence continues at coordinate 628,378,631 of NC_081413.1, forward strand.
TCCACAACAGAATGGCCTTTTAGAGAGGAATAATCAGACTGTGGTTGAAGCAGCTAGAACAATGTTGATTCAAGGAAAGGTTGTTCACACCTTTTGAAGAGAAGCGATGAGCATTGCAGTCTACACAATGAACTGAGTACTTATCAAGAAAGGTAAGGATAAAACTCCGCATGAGTATTGGACCAGTAAGACACTGATGGTTAGCTACTTTATAATGTCTGGTAGCAAATGTTACATCAATAGAAGTGAATACTAGAGCAAATTTGATGTGAAATTTGATAAGAGAATATTCCTAGGATATTCCACCAAGAGCAAAGCTCTCAAGTGTTTCAACAACAAGACTCAGAGAATTGTTGAAAGCATCAATGTAAGAGTTGATGAAACCTTTGAGAAAACTGAGGAAATCAATAGTGTGCAAGCGGTAAGTGAAATAGTTGCAACCTTCTAGGAACTGGTTGTTAGTCAACCACGTCCCAGCAATAGTGTTTCTACACTGATCAATGCAGATGCTGGCACTGATAGAGAAGAGGATGAAGAAGAAAAGCAAGAGGAATCTATCAAGACCATTCCTCAGTATGTCAAGCTGAATCATGATCCTAAGCAGATCATAGGAGATAAGAATGTACAAATCCTTACAAGAAGAAAAGTCAAAGAAAACTCATGCATGATCTCTGAATTCGAGCCTAAAACATTCCAAGAGGCACATAAGGATGAAGACTGGATCAAGGCAATGGAAGAGGAACTTGACTAGATAGACAAAAATGGTACATGGTCCTTGGTACCCAGACCAGAGCACAAAAATGCCATTGGTACCAAATGGGTCTTCAGAAATAAGCTGAATGAGGATGGCACAGTGATTAGAAACAAAGCTAGATAGTTGTCCAAAGGATATGCCCAAGAAGAAGGAGAAGACTATGGTGAAATATTTGCTCCTGTAGCCAGATTGGAAGGAGTTCGTATGCATTTGGCATATGGAGCTTTAAAAGGCTTCAAAGTATATCAAATAGATGTAAAATCTACATTCCTATATGGTGTACTTGAAGAGGAGGTGTATATAGAGAAACCAGATGGGTTTGACCTATCTAAAGACAGTGACATGGTGTGTAGGCTATATAAAGCCTAATATGGTCTAACGTAAGCACCTAGAGCATGGTATGAATGCCTGAATTCCCATCTTGTGAAGATTGGATTTGAGAGAACAAGTGATGATAGCAATATCTACTTGAAGTCTGAAGGAGATCAGATCCTCATCTATGAGGTATTTGTTGATGAAATTATCTTTGGTGGAGATGACAAGATGAGTCATGAGTTTGCAGATGAGATGAAGAAAGAGTTTGATATGCCACTCATAGGGGAGATTAAGTTCTTCATTGGACTATAGATCTAGCAAATGAGAGATGGAATATTTATCACTTAGTCTAGTTATGTCAAAGAGGTGTTGAAGACCTTAGGCATGGAAGATAGCAAACCGGTTGGTACACCGATGGTGACCGGTTGTAAACTATCCAAAGAGGATGACTCAGCATTGGTTGATGAGAAGGAATACCAATCAGTGATTGGTAAATTGCATTATGTAGTGCATAGCAGACCGGATATTGCACATGCAGTTGGCATTACTGCAAGGTTCCAAAAAAGTCCAAGGGAATCCCACTTGGTTGCAGTCAAGCGGATTCTTAGGTATCTGAAGGGAACTGTTGACTATGGATTGTGGTATCCATATAGCAAGGATTTCAACTTGAAAGTGTTCATAGACGCTGATTGGGCTAGTAATGTAGATGACCAGAAGAGCACAACTGGTGGTGCATTCTTCCTTGGTGGTAGACCGGTCTCCTGGATGAGTACAAAGAAGAGTTGTATCTCTCAGTCTATAGAGGAAGCAAAGTATGTTGCATCTTTCATGAATTGCACTCAGACAATTTGGATGAAGCATGTACTAAATAGCTTCAAAGTTCTTGTATCTGGACCAGTAAGTATATTTTGTGACAATACTACTATAATTAATATCTCCAAGAATCCAGTTTTACATTCTAGAACCAAGCACTTTGAGCTTAATTATCATTTCTTGAGGGAAATGGTTTAGAACAAAGAGATTGCACTCGAGCATGTTTCTAGTAAGGAGCAGTTAGCAGACATATTCACCAAGCCTCTCCTAAAGACTACATTTACATACTTAAGAGGTGAATTAGGGGTACTGCCCCTTCAGGAGGTGAACTAAAAGCATATGCTCCACATCAGTCAGGTATTGCATAGTCAATTTTTTTTTAGATTGATGTGTTGAAGGATGCTAGTCCTCAGGGGGAGCAGCATAATGGAATAGGGGAGCTTGTGCCTCTAGTTTGGCATTGTTGTCAAAGGGGGAGAAGATGTGAAGTAGAGAGATATCTATGTATATTGCCATCAATGCTAAAGGGGAAGATTGTTGGCATTATGAGAACCGGTATGTGGACATAACGACATTGTAAGTTGTCATTGATGTCAACATGTTGCAAAGGTGCGAAGCAATATATGAGAGAATTGGTATAACATTGTGAATAAGCATTTGTACCAAAGTGGGGTGTGCTTGTTCAAAGGTGAACCAACATATGGTTATGGGAACTGACACATGGAAGCGTTGAATGACTACCAATTCGTAGTCTCAACCTTAGGGTTTTCGGTTGAAGTGCTTCAAGCCTATGTGGCTCAACTGGTGACTTTGTGTGATAAGTTGGATAAATGATAACAAGAAGAAGATCGTGTTGCCACGTAAGCCTTCAGTGCATGAAGAAGATCTTGCCTATCTACCTGGGGAATATGAGAAGACTGTAAAATGGTGATAACGTGTGATGGGTTATCAGCCACCATGGAAACAGTGGAAAGAAGATATTGCCTATCTACCTCGAGAATATGAGAAGACTGTAAAATGATCGAAAATGAATGATGGAGATTAACATAGTATGCTCAATGGTCAGGATTGAACCATTTGAATTCCTTAACCTATTAGGTTTAGGGCTTAGGGTTTTTGCTTCCAACCTAACTATTTTCTATAAGGTTGATGTTGTGACTCTTTCTAGGGTTGTTGGAAAAAGTTGTGTGTGAGTATACAAGAGAAAGGATACGTGTTTCTTGCTAGACCAAAAGGAGAGAAGTGATACCTACAGAGTGTAAGTGCAGAAGGAGAAGATGAGCTTAAGTGGATCTGCATTGGCATTGAGTGATGTTACTAGATCATTGTAATACCTGTTGATCTCTAACCACCTCAATAGTTGGAAAATCCCTTAACAGGGTAGCCTTAACCGGCTTGCTGTAAATCCTTTAACACGGTAACTTTATGCTACTAAGTTTTAAGTCCTCTAGCTATTGAGTTCTTGAAATCCTTTAAAAAGGTAACCTTCTATAGGGTTTAACCCTTAATCAGGTATTGTAGCCATCCCTTAACTGGGTGATCTCTAATAGGATCGGTTGCTAGCAGAATCTATTGTAATGTCTCTAACCGAACAAGGCTCCTAACAGAGTGGACTTCCAAAAAGTTCAAAAATAACTTGTGGGTATTCATTCCCACTGTGGTTTTTCCCAGTTGGGTTTCCACATGAAAAATATGTGTGTCATGTGTGATGTTTTTATCTTGTGATGTTTTGCTATTGTTTGTCAAGCATATGATGGTTCTGTGTTTTATGCCTATCAATAAAACAATTTGAACTAGCTGCTATTATGATCTAATGATAGATTACCTATTTATGCATAAGGGTGAAATGGTAGTGTAGTCTCAAGTTGAGTGAAAGGCTAAGTGAGTAACCGGTTAATGCTTTTCTCAGACATTCTTAGCTTTATCGGTTGCTCTCTATTTCGAACTGGTATCTCTATCTCCCAGTTTTTTGAAGTGCTTGTAGTCAAATCGGTTTAAGATAGTGTTGTTTTGTATGTACTGATTCACCCCCCCCCTCTCAATACCAGTTTGGTACTATTTACTCATGATTGGGTTATCAATTGGTAGCAGAGCATCCTCCAGGTCCTCTATGTTGTAAGCTTAACCACTTGAGGTAAAGATCCCAGTCAAATGATGAAGAGGGAAGGTCCAAAGTTTAATAGGGAAAATTTCGGTATATGGAAAGATAGGATGAAGGTATTCATCAGAATCATGGGTGATCAACACTGGAGCTATGTTGAGAATGTCTATGTTGCCCCTACCAATACTCTCATTGATGACCAAAAGAGAGAGATACGAGAAAATGGGCAAGTCATGGAAGCCCTAATTAGTAGTCTATCTCACATTGAGTTTGTTGATGTTTAGGACAAGGTAAATCATAAAGAGGTATGGGATGCTCTTGAAAATATCTATGGCAATGATGAACATGTAAAATAGGCTAAGGAAGAAAGCCTAAGAGGGAAGTTTGAAGATTGCAGATGGTTGAAGGTGAGACCATTCAACAGTATGGAATAAGAATCAAAACCGTTGTTGGAGATATCAAGAGTGTAGGTGGTAAAATAGAAGATTCCACTATGGTAAGTAAAGTCCTGAGATCCCTATTGCCAGTCTATGCAATAAGGGTTGTTTCTATTCAAAAGTTGAGATCAATAGACAAGACTAAGGTATCCTTGGACTCCATCATAGCAAAGTTGACAGCCTATGAGCTAAATAGTTTTGATGGCAGTGTTCAAAACATTGAATTGGCTTTTAAAGCTTCTGCTATTTCATCCAGAAAAGGAAAAGAAGCTAGCACTAGTGGTGAAACAAGACAAAGAAGAGAAATGGATGATGAGGAGATTTTGATGGCATTTGAAGCTCTCCTTGCCAGGAAGCTTCCTAAAGGAACTGGTAAATACAAAGGTAAGCTACCTTTGAAATGCTTTTCTTATAACCGCGTAGGACATTGCTGTAAACAGTCCTAATGGTGATAACAAGGACAAACCAGAAAGGTTTAGGAAATTCAAAGGAGGAAACCAGAGAAACTATTTTGTGGCAGTTGATGAAGGTGTCACAGATGAAGAATCGGAGGATGAAGAAAATGAAGATATTGTATTTGTTGCTGTCAAAGAAGAAGTGTTAGACAAGAAGGCTCTTGTCTCCAGGTTTGATAATTCCAATGAGTGGATCATTGACAGTGTTTGTTCTCACCATATGACTGGTGACCGAAGCAAGTTCCTATCCTTGGAGGAGTATGATGGTGGTGTGGTTCATTTTGGCAATTTATGCACCATGCATGGTCAAAGACAGAGGGTCCATCTCTCTGAATGGAAAGAGTAGTGCTGACAATGTGTACTGGGTTGATGGTCTCATACACAACCTTCTGAGTGTTTCCCACCTAAATGACAGTGGCCTCACTCTGGAATTCAAGAATGGAGTTTGCAGAATCAAAGGAAAAGATGGTGAATTGGTGGCCATTGACATGCAGACCAAAGGTAACCTATTTCATTTGAATGCAAATATAAGTACATGTCTTATGGCTAAATTTGATGATAGCTGGATATGGCACAGGAGACTCTGCCATGTAAACTTTGATAACCTTGTAAAGGCCAATAAGATCATGGTAGTTAGAGGGTTGCCGGTGCTAAGCAAACTAGATAATACCTTGTGTAGATAGTATCAATTGGGAAAAATGTCTTCCTCAACCTTTAAAGGTAAATCTTTCACTGCTGAAAACTTGCTTGATCTTGTGCATACTGATTTGTGTGGTCCTATGAAAACTAGGAGTGTGCAAGGTGATAGGTACTTCATGATTCTCATTGATGACTGCTCAAGAATGATGTGGGTCACATTCTTGAAAGACAAGTTTGAAGCCTTTGTAAAGTTTAAAGCTTTCAAAGCACTAGTGGAGAAGGAAAGTGGTAAAAGGATCAAGTGCCTGAGAACTGATCGAGGAGGGGAATTCTCTTCTGGTGAATTCAACAAGTACTATGAAGAACATGGCATCAACAGGCAATTGTCTACCCCACAGACTCCACAGTAGAATGGCCTAGTAGAGAGGAATAACTGGATTGTGGTTGAAGCAACAAGAATAATATTGATTCAAGGAAAGGTTGCTCACACCTTTTGGAGAGAAGCGGTGAGCACTGTAGTCTACAAAATGAACCGGGTACTCATCAAGAAAGGTAAGGATAAAACTCCTCATGAGTATTGGACCAGTGAGACACCAGTGGTTAGCTACTTTAGAATGTTTAGTAGCAAATGTTACATCAAGAAAGTGAACACTAGAGAAAACTTGATACAAAATGTGATGAGAGAATATTCCTATGTTATTCCACCAAGAGAAAAGCTCTCAAGTGTTTCAACAATAGGACTCAGAGAATTGTGGAAAGCATCAATGTAAGAGTTGATGAAACCTTTGAGAAAACTGAGGAAACCGGTAGTGTGCAAGTGGTAAGTGAACCGGTTGCAACCTTCTAGGAAGCGGTTATCAGTCAACCAAGTCCCAACAACAGTGTTTCTACACCAACAGATGTAGATGCTGACACTGATGGAGAAGAGGCTGAAGAAGAAAAGCAAGAGGAATCTATCAAGATCATTCCTCGGTATGTCAAGATGAATCATGATCCGAAGCAGATCATAAGAGATAAGGATGCAGGAATCCTTACAAGAAGAAAAGTCAAAGAAAACTCATGCATGATCTTTGAATTTGAGCCTAAAACATTCCAAGAGGCACATAAGGATGAAGACTGGATCAAGGCAATGGAAGAGGAACTTGACTAGATAGAGAAAAATGGTACATGGTCCTTGGTACCCAAACCAGAGCACAAAAATGTCATTGGTACCAAATGGGTCTTTAGAAATAAGTTGAATGAGGATGGCACAGTGATTAGAAACAAAGCCAGACTGGTGTGCAAAGGGAATGCCCAAGAAGAAGGAGAAGACTATGGTGAAACCTTTTCTCTTGTAGCTAGATTGGAAGGAGTTTGTATGCTTATCGCATATGCAGCTTTTAAAGGCTTCAAAGTATATCAAATGGATGTAAAATCTGCATTCCTAAATGGTGTACTTGAAGAGGAGGTGTATATAGAGAAACCAGAAGGGTTTGACCTATCTGAAGATAGTGACATGGTGTGTAGGCTACATAAAGCCTTATATGGTCTAAAGCAAGCACCTAAAGCATGGTATGAACGCCTGCATTCCCATCTTGTGAAGATTGGATTTGAGAGAACAAGTGAAGATAGCAATATCTACTTGAAGTCCGAAGGAGATCAGATCCTGACCTATGAGGTATTTGTTGATGACATTATCTCTAGTGGAGATGACAAGATAAGTCATGAGTTTGCAGATGAGATGAAGAAAGAGTTTGAGATGTCACCCATAGGGGAGATTAAGTTGTTCATTGGACTACAGATCCAATAGATGAGAGATAGAATCTTTATCACTTATTCCAAGTATGTCAAAGAGGTGTTGAAGACCTTTGGCATGGAAGATAGCAAACTGGTTGGTACACTGATGGTGACCGGTTGTAAACTATCCAAATAGGATGACTCAGCATTAGTTGATGAGAAGGAATACCAATCAATGATTGGTAAATTGCATTATGTAGTGCATAGCAGACCGGATATTGCACATGCAGTTGGCATTACTGCAAGGTTCCAAAAAAGTCCAAGGGAATCCCACTTGGTTGCAGTCAAGCAAATTCTTAGGTATCTGAAGGGAACTATTGACTATGGATTGTGGTATCCATATAGCAAGGATTTCAACTTGAAAGTATTCACAGATTCCGATTGGGCTGGTAATGTAGATGACCAGAAGAGCACAACCAGTGGTGCATTATTTCTTGGTGGTAGACTGGTCTCCTGGATGAGTAAAAAGCAGAGTTGTATCTCTCAGTCTACAGCAGAAGCAGAGTATGTTGCATCTTTCATGAATTACACTCAGACAATTTGGATGAAGCATGTACTGAATGGCTTCAAAGTTCTTTTATCTAGACCGGTAATTATATTTTGTGACAATACTAGTGCAATTAATATCTCCAAGAATCTGGTTTTACATTCTAGAACCAAACACTTTGAGATTAAGTATCATTTCTTGAGGGAATAGGTTCAGAACAAAGAGATTGCACTGGAGCATGTTTCCAGTAAGGAGCAGTTAGCAGACATATTCACCAAGCCTCTCCCAAAGACTACATTTACATACTTAAGAGGTGAACTAGGGGTACTACCCCTTCAGGAGGTGAACTAAAAGCATATGCTCCACATCAGTAAGGTATTGCATAGTCAAATTTTTTTTGGATTGATGTGTTGGAGGATGCTACTCCTTAGGGGGAGTAGCATAATAGAATAGGGGAGCTTGTGCCTCCACTTTGGCATTATTGTCAAATGAGGAGAAGATGTGAAGTGAAGATATATCTATGTATATTGTCATCAATGCCAAAGGGGGAGATTGTTGGCATTATGAGAACTAGTATGTGGACATAATGACATTGTATGTTGTCATTGATGTCAATATGTTGCAAAGGTGTGAACTGGTATATGAGAGAACCGGTATAACACTGTGAACCAATATTTGTGCCAAAGTGAAGTAGTGTGCTTGTTCAAAGGTGAATTGACATATGGTTATGGGAACCGACACATGGAACTGTTGACTGACTATCATTTCATAGTCTCAACCTTAGGGTTTCTGATTGAAGTGCTTCAAGCCTATGTGGCTCAACCGGTGACTTTGTGTGCATGAAGAAGATCTTGCCTATCTACCTCAAGAATATGAGAAGACTGTAAAATGGTGATAACGTGTGATGGGTTATTAGTCGCAATGGAAATAGAGGAAAGAAGATCTTGCCTATCTACCTCAGAAATATGAGAAGACTGTAAAATGATAGAAAACGAACGATGGAGATTAATGTAGTATGCTCAATGGTGAGGATTAAACCATTTGAATTCCTTAACCTATTAGGTTTAGGGCTTAGGGTTTATGCTTCCGACCTAACTATTTTCTATAAGGTCAATGTTGTGACTCTTTCTAGGGTTGTTGGCAAAATTTGTGTGTGATTATCCAAGAGAAAGGATACATATTTCTTGCCAGACCAAAAGGAGAGAAGTGATACTTGTAGAGTGTAAGTGCATAAGGAGAAGATGAGCTTAAGTGGATCTACATTGGCATTGAGTGCTATTACTAGATCATTGTAATACCTATTGATCTCTAACTACCTCAATAGCTGGAAAAGCCCTTAACAGGGTAGCCTTAATCGGCTTGCTATAAATCCTTTAACAGGGTAACTCTAAGCTATTGAGTTTGAAGTCCTTTAGCTATTGAGTTCTTGAAATCCTTTAAAAAGGTAACCTTTAACAGGGTTTAACTCTTTACCAGTTATTGTAGCCATCCCTTAACCGAGTGATCTCTGACAGGATCAGTTCCTAGCAGAACCTATTGTAATGTCTCTAATAGGACAAGGCTCCTAACAAAGCGGACTTCCAAAGAGTTCAAAAACAGCTTGTGGGTATTCATCCCCACCGTGGTTTTTCTGAGCTGGGTTTCCACGTGAAAAATATGTGTGTCATGTGTGATGTTTTTATCTTGTGATGCTATGCTATTGTTTGTCAAGCATATGATGGTTCTGTGTTTTATGCCTATCAATAAAACATGTTGAACTAGCTGCTATTATGATCTAATGATAGATTACCTATTTATGCATAAGGGTGAAATGGTAGTGTAGTCTCAAGTTGAGTGAAAGGCTAAGTGAGTAACCGGTTGATGCTTGTCTCAGACATTCTTAGCTTTACCGGTTGCACTCTGTTTCAAACTGGTATCTCTGTCTCCCAGTCTTTTGAAGTGCTTGCAGTCAAACTGGTTTAAGATAGTGTTGTTTTGTATGTACTAGTTCACCCCTCCCCTCTTAGTACCTATTTGGTACTATTTGCTCATCATTGAGTTATCAGTTGGAACCACATGAAGAATTTTCTTAAAATTACAAGTGATAATCTTAATAATTGATTAGTGGGATTGGGTATCTAGGAATTCACTAAACAAGATATTAATTGGTTTTGTGACCCCACCACATATCCCTAGAAGTGTGTGCACTCTGGATGAGCTTGGGAAGACCGTTGGAGTGGTAAACCAATCTTGCTTGAATGGCTCCAAAATTAAGATGGTTACACATGTCTATCAGGGTGAGGCTAGTCCCCTTCTTTTGTGAGGATAGCATGTGATGACACTCTTTCCCTACATGTGTCCATTATCCATATGTCTTGATTTGTCAATTATGCCTCTAGAAGTTTGGTTGTTTTGATTTAGCCATGTGATATGATTTGGTTGTTGTATTCTTATGTTGGAGTCTTGTAATGTCATGTTGTATCCTATGGTCATTAGGTGTCAACTTAGGTCTTGAGTGTGGGTTGGAACCTTATGTCATCTCCTAGCATGGGGGGTGGTTCCTATTTGGTTCCACATGGTCAGGTGGCTTGATGCCTTCTTCCATTGAGATATTCTTCTTCTTGGATGTTAGTGTGTGAGGATTGGATTCTTGGATCCTTCATTATATATATATTATTTGGAGTTGATTTCTATATACATGGAATAGAAAACATTGTATCATGATGATTTGTATATTTAGAAGAGATTATGTGCTCCTAATTTATGTATCTTCATGTATTTGTTGATGTAGTTGAAAAGGGAATATGATGTAGTAGTCTAGGAGGACATTGTACATTCATTGATGTATTGGGTATTCATTATGTAATGATATATTATGAATTCTATATGGAAAAGGTACAATTAGTATTTATACATTTTTATTGCACTGAAATTGTAAGATGAAATTGTATGTATAATATGTTGGCATTTGATGAACTGGAATGTTGGCATATGATTATATGATAATAATGTATGTTGTCATTGATTGAAATAAGTTCAAGTCAACCGGTATGAAGATTGGAAGAACTTGTTATTGGTGATCAAGTTGGAGACTAGTATGAAGAGAAGTAGTGAACCAGTGTCGAGGTCTTACTAAGTCTGACTATCGGTTGGTAGTCTTGGCTCTAGGGTTTCCGGTTTGGCAATCTAGCTTGTGTGATGCAATCGATGATATTTTGTGATGAGTTAGCTAAGAAATGAGGATGAGATCAAGATGCCGAGTTAGTTTTGTGCACATAAAGGATTTCCTTGAGGATCTTGCATGTGAAGATTGACTGCATTTATTGTCTACCTCGGGAATGAAAATTCTTCTTAGAAGTATGAGAAGAAATCATGATGGGTTACTGATTTCTATGTGTGGTGAAGAATGGATGATCCAGAATGACTTGTGATTTGTTTAAGATTATTTCATTCTATGCTGAGTGTTCTGTATGGTTAGGATTGGAATGCTTGTAATTGTAAACCTAAGATGCTTAGGGTTTGGGGTTTATGCTACCGACCTAATTGTTGTCTATAAGGTTGACGATGTTTGTTATTGTAAGTTGTTGGCAAAAAATGTATATGTATCCAAGTGATGAGATACTTGCTAGACTAGTGAGTAAAAATTGCGGAGTGTGATTTTAGAGTAGAGGAATTGAAAAGGATCTGCCTTGGCATATAGTGTTGTTATCAGATCAAAGTTTTACCTATTATCTTCTAACCATTTCAACAAAAGGAAAATCCCTTTGTCGAGTATCTTTAATAGGCTTACTATAAATCCTCTAACCACGTGACTCAAGTTCATTGAGTTCTTTAAATCCTCTAGCAAGGTAACCTTTAATAGGGTTTCAACCTTTAACAGGGTATATAGCCATCACTTAACCGGGTGATCTTTAACAGGATCGATTCGTAGAAAAACCTTATTGTAAAATTCGTTAACCAAACTAGGCTCCTAACAAAGCGAGCTTCAAAAGAGTTCAAAACAAGCTTGTGGGTATTCATCCCCACAGTGGGTATTCATCCCCACAGTGGGTTTTTCCATTTGGGTTTCCACTCTTTGTGTGTCATGAGCTATGCATTTTCATGTGATGATTAAGTACTCTTTGTGTAGGTAATTATGCATGAAGAGCTAATCGCTATGGTATTAATTATACAAAACATGCATATCTTTATTGGTGAAATACTTATCAAGTATTGAATATATTTTAAGTGTTTTGTTTACTAGTTTAGATGTATGAAGTCTTATTGTGCTTAACCAGTATTGCCATGGTTAAGTTCAGTAATGAAGACAACCGATTATTGTTATAAGTTGCAGAGAAGTTTTTGTACGTACTGATTCACCCCCCCTCTTAGTACTAGTTAGGGTATTTGTTTTTCATTATTATTCATCAATTGGTATCAGAGCTACTCCAGGTCCTCGGTGATATAAGCTTAACCGGTTGAGATAAAAGATCCTACTATAATGATGAAGAGGGAAGGTCCTAAATTCAATAAAGATAATTTCAAAATACGGAAGGACAGAATGAAGATCTATATCAAGAGTTTGGGTGCTCAGCACTGGAGCTATGTTGAGAATACCTATGTAATTCCCACTAGCACTTTAACCGATGATCAAAAAGGAGAGATTCAAGAAAATGGGCAAGTCATGTAAGCCCTTATTAGCAGTTTGTCTGATATTGAGTTCATTGATGTTAAAGATAAGGACACTCCTTTAGATGTATGGGACACACTAGAAACTATCTACGACAGTAATGAGAATGTCAAGCAAGCTAAGGAAGAGAGCTATAGAGGAAAATTTGAAGATATGAGGATGGTTGAAGGTGAAACCATTCAACAATATGGCATAATGATCAAGACTATTGTTGGAGATATCAAGAGCACTAGTGGAACAATTGAAGAGGCCACCATTGTGAGTAAAGTTTTGAGATTATTGTTACCCGTCTATGTAATCAGAGTTGCTGCTATTCAGGAGCTAAGGTCTATTGACAAAACCAAGGTATCCTTAGACTCTATCATTGCTAAATAAACTACATATGAGTTGAATATCTATGATGGTAGTATTCAGAAGACTGAGTCAGCCTTTAGAGCATCTATTGCACCAACCAGAAAAGGAAAAGAAGTAAGTATCAGTTATGAATCCATGCAAAGCAGAGGTATGGATTATGAAGATATTTTGATGGATTTTGAGGCTCTTCTTGCGAAGAGACTTCCAAAAGGCACTAGAAAATATAGAGGTAAGCTTTCTTTAAAATGTTTTTCCTACAATAAGATAGGACATATAGTTGTTAACTGTCCTAACAATGACAATAAGGATAAACTAGAGAGGTTTAGAAAGTACAAAGGAGGAAATAGAAGAAATTGTCTTGTTGCAGTGGATGAAGGTGTTACTGATGAAGAATATGAGGATGAAGGGAATGAGGACATAGTGTTTATAGCTGTAAAGGAAGAAGTGTGTGACAAGAAAACACTTGTCTCTCGCATTGACAACTCAAATGAGTGGATTATTGATAGTGGTTATTCTCACCACATGACTGGTGATCGGAGAAAGCTTCTATCTCTACAAGAATATGATGGAGGTGTTGTCAGATTTGGCAATGATGCACCTTTCTTGGTAAAAGGAAAAGGATCCATCTCACTAAATGGAAAGAGTAGTGCAGATGATGTCTACTGGGTATAAGGTCTTGAACATATCTTTTGACTATTGCTCAGCTGAATGACAAAGGAATCATTTTGGAGTTCAAAAGTAGACTGTGCAGTATAATTGGAAAGAGTGGTGAACTTATTGCCACCGGTAAGTAGACCAGAGGTAATTTGTTTTAGTTGAATGCCAAGATAAGTTGGTGTCTAATGGAAAAGTTTGATGATAGTTGGATATGGCATAGGAGACTTTGTCATATTAACTTTGATAATATTGTAAAGACTAGTAAGATCAAGGCAGTAAGAGGATTGCCTCTGTTGAACAAATTGGAGAATGCATTATGCAGAGAATGTCAACTTGGGAAGATGTCTTCCTCAACTTTCAAAGGTAAGTCTTTTTCAGTAAAAAAATTACTTGACCTTTAATGCACACTGATTAGTGTGGTCCTATGAAAACTATGAGTATTCAAGGAGATAGGTATTTCATGATTCTTACTAATGACTTCTCAAAAATGATGTGGGTCACATTCTTGAAAGACAAGTTTGAGGCATTTGGAAAATTCAAAGCCTTCAGAGCATTAGTAGAGAAGGAAAGTGGTTATAAAATAAAATGCCTAAGAACTGATCAAGGAGGTGAATTCACTTCTAGTGAATTCAACAAGTTCTATGAAGATAGAAGTATCAAGAGGTAGTTGTTTGCTCCAAGGAAACCACAATAGAATGGCATAGCAAAAATGAATAACAACACTATAGTTTAAGTGGCTAGAACAATGCTAATCCAAGGAAAGGTTGCTCACACTTTCTGGAGAGAAGCGATGAGCACTGTAGTCTATACTATGAACCTGATACTCATCAAGAAACATAAAAATAAAACCCCTTATGATTAATGGACTAGGAAGACTCCCACTGTGAGTTATTTTAAAGTATTTGGTAGTAAGTGTTACATCAAGATAGGTGAGAATTTGAGCAAGTTTGATTCTAAATGTGATGAAGGAATATTTTTGGGATATTCCACTAAAAGTAAAGCTCTCAAGTGATACAACAATAGAACATAGAAATAGAAACATTGAATGGTAGGCATAGACAACATCATTTACATGAGCTAAGGAGCAAGAATGGGTGCAAAGAAACAAGGAGCGGGAATCCCAAATTTCAAATCTGGGAATGGCGGACTTCCTGAGGAAGGCAGATTTCCTGGGGAAGGCATTTTTTCTCTCAAGGGTTAGAAGAGGACAAGGAAACAATCAAACTAGGGGAGGATAAAGATTCCAAAATTGGGGACCCACATGATAGAGGTAAAGGTAAAAAATGGTCTTCTCTCTTTGGAGTGAAGCTGCTAGCTAAATCAGGGCTCCCTGAAGTTACAAATATATTTGATCCAGTTTCTGGGATAGTTGTTATTTCTATACTAAATAAACTAGTAGATCTAACTGTAGTAGGTTTAACCATAACTTTAGTGGGTTGATTTTCTAGCTTTAGGCCTAACATTGATGTTGTTAGGAATTTCATAAGGAGGAAATGGATTTTAAAAGGTCAAGTGGATGTGGCAGTGCTGCCTAGGGGGTTTTTTCCCTTTGCTTTTAACTCTGAAGAAGATATGAATAAGACTCTATGTGAAGGTTCATGGATGTTTGGCAAGTTGACTTTGGATCTTCAGAAATGGGTCCCAAACCTCGCCCTTGATGAATCCTTCTTTGTTTCTACGCTAGTCTGGACATGCCTCCTAGGTCTCCCACTGGAATTCTAGAATGAGGAAGTCTTTAAGGGTATTGTGAATTCTTTTGGAGAACTTCTTTCGATTGATCCAATGACAGTGGCTAAATCAAGGTTTGTATTTTCTCACATCTATGTAAATGTTAATCAAATGATGGATATGCCCCAATCTATAGAGATTATTTCTAAACTAGGGAAATGGACCCAAGTTATTGAATATGAATCACTTTTGTTTGCATGTTTCCATTGCAAGAAATCGGGGCATTGGGAAACATCATGTCTTCTTAAGAAGAGTAAGGAAAGCAAGACTAATAGAAAATGTTAAGTATAAAAAGATTTGACAAACGATTGATAGAAAAGGAGAGGCATCAGCTGACTGTGATCAAAATAAGGATGTAATGGAACTAGTAAATGAAGTTAAGAAGGGTGAGAACAGTAATAATGAAAAACAAGATTGTGTCTACTCTAATAACCATATAGAGAGTTCTAAAGAGGGGGAGCAAGGTATAGAGCTGAAAAAAAAAAATAACCTAGAGGACCAGGAGGTTGGATTTGTCAGTCAGGGGAAGGAAGAGGCAAGTCCCAATGAAGTTGTGCCTATTTCTTCTTTCTCAAAATCAGTTGAGGAAAACTTTAATGAAGCTCAAGAGTTTAACCCTTTTGATATCAAGTCGTTATTGCTTTTAACTAATGTAAGCTCAAAGCCTCCTCTATGTAAAACCCCATCACATAGTGTGGTAATGGATATCCGGGAAGGGAATCTTAGGATTCTTGGTTTGAAATAGGGAAAACTGAATAAGGAGGAACTCAATGGAGGTATCTCAACTAGAAGCAAGATTAAGAAAAAGGCAGATGTTGGAAGCCAGAACAAAAAGCAAGGGAGACCATCTCTAAAACATCAAAAGGAACAAGAAAGCTGGAAGAACTATGCTGATGGAACACAGTGTTCCATCGAGTCAGCCCTGTCTTCAGTTAAAGTATGAAGATAATCTCCTGGAATATCAGAGGGTTGAATTCCCCTCATAAGAAGGATGTGTTATGAAACATCATAAGAGATCATAAACTAGATGTGGTCCTTGTTTAGGAAACCAAGATGTCTAAGGAAAAGTGGAAAAGACTAGAATTTTTAAGAATAATGGTGTCATAGGATCTAGCTCGGAGGGAGCTTCTAGAGGAATTGCAATTTTTTGGAACCAAAAAACCATCAAAGGTAAGGAAATTATCTCTTCTTTTAATAGGAACTTTGTGCAGCTTGAGCATATTAAGGATAACTTTGTTTGGGTGTTAACTAATGTCTATGTGCCTAACACCAAAACTGGGAGAGTTAAATATTGGAGAAGCCTTGCTCATGATAGACTTATGTTTGCTGATCAAAGCTGGATAATAATGGGAGATTTCAATACTCCACTAAAAGAGGAAGAGAAGATGGGAGGTCTCCCCTTGCAGCTAGATGGGAAACAAGACCTTATGGAGTTCTAGAATGGCTTAGCCACCCTATTCTTAAGAGCAGTTAAGTGAAAAAACCCAATTTTTTCACTTAACTACTCTTAAGAATAGGGTAGCTAACAGGGTATCTAGATTATCCTGTAATAAAGGGATCTTAATGAAGGATAATGATATTAGAAAGGAATCTCTGGAGTATTTTGGCACCTTGTTAGGAGAAGTGGATAACCTGGATATCAATAACCAAAACATCCTCTTGCAAGCTATTCCTTCTACCCTGACTGTTGAAGATAATAACTATTTAACCCGTATTCCCTCTAATCAAGAAATCAAAAAGGAGGTGTTTTCTTTTCAGGGAGTTAAATCCCCTGACCCAGATGGTTTTCCAATGTTTTTATTCCAATATTTTTGGCATATCATGGAGGCTGACATCTGCAAAGGTGTTAAGGAATTCTTTGGCTCTAGAAGGCTTCTAAAAGAACTGAATGCTACCTTCATTGTCCTAATTCTGACGATCTCAGGGGCTGATTCTATCAATAAGTCTAGACCCATTAGTCTATGTAACTCTTTTTACAAGATTTTATCCAAGGTTTCAACTTCCAAGTTGCTAGAAATTATTCCAAGAATTATCTCCATCCAACAAAATGGCTTTGTCCCCGGTAGACAGATTCTGGACTCCATTATATATGTTCATGAAAATATCCATTCCCTGAAAGTTGCAAATAATCAGGGTTTCTTTCTAAAGTTATATATGGCTAAAGCTTATGATAGAGTGAATTGACAATTTCTCCTAAGGGTTCTGAGAGTATTTGGTTTTGGTGAAAATGTTATTCATCATTACTCTCAACTTATGGACACTTCCTCTTCTTCTGTTATTGTCAATGGATCCCCGTCAAGTTTCTTTAAAAGCTCTAGAGGCCTTAGATAGGGGGACCCCATATCCCCTATCTTCTTTACTATTTTAGCTGAATGCTTGGGTAGATTTATTACTAAAAATGTGGAAGTAGGCAATCTTAGAGGTCTGAAACCATCTTCATCCAATTTCACTTGTACTCATGAACTTTTTGTTGGTGATTCTATTACTATGGGGGAAGCTACCATTATGGAAGCTAAAAATATGAATAAGGTGCTGAATATTTATGAATCTGCCTCTGGTCAAAAAATTAATTTGGATAAGAGTTCTTTGTTCTTCATCAACACCCCTGTTCAAAGGCAATTAAGGATTGAAATAATTCTTGGCTGCGAAATAACTGAGCTTCCCTCTTCTTATTTGGGGCTTCCTCTATGTATTAAGCCTAAGGATACTTTCTCGAATAAGTTGGTGGATAGATTTAACTTAAAACTTGTTGCTTGGAAAGGGGTTGTCCTTAGTCAAGTAGGCAAAGTTACTTTGCTGAAAGCCACTCTCCAAAACTTACCTATTTATGCTCTTAGTTTGTTCAAAATCCCCAAAAAGTTTGTGGAAGCAATTGAAAGAACCCACAAAAAGTTTCTTTGGTCGGGGGTGGAAGTCAAAAACTGAATTCCCCTTATTGCCTGCAATAAAATCTATTCTCCTAAGGCCTCAGGGGGGTTGGGTTTAAGGAATATTAGTTCTATGAATAAGGCTTTATTAGCTAAACAAATTTGGAGAATGAATGAGAGGAAAGAGAATGGAATTTAATCTAGAAAAACAAATATCTTTATATGCAACCTTCTGAGGAAGAATTCTTAGATGATTCTTTTATTGTTGAAGGTTCATCTATATGGAATGCAGTTCAATCAGCTAAAATTTGAGCTATTGTTGGTCGAATTTGGAACCTTGGGGATGGTAGGAGAATAAGATTTTGGGAAGATAGGTGGATATTAGATAAACCTCTAGAGGAAGTTCCAATCCTTAATGAATGGAAAGACTAGTTCAAAAGTAGGTTTGGGGAGCTAGTTAGAGACTACTAGAGAAATGGGAAATGGATTGATTTTAGCCAGCAATCTCCGGGGCTTAAGTTCCTTCAGATTGCTCTCTCTGCTAAAGTTCCTAGAGACAACAAAGATGACAAATTGATATGGAGGGAAACCCCAGATGGGAAATATTCTATTTCCTCAGCTATAGCTATCCATAATGAATCTATGGAAGAAATTCCTATTTGGGCTAAAGTTTGGAACTAGAAGTTAGTTCCTCAAGTTGATATCTTTTTTTGGATATTCATCCAAAACAAGGTTTTAACCCTGGACAACCTTCAAAAGAGTGGTTTTGTTTTTCCTAATAGGTGTTCTCTTTGTTGCAGGGAAGAAGAGACTACTTGCCATATTCTTAATCAGTGTACTTTTAGTCAGGAAATCTGGAAAATCATCTTAAGCCCTATGGAATTTGAGCTAGGTTTTTCCAACCTCCCTAGGGGAATCGTGGCAGTAATGGCACTACCCTAATTCTAATCCTAAGATTGTGGAGACTTGGAGACTTACTCTTCTGAATGTTATCTGGAATATATGGAAAGAGTGCAACAATAGGATTTTTAGGGATAAAAGTGCTATTTCAGAAGTGGTGGTGGATAAAATTTACAGGAGCATATTTGAATGTATCTATGGTACTGATAATGGACCAGCTGCTAAAGAAGACTTCAAAGACAAGTGGAACCTCTCTACTACTACTACTAGTAAAGAGAAGGGAAGAGAAGGTCTCATTAGGTGTTTTCCTCCTCAGGGGTGGATTAAGGCTAACTTTGACCAGGCCTCTAAGGGGAATCCGGGTAAAATTGGATATGGGGGCATTGTCAAGAATTTTGTTGGAAGTTGCTTAGTGGTGGTGGCTGGTCCTTTGGGGAGTCAAACTAGTCATTTTGCCGAAGCCTCAGCTACCCTAAACACCCTAATTATAGCCAAGAATCTTAATCATGATAAATTATGGCTCAAGGGAGATTCACTTAATATTATTAAGTGTTGAAGGGTGAGACAGAGCCATCATGGTCAATTGAAAACATTATCCTGAATGCTAGGGAAATTATCACTAGTTTTAAAGATATAATAATTCAACATGCCTTTAGAGAGAAAAATATGGTGGTGAACTGTCTAGAGAACCTAGGAGTTAATTCTGATTCTCAAATGATTTGGCAAGAGGAGGATATTAACATGAACATTAAAGAGCTCCTTAGAAAGGACAGATATACGTGGACGAAAGGACCGCATAATCATGACAGGGAATATGAATAATTTATACCTTGATGGAAAGGTAATTATTACTTGGCAAAGTGGCAGAACCCCAACTATTTTTTATATTACACCGCACACTTTGTGGGTCGTCCTGTTCAAAATCTCGAGTACCTACGGGAAAGAAGTGTTGAGTTTGCAGAGGAACAAAGCTGATAATTCGAATTCAAAAATGGGAGGATATTTAAGGAGGGAGGAACAAGATAATACATCAAGATGGAAAGTGATGCCAAAAGTGTGGGCGAAGCTGGAAAAAGGGTCCCTCACAAGCTTTATGGAGAAGCTAGTGGATTATGACAAAGGTAGGGTAAATCTCATCGTTTCCAAAAATTTTGAAAATTCGTGTAATGGGTCCTTTAAAATCTATGGGGTTAAGTTCAAATTGGATGTGGGATTCATAGCTACTATGATTGGTATGCCCCATTTTGGGCTTCATTTTTTTAGAGACCTTAAAGTCTTCAATAACATGGTAAATTTGTTCCCAAAATGAGAGGGCTAGAATTGGCAAAGCCATAGGGGGTTACTATGAAGCTTCTAATATCAAGAAAATCTAGGGGGTTACTATGAAGCTTCTAGTGATATAATGGAATATATCACTATTGAGGGCCGATTCTCTAGGGCCCACACCTACCACTTTGTTCTTTTAAACAATTTCAGACATGACAAAAGGGTATCCCTGTCCTACTACCTTTTCAGGTCCCTTTCATGGTCCCTCAATAAACAAAGAATCCCTCAAATCTAGTTCTCCATTGTGGGCTTTTGCTGCTTATTTATGAGCACTGTAAATCCCTTGCCATCCTAGAAAACAAGAGGTTATCCGACTCTCCAGGGAAGAGAAAGATGGAGGGAGGTGATTCTAGCAAGGAGAAGGCATCTTCTAGCAAAAATCGAAAGAGTGCACCTAGGATGGAAACCCATGAAGAAAAGATCGAAACAGAGGAAATTAGAAAAGAAGGAAGTGAAATGGAGATGGATGATTCTGATGGTGAAGACAACTGGAAAGATGTGGAGGTGGGTATTGAGGAAGAAGGTGGTGATAATGAGTCTGACAATGAAAGCCCTATCCATAGTGATTGCCCTAGAAAGGACAATAGCCATCCTATGGAGGATGTGGAATACAAGGATAATGAGGAAATAGACATGAATTCTGAGAGGGAGGAGAAAAAAGAACCTAAGAAGGATATGACTAAG
Organism: Cryptomeria japonica; assembly: GCF_030272615.1. Classification (NCBI taxonomy): domain Eukaryota; kingdom Viridiplantae; phylum Streptophyta; class Pinopsida; order Cupressales; family Cupressaceae; genus Cryptomeria; species Cryptomeria japonica. Next base: position 628,399,572 of record NC_081413.1, read on the forward strand.
GACAGTTTAAGTGAGGATAAGGAAAGTGCGGGTAAAGGGTTATTCCTGGATAACCTTAAAAAACTCACTGAGGCAAGACTGGATTATGATAGATGGACCTATGAACTCTTGAAGAACCTGGAAAAAAAGGGGAAAAATACAGATGAGAAGAGGGAGGATGATGACAAGGATCAGATAAAATGGAAGTAGGATATGGAAGAGAAGGTTAAATCACTGGAAGAAGGGAGAGTGGCGATGAAACATTTGTTGGGCATTATCCCGAATATCCTGTCAGCTATCAATAAAAACTTGGAGGATATTGCTAAGGTCTTTGATAATACTAGTTCTCTTAAACCAGTGGTGGACCTTAACATAGATGATGATACTATCTAGATTGGTAGTGGTGAAGCTACTCTGACTAGTGGTACTACTAAGAGGACCAGGGCGAGTGTCAAGAAAGTTGTGGCTGCTTCTGCTAAGGATATCCCTAATCTTAGGGAAAATATCAAAGATCTACATGGGATTAGCAACACCCTGGCTAATGCCCTAAAAAAAATCAATTAGTTTCTCTTCTTGGGTCTGGCTAGTTTTGCTTGCTCTGTGGGGCTTTAGCCGGTTTTCTATGGTTTTCTACTAGCTTTTCATTCATTTGTTCCTTTTTGTCTCTTTTTTCTTTATCTGTTAATTTTTGTTTGTAAAGGGTTTCGAGGCCCCTTCAAAACCTATTTTTACCTTAATCAAAAACAATAAAACATAGAAAATTGTTGAGAGTATCAATGTCAGAGTTGATGAATCCCCAGAGGAACTTGAGGAAACCTATAGCAAGGAAGTGGAAGATGAACTAGGCATAGCCTTTTGGGAACCAGTTAAGCAAAAAACAAGTAAAGATCTCAGTGTTCTTGTATTGGTAAAAGCTGCAGTTGGTGAAGAAGAAGAAGAAAGTGAAGAAGAGGAGGAAAAGAAAGAAGAACCAACTAGAACTATTCCTAGATATATGAAACTACATCATGATTCAAAGAAGATCATACGAGATAAAGATGCAGCGATACTCACAAGAAGAAAGGTGAAAGAAAACTCTTGCATGATTTATGAATTGGAACCCAAGGCTTCCAAAGAAGCATTTACAAATGAAGATTGGATTAAGGCAATGGAAGATGAGCTAGACCAAATAGAAAATAATGCAACATGGTCCTTGGTACTCTGACCAAAACACAAAAATGTCATAGGTACCATATGGGTCTTTAAGAATAAGTTAAATGAAGAAGGCATAGTTGTGAGGATCAAGGCAAGACTTGTATGCAAGGGATATGCTCAAGAAGAGGGAGAGGACTATGGAGAAATGTTTTCTCCTATGGCTAGACTGGAAGGTGTCTGAATGCTACTTGCACTTGCACCATTCAATGTGTTTAAGGTATACCAGATGGATGTAAAGTCTACATTCTTGAATAGAATCCTAGAAGAGGAAGTGTATATTGAGCAACCAAATGGGTTTGCCTTATCAGAAGATAGTAACATGGTGTGTAGATTACACAAGGCCCTGTATGGATTTAAGCAAACACCAAGGGCATGTTATTAATGTTTACACTCTCATTTTGTGAAAATAGGATTTCGAAGAACAAGTGAGGATAGCAACATGTACCTAAAATCTGAAGGTGATCAGATTCTAATCTGTGAAGTATTTGTAGATGACATAATCTTTGGAGGAGATGATGAATTGAGTCATGCATTTGTAGATGAAATGAAGAAAGAGTTTGAGATGTCTCTGATTGGAGAGATAAAGTTCTTCATTGGTTTAAAAATTCAACAAATAAAAGAGGGTATCTTTATTTGGATGAGTTTTCACAAACCCTAATCCTACCTCCTCGAATCAAGCAAAGTGACTTACAACATGAGAATAGTCCTTGTTTGGATCTTATGATAGCTCCATTTGTTGTGCTCAATGTTGATCCTCTGGCATGTTGCCCACCTTCCCAAAATGGTGATCAACAAGATCAGGAGGCGGATGTCATGCTAGATTAGCGATACTAGCACTATAGATCCTCTCTCTCTCCTAGCACTGTAGATCCTCTCTCTCTCTCCTTTCTCTCTCTTTATGACCATTCTTCTATTGTACCCCTATTCTTCTATTATTTCCTTAATGTCTACTTGGGGATGATGCAAAGCATTGATATATTTTCTTGATCTCTTTCATGTTGACTCAAAAGATATCCTCTCTTTCCTTTCTTCTAAGGTAGTATCCTTCTTTGGGTAATGAAGATTATTATATGCATAGACATCCATGATATGCATGAGTTATCATACAATATTATGAACCCAAGGAAAGTGACACTACCTCATGTTTTGTGTTCATAATTGTTTATACCTATATTCAGCGGTTAAATACTTGTGATAAATTCCTCCTTCCTTTTCTCTCTTGGGTGTATCCTACCTTAAAGCAATCACTCCTGATAAGATGCGCATGATCACTTTAACATAGGGGCATACACTCTGCTTATATTTTCCTTCTTGTGATACTTAGAATTCCTTAAGTGAACCCTATATTTCTTTGTAATCTTTGGTATCCTTTCTTTCATGACTCATAGTGAAGGGAACTTTTCTACTTACAGTCATGGTTCTCCCCTTCTTGATCTTCCCTTTTACTTTGTCAATTCAAGTTGTAAAATCCTAAGTCCACCAGGGGCTTGGTACATCTTGCCTTCTTGACATGGTAAAAGTCTTTCAATCATATTTCCTTATACTTTACCGGCAGTATTGGCATATTCTTATACTCCCGCTAAAGTGGGCACTAAATGTATTATCATAAAATTGTGACTGGTGCAGGAGTACCTTCACAATTTTGGCTTGTTTGATCCTGATGGGATCAATAATTGAATAAAGGACTATTGTAAGAGTCCAAGTGTGTGTTTTAGGTTTCATTATGGTTTAGGTTTATCTTAGAGTGGTTTAGATAATGTTACTCAAGTTTTCTTTCCAGTTTTGGCCCATAGTGCCTTGTAAGCCAAAAATGGCATTATAGTGAAAATGTGTTATAAACCTTGTAACAATCTTAGAAAGGAATTGGATTAGGCCTATTTAATGATTTGACACCATCTCAAATGGTTAGGTGGAAGATATTTGGCTTATAGGTCAAAAATGCACTAAGAGTAAAAAATTGCCAATGCTGTCAAGCAACATTTTGGCAAAAAGTGAGAAAAGTTGTAAAATCACTCTACAAGGTAGTTATGGATGCCATAAGGGTTGAAATGGTTTGAGTGTACCTATATAAGGAAACTTCAAACATTGTAAACAGGTTGGGTTTTGTATTGGCAAGAGGAAGTTATTAAATATGATTGTTTTTAATGCTTTTTAAGCTTAATATGTTGTAACAGTCCATACAAAGCACTATTTCTGTACTATTTTTTCATGGGAGTTTGTGTCATGGTTTTATGAATATTTTTCATTCTTTGTGTTAGGGTTTTTAGCGTGTTTTGATTTATCAAAAAAATTCTTTTAGTTTTTTACAGTTCGCTGCCTTGAATTGGGGTTTTGAGGAAAATGGGTTGAAACACTTGGTCTCCATGGGTAACCAAGAAAAAATGAACCTTGGAGACCAAGTTGTACCTTTGTACATATTGTATTTTAAGTTTTTTCTGGAAGACATGATAGAAAGGATGAATGGGACCAAGTTCTAGGCAAGTGCATGATGGAAACTCGGTTAGAAGCAAGCAAGTGAATGGTCTTAGACAACTTTTAATGAGTTTAAATTGTAAATCTTCCTAGTTGATAGTTTATTATGCTTTTATGAAGTTTTTTTGGATTGTGAAGGAAGAAAACCAAGTTACATTTCCTTCAATGAACAAATTTAACAGTGTTGTAGTAGTAAATAGTGAGTTTGCTATCAAAATTTGTTGTCTTGGTGTTTGTTTGCCAAGTGTTTGTTGAAATGTTTGTAGCGAAAAGATAGGGAAGAGTTTTAATTGGTGTGGTAGAGTTGTATTGATAGTTTGGGAGCTTGATATAGAATAGAGAAGTGATTTCTAATGCATCATGGTTCAAAACCCTCACAAAAATCCTTCTTTTGAGGCTACAAAATAGGACAGTCATAAATTGACCTTCCCAAGACCTCTCTTGGTACTAATTCATTATTTTGGCTAAAAGGATACTCAAAAATATTCTCTTTTTTCATAGATTCCAAGTTGGGAATGAGTAATGAGAAAAATAGTGTTTCAGGAGGGCTAAAAAGGGCTTATTCCTTGTAGCCCTGTTTTGAAGAAAATTAAGAATCTGATTGGAGTAAGGATTGGTGACCTTGTAAAACCTTTTGTAATCAGTCCAAAACAACCTTGGAAACCTTGTGAAGGCTTGATAACTCCATTTTAAACATTTGGGGTTTAGACCTATAGTAAGGGTTTGAGTAAGTGTTGAGTAAGTGAGCATGGTAGTTTGAGTTGACCAAGTGTATGAACAAATGATGGGAAGAACTCAAGGAGGAAGTTTTGGGTTGAGTGAAGCTTGTGAACATTGAAAGTGGACCTTATCTAGAAAACCAAAACCTTTCCTCTCTCATTTGAAGGAGTCTTTTAACAAGAAGATTATAGTTGGCTTTAATTGGTCCTCTTGTGGGAATCTCCCTATCAAATTGGTATCAAAGAAAGCAAAAGGTCTGGGATATAGGGGTGAAGATGGAGTCAACAAAATATGAGAAAGAGATAGTAGGTGCTTACAAGAAGTGGAAAGAACTAATGTTTGGTGGAAAGAAGAAAAGAGAGGAAGAAGAGTTGAGGAAACAAGAAGTTGAAAGAACAAAGAGAGAAGAAGAAGAAAAGAAATGAGATGAGTTGAGAAGTTTAAGAAGGCCTTTAGAAGCAAATGAAGCAAGATTGAGGGAGCTTAATGAGGAACTAGAGAAGAAGAGAAAGGAAGATGTTGAAGAAGAAAATGGTGCAGCATTACACAATGGAAGTTTAGTGGAAGAAGTGACCCCAAGTACCATAGAAGGTGAAGTTGAAGAGGTAGACAGTCCATTCAGTGACTTTGAGTAGTAGATGCATTCTGAAGAGAAGAGTGAGCAACAAAGAGTTGAAGAGGAACCTTATATGGAAAAGGTTCTTGAGGATGAGCAAGGGTTAGAGACCAATGTGGCTAGACCACATAGTCTTTATCCTTATGATGGAGTTGTTGAGCAGATTGGACAAGAAGAAGACACAGTACAAGGGTCACATGCACTTGAGAAGCCTATTGACAAATAGGATACAAAGATAGTTGTTACTAATCATTATGTTGCTACAGAGGTCTACATGTATGAACACTATCAAATTGGTATTAGCCTTTATGAAGGTGTCATGACCTTTATGAGAGCAATGTTCTATACTAGGAAAATGCATGACACCAAGCACATCTATTGGTCCCCACAAATGAGCACTTCTCCTCACTTTGAGATGAAGTTCATTGAGATTTCTCATATCTATTCATGGATTTGTTCTTGGACTAAGAGTTTGCTGGAATGGCAGTTGATGGTATCATCTACACCTTGTGAGCAGCTATAGCTATGGTGGATGTTGATTTTTGAAGCAAGGCCTAGAGTGAAGATGAAGGAAGGATATTTTTGTTTGGCCATGCATGATGAATCTGAAGACAAGTACATGCCAAGGGTCAAGATGAAACCTATTTGTTTTGTAGGTATCATTTCCAAGAGGACTTGGAACTTTTTCAATTTTGGGGAGTATGGTGCAAGAGCACCTTCACAATTTTGGCTTGTTTGATCCTGAAGGGATCAAGAATTGAATAAAGGACTATTGTTAGAGTCCAAATGTGTGTTTTAGGTTTCATTATGGTTTAGGTTTATCTTAGAGTGGTTTAGCTAATGTTACTCAAGTTTTCTTTTCCAGTTTTGGCCCATAGTGCCTTGTAAGCCAAAAATGGCATTATAGTGAAAATGTGTTAAAAACATTCTAAAAAGATTAGAAAGGAATTGGAGTAGGTCTATTTAATGATTTTACACCATCTAAAATGGTTAGGTGGAAGATATTTGTCTTGTGGGTAAAAAATGCACTAAGAGTCACAAATTGCCAATGTTGTCAAGCAACACTTTGACAAAAAGTGAGAAAAGTTGTAAAATCACTCTACAAGGTAGTTATAAATGCCATAACGGTTGAAATGGTTTTAGTGTACCTATATAAGGACACTTCAAACATTGTAAATAGGCTGGGCTTTGTATTGGCAAGAGGAAGTTATTAAATATGATTGTTTTTCATGCTTTTTAAGCTTAATATGTTGTAACGGTCCGTACAGAGCACTATTTCTATACTGTTATTTCATGGGAGTTTGTGTCATGGTTTTATGAAGGTTTTTTATTCTTTATGTTAGGATTTTTACTATGTTTTGGTTTATCAAAAAAAATCATTTAGTTTTTGCTAGTTCGATGCCCCGAACTGGGGTTTTGAGGAAAATGGGATGAAACACTTGATCTCCATGGCTAACCAAGCGAAAATGAACCTTGGAGACCAAGTTGGACCTTTGTAAATATTGTATATTAAGTTTTTTCTATCAGAGATGATAGAAAGGATGAATGGGACCAAGTTCTAGGCGAGTGCATGATGGAAACTAGGTTAGAAGCAAGCAAGTGAATGGTCTCATTCAATTTTTAATGAGTTTTAATTGTCAATATTCCTAGTTGAAGGTTTATTATGCTGTTATGAAGTTTTTTTTCATTGTGAAGGAAGAAAACCGGGTTACCTTTCCTTCAATGAGCAAATTTAACAGTGTTGCAGTAGTAAACAGTGAGTTTGCTATCAAAATTTGCTTTCTTGGTGTTTGTTTGCCAAGTGTTTGTTGAAATGTTTGTAGGGAAGTGATAGGGAAGAGTTATAATTGGTGTGGGAGAGCTGTATTGATAGTTTGGGAGCTTGATATAGAATAGAGAAGTGATTTCTAATGGATCATGGTTCAAAACCCTCACAAAATAGGACAGTCATAAATTGACCTTCCCAAGACCTCTCTTGGCACTAATTCATTATTTTGGCCAAAAGGGTACTCAAAAAGATTCACTTTTTTCAAATATTCCAAGTTGGGAGTGAGTAATGAGCAAAATATTATTTCAGGAGGGCTAAAAAGGGCTTATTCCTTGTAGCCCTATTTTGAAGAAAATTAAGAATCTGATTGGAGTAAGGATTGGTGACCTTGTAAAACCTTTTTTAATCAGTCCAAAACAACCTTGGAAACCTTGTGAAGCCCTCATAACTCCAGTTTAAACATTTGGGGTTTAGACCTATAGTAAGGGTTTGAGTAAGTGTTGAGTAAGTGAGCATTGTAGTTTGATTTGACCAAATGTATGAACAAATGATGGGAAGAAATCAAAGAGGAAGTTTTGGGTTGAGTGAAGCTTGTGAACATTGAAAGTGGGCCTTATCTAGAAAACCAAAATCTTTCCTCTCATTTGAAGGAGTCTTTTAACAAGAAGATAATACTTGGCTTTAATTGGTCTTGCTGTGGGCTTCTCCCTATTAGTGACCTTAGAAATTTTTTATCGCATTAGGGTGCTCACACATGTGAATTAAAATCCTCTAGTCTGATTGAAGAACATAAATCATTTAGCTTACGGAAACAACTTCTTCCTTGGCCTCTATATCAACCTGTTTGCACTCGAACCTAGAGAAAAGGGTAGAAAAGGGGAATGGCACCACTGTCCCCCCTTGGATAGGGGTATGATGCCCTTGTCCTCTCAGGAAAAGGGCATGGTGCCCTTGTTAGGCCCAATATGGAAAGCTAATGTACTGAGAGGGGAGGGGTGAATCAACACTTCAAATCTTTTCTTCAACAATATATTTACTGTTATGCATAAACTAAAAATTGTTGTAACATAACATAAAGCTAAAAGAAATAAATAACAATCATACATGATTCGCTCCATAACCCTTATATTTTGGTTACGCAGAAACTCTTGGTTAGAGAGAAAAACTATGGTGGGGACGGCACCCACAACTTCACTACTACAATAATAAAGAGCGCTCAGTTAGAGCTACATGTTTAGCTATTTCTGATAGCTTACCCTATTAGGAGTATCAAGATCTATTAGATCTACCTTGCTAAAGGATTTTACAACACTTAATCTAAATGATGCACCTAGTTAGAGGCTTTACAATTTATAGACTTGATTAGAGTCTTTTACCCTGTTAAAGGTTTCTCTTACAACTTCAAAATATTACAATAAAATTATTACAAATATCTGCAACTTTACATCTGAAATGTTATAGCAGATTCTATGTGCTCAGAATGAGATTACCTTGCTTATAACATACCTCGGTAACCCATGTAGTAACTTGGTAAACCCTTCTGTTTACTCTATTCTTTGACTGTTCTCTGAAAACCTTCTCGGTGACCTCTGTGTCTCTGTAACAGTCTTCTTACACTCATACCTTTAATTCTTCACTCATGCTGTATATAAAGATCTCTTATGTCGGTGATGCATTCATTGCTTTGATCTTACAAACATGTTTTATCGAATGAATAACCATGTAAAATATTTCATTGGTTAGATGACCTCGTAATCATACACAATCTTTAAGTGCAATTTCCAATGTGATAATGGTTAGATGTTTCTCAATCTTGTAACATGTTTCCATATGTATGTCCAGGTTCAATGAATCTGGTAACACATTTCACTCGGTGTATATCAACTCGGTGTGTCATCTTTATTGCTCGGTAAACATGAAAAGATACTCGGTAGACAACTCGGTGCTTACTGGGCTCTGTGACTACTTTCTTCTATTACTGACTGCACTGTGCATACTGACTGCATATTTTGGTAGAGTTAATTGAGTAGGGTATATAGATTAACTTTGAACATAAGACTAATGGCAATCTTAGTAAGTAGTAACAATCTCCCTTTTTGACATTAGTTGAGATGTTTGACAAAAAATACTTTCAAAGTTATAACTCAATAATCTATATACTTGCAAAATTGACTATACTGACAGTATATACAATAGTCAATGAAATAATATATTCAGATATACTCCCCTTGTCAATATACTTTACAAAACTCTGATTTTGCATGCTCGGTGATCAATGTTCTATGTGCTGCTCTTCAATACTCTACTCACTCTGCTCGATATACTCCCCCTATATACTATACTCCTGTGTTTGATGCTATGAATACTATATCACTCCCTTAATACTGTATTACTCCCGCTTTTTGATAAGCATTAAAACTTAATTACCATTTGGTGGGGGCAACTGGTCAAAAATGGATTTGTACTTGGTCCTTGCTTTGGTGAGAGTGATAGAGAGTGCATCCTTTACACTGTCCATTAAATAATTCTAGGCTTCAATATCAGCCAATAATGATATTAAGCCATCTAGAGTGCTTCCCTCTTGTGTAGTAGATAGGGATGTGGCTCGATTGATCTGTTCATGGACGAATGAGAGATGAGGAAGGAATAATGTCTAAAATGTCATTATGTCCATCTTGATCTTGTGTTCATCATTTCTTAGGTCCAATTGTTGAGCCATGAGCTATTGTAACCTTTTATAGAAATTCTGAACTGAAGTGGGCTCGGTGGTCAACTTATTTGAGAGATTGGTGATCTCTTTCTCAATTGTCTCTGTTTTATTTTTAATGTCTTTAATGAATAAAGAGAATGTACAAATTTTTTGAAATAAATAATGAATGAGCTTGAGTTGAGGAGTCAACTCAGCAGTAAATATGACAAGTTTAACTTTTCCAATAGCTATAGCTTTCTATACCTCTTCTATCATTTTTGCAGTGAGCTCTTTGTCTTTTAGCTTGCTCAAATACTCATATGCATCGACTCTAGATGTCTCTATCTTTGTTAGGAGTTCATCCAGTTGAATGTGGATGGATGCATCAGTTGACACTATAGCTTCAGGTAGTATATCTATTAGGAGTGCTTTCACCTTCTGAAGTACTTTATTTTTCTTTTGAATGGCCATTTGGGCCTTTGCTTTGCATAGTTCACCAAAATCAATGAGTGCTCTCTCCTTTAATTTTGATATATCAACATTGGGCAACACTATTGGTTTTTGACAAATCAACTTTAAAACTATGCTTTTTCATCTTCTTTTCTTTACCTTTCACTGATTGAACTAGGACAATGGCTTGTGAGGCTTGTTGACTCTCGGTAGGTTGCTCGGTAGAGGTAACATTTTGAGTGGTTTCTTTAGCCTCTATAGAGTCATTTAGTGTCTCGGTACTCAATGTCTCAGTTGTAACATTTGTAGTGCTAGAAGGTGCTTGAGATGTCTATTCTTGAGTAGTACCTTCTCCTGTTGTAGACTTGTGACCTTTAATGCCTTGATCTGTATCCTGAGGGGTTTCAGTTGAGACAGGTTGATTGACTGATGGATAAGGCTAAACTTGTTCCAAAACTGATTCACTGGATACAAGTTTTGCATATGCATTACCTTCTAACATTTCCTATTCTGTTGCCTCTGTATCCATGATATCTTCATCTATTTGAATGGTGTCAGCAGGGTCTTACTTGGTGACATCAGGATCTTGCTCGATGACATCAACTATTTCAATTTTCGCTTGCTCACCAACATCATTGATTCTAAAGATTTCCTACCATTTTTCCTTTGTTTCATTCTCTACATCTAAGTAGAGTCCATTCATCAATTTTAAAGCTCTTTGTTTGACTTGGAAATGTTTGTGGTAGTTTGTCAGATGTTCTTTGATTTCATCTACTGACATGTCTGGAAAAAGATGTACCAGACTTCTTTCTCTCATTTGCATTTTCATGTCCATTGCATATTTCCACCTATTATCAATATGTGCATATAATTCTGTTGGAAGAGAATTAGATACTTCCAATGGGACACTCAGAATTTTAGAAGTGTGAAGATGACAACTTCTTCAATTTGTCTCTTCTCTGTATCATTTCTAGATTCATATTTAACATATTTGAAAGATCCAAGTCCACCATGTTCCTTCAGATTAGCACAAAAGTTTTCAACATTATGTACATTTACCTTCTTTCTCTTCATAATCTGAAATTTGCTTGCATCTTCAGATTCAGTATCACTAGGCTCTTTTGCCAAAATGAGTCTCCGAGTAGATTTCTTGTAAGTTTTGGTTACCTTTGGAACAGTAACATTCTTTGTTTTCTTACTCAGTGAAGTTGTTGATGCTCGTGTTGGGTCTCTTAGCAAGAGGGGTCGATGAGGCCTTTGATGTGTCCAATTTCCTTCTTTTCAACATTTTTCCCTTGGGCAATTCAGTGCTTAGTGTTATAGCTGCCTCTTGGGCTTTAGATTCCTCTTCAGTAACTACTAGAGTGCCTTTGATAGGTGTGGAGGAAGCATCTTCTCCAAATTTCTCTGTTAATGCCTTTATCATCTTTGTTTCCTTTCTTGTAGCTTTGGGTACTACAATTCTCATTTTTACTTTTTCTTTCACTTCTTCATAGGTTCCATACCTTAGCTCGGTAGCATGTCTAGGCAATGTAAGAAATGCATCAATTTGCTATTGTGTGATGTCAAGATCAATCTTGTAACCCATCAGTGACAAAGATTGAGTTCTTGGTTCCACAATATTCACATAATAGTAATCAATGTCTACTTCAAAACATATATCATCTTTGTATTTCTCTACTAGCTTGGGTGGAATTCGGTACCTGTTATGCATTTTCTCCTAATACTTGCTGAAGTAATCATCCATAATATCATTAAAATTATCACCTAGCTTCTTGATGAAGTCATTGATTTGATGGGTGATTGGTTAGTGTAGTTCCCAAACAACTTTACTGACTATTGGAAAGAATTTCTCAAAGTAGAAAAACATGCATACAAGCAGTGATCAAAACTTTAGCATATTATTCGAGTTGTTCTTCTTTGGCTTCCTAATTGTGTTCAGATTCTCAAATAGGTTCTTTAGCAACAGCTCACATAGGTCAATTTTCATTCCCTTTTTCACAATTTTGTATGCTAGGTCTACTTCTACATAGGGTACACTATTTTCCCTTGCTAATTGGAAGAAACAATAACCTATTACTCTAATGGAAAATTTAAATTCTTAATATGTGATATTGTTCAATTTTAGTCCTCTACAATCTGATTCCACTCCAGTCAAATTGATCAATTCTTTCTATGATATCATCTTCTGAGCTTAGGCATGATCATAGATGGGGTAGCCGATAATTAGATGAATGATTTCCCTGGTAATCTTAAATGGTTACTCTTCTAGCTACATGAAATATTCATGAATTCTGCTCAGAACAAACTTTACCCACTGGGGTTTGAACATATGGGGATAGGTTATGGCTTTAGTTAATCCCTTTATCTTGATGAGCTCATACTTGCTATTCAATTTATGATTGATGCACAACTCATCATAGGTGTCTTTGATTTCAACATGACCAAGTTCTTCAACATGACATTTGGTGAAGAATCTCACATCCTTGACTAATAACACTCTATCCGAGATGAGTGAAAAAGTGGTTTTGTCATCTAGTTCAGAAGCAACTTTGGGAGTCAAAGAATATTTTAGTGAGTGCTTTTCTACATTCTTGACAACAATGGGATCTTGGATCTTAGGTGCCATTGTAGATTTCAGATAAAAGCTAACAAAGGATCCTTAGGGTTTTAGGATTTTCAAATGTCTAACAGTTCACACTTAGCAGATAATAGCAACTAGATAAGATCCGTAAACCAACTTAACAATGCTATGAGATTGATGTAAATACCTTAAATTTTGCTTTGTAAGAGGTTTGATCGCCTTTGAATCACTCTGCTCTGCTTTCTCGAAAACTTGGTGAGTGAAAAATGACCACGTAAATGCTTTAAGTACACAATATACCTTATCGGGCTCCATGTAGGTTAGGTCAAAAAACATTAAATGCACTTGGTTCCACTAAACTTTTCTTTCCTTTATGCACTTTAACCAAGTAACCAAACTTCCTTCATTTACCGACTCGACATGCTTCCTATATTCACCGACTTGATAGGTTTCTTGTATAATGCTTCAAAAGACTTGATAGAATTTCAAACTTACTACTACATCTTAGCTATGCAAATTTTGAATTAAGTACATAATAAGGTAGGAATTGTTAATATTTAACCTTGAGAGAATTTAGTCCCTTCATACCTTTACCAATTAAGTTGGAATAACTGCACCTAACTCTATAGGTAAGGTGCTTTCTTCATTTGACATAATTTCCTTCTTTTTCCAAATCATTTGTAATTTGCCTTTTATTTCTTCAGTGTCTTCTCTAGGTTGAACTTTGCAATCTCCAGCCAAGTGTCCAACTTTGTGACAATGAAAACATGTCATACTAGGATTTCTCCATGATCTTCAGTTGTTCATTCCAAACCTTATAAATTAGTTGGCACTTATATGTCCATATCGTCCACAACATTCACACCATATCCTTGTATTGTAATCCCATGGTACTGGAAAATGTTGTCGGTAAGGATCTCTGTGAGTTCGGTAGCTTCCAGTGTTTTCTCGGTGTGCATACCACATATGGTTCTTTTGCTTAAACCAACACTTCTCGGTATTATGTCCATATCTATTGCAGTTTTTACAAAACCCTTTGAATTTTGCATTCTTATAATTGTTAACAGACTTTGTCCTACATTGATTAGATGTGTGACCATATTTATTGCAATTGTAACAATAACCATTGGACTTAGTGACATTCGGTTGCTTACCTTTTCTGATCTGGCACATGTTGGCAGTGTGACCTTGATTTCCACAGTAGTTGCAAATAGGCTTCTTTCTTTTGATGTTATTCTTGATTCTAGCTTGTTTTGATGATTCTCCTCTCTCGGTAGTCTGAATTCCCTTCTTGGTAGAGTCTTTTCCTTTATAATCGAGTCCTGCATCTTGGTTGGGTCATCTTGTATTCAGTTGCTCATCCAACATCTTTGATGCTTCATAACTCTTTTTCAATGATTCTTTTGATTTCTTCTTTGTTTCAAGCTCATTGGTCAACCTTGATACTTCAAGTTTCAATTCTTGATTCTCATCATTTTTCAGATTTGCTTCACGATGTGCATAACCTAGTTGATTTGATAGATTTTTATGAATCCCAGTCAACCTTGTGATTTCATCATTCTTTTCAGATACTAATGCTTGGAGATGTTGTTTCTCTCTTTCTTGATCTCTTACTTTATCCTTAGTTGTCCTTAATGCATCAAGATTTGCAGTGATCTATGTGCTGAAATGTTCATGTTCTCTTTTCATTGCTTTTAGTTGATTAGCCAGTGCTTTCTTCTTTTCTTTCAATACTTCAATCATTTCTTCAATCACTTTAGATATACTATTCTCAGATGATGTCTCAATTTGTTCCACTAACTCTTGAGAGTCCTGCAAATCATCAGATAATCTTCTTCTCACTTTCAGAGATTTTTGCATTTGCCTTTACATGTCTACAATCACTTGATTGGCATGGTCCTGCTCTTCTTGCAGATACACAATCCTCTGAGTTTGTTTATAGCCTTCCATTGATAAGATCTTTCTCTTTAGGTAGTTAAACATTTTTCCAAGATTGAAGCTTTGATACCAATTGTTAGGCCCAATATAGAAAGCTAATGTACTGAGAGGGGAGGGGTGAACCAACACTTCAAATATTTTCTTCAATAATATATTTGTTGTTATGCATAAACTGAAAATTGTTGTAACATAACATAAAAATAAAACAAATAAATAACAATCATACATGATTCACTCCATAACCCTTATAATTTGGTTATGCATAAACTCTTTGTTAGAGAGAAAAACTGCAGTGGGGATGGCACCCACAACTTCACTACTGTAATAATAAAGAGTGCTCGGTTAGAGCTACATGTTTAGCTATTTTTGATAGCTTACCCTATTAGGAGTATCAAGATCTGTCAGATCTACCTTGCTAAAGGATTTTACAACACTTAATCTAAATGCTGCACCTAGTTAGAGGCTTTACAATTTATAGACTTGATTAGATTCTTTTACCCTATTAAAGGTTTCTCTTGCAACTTCAAAATATTACAATAAAATTATTACAAATATCTGCAACTTTACATCTGAAATGTTATAGTAGATTCTATGTGCTTAGAATGAGATTACCTTGCTTATAGCATACCTCGGTAACCCATGTAGTAACTTGGTAAACCCTTTTGTTTACTCTGTTCTTTGACTATTCTCTAAAAACCTTCTTGGTGACCTCTGTGTCTCTGTAACAGTCTTCTTACACTCATGCACACACACCTTTAATTCTTCACTCATGTTGTATATAAAGATCTCTTATGTCGGTGATCCATTCATTTCTTCGATCTTACAAACATGTTTTATCGAATGAATAACCATGTAAAATATTTCATTGGTTAGATAACCTCATAATCATACACAATCTTTAAGTGCAATTTCCAATGTGATAATGCTTAGATATTTCTCGATCTTATAACATGTTTTTATATGTATGTCCAGGTTCAATGAATCTGGTAACACATTTCACTCGGTGTATATCAACTTGGTGTGTCATCTTTGCTGCTCGATAAACATGAAAAGATACTCGATAGATAGCTCGGTGCTTACTGGGCTCTGTGATTACTTTCTTCTATTACCAACTACGATGTGCATACTGATTGCATATTTTGGTAGAGTTAACCGATAGAGCATATAGAATAACTTTGAACATAAGACTAATGACAATCTTAGTAAGTAGTAACAGCCATTCTCCCTACCCTATTTTGGGCTAGGACCCTTCTTATGGTTGCATTGTTGGTTGTGCCTCGAAGGGAAACTCCCTCGATGTCGGCTCATGAAAAAATTAAAATCCACTATCATGTATTTAAGGGGCTTTTGTCTTGTGTCATTTTCATAAGTTGGATAAGTTGGAGTTGAATAAGATTGGAGTGTGCACAAGTGATCAAGCATTCAAGCATTTTTTTCTAGCATTGCACATTTTCAAAGCCCCCTTCAAGGATTGGTGTTGCATTCAAGTCAAGGATTCAACCATTGAAGAGGAGATTTATTCCAACATTTAATTCCACACAAAAATTTCTATCAACATTGCTACTACAACCTCCCTTGAGGTAATTTACAATTCATTCTTTCATTTACATCTGCTTGCAAGTACTTTTTTTGATTACTTGGTTAATTCCAAAACTTTGGTTTGACCTAAAGGCAAACCCCCAATGCAAACCCATTTTCCTCTCCTTTTTGTGTGTAGATTGCAGGTTTGTAGCTGTACTTTTGGATTAAGAATTCATTTGCAAAGGCAGAAAAGCCCTTTTTCGTTTTGCAGATTTTTCGGAGGACTGTGTCAACTTTTCCTCAAATTTGCAGGGTGACTTCATCTCGATATTTTACTACCAGATCTAGGTGCATAGCTTCATCCCATATTCTGATCTCAAGTTGTAATCTATTCTTTGTCACTTTTACACTACATAATTTAATCAATTCCTTTCCATTTCAAACAATAAAGAGGGGATCAACTTAGCATTCCCAATTCATTCAGAAATCAATCTACCATCTTTGTGTGGAGAGATTGAATCTAGTGAATTATCCTCTCCTCTTCCTAATTTAATGGTGAAAAGTGCTTGAATAGTAATCAATAGCATAACTCTCATCTCTCTTTGAGGGAAATGGTAGTTTTCTTCTTGATCTATCATTCACCATTTTCCCACCATTGTAGATACTATAATATTTTGAGAGATCTATGTCTCTAAGCCTAAGTATTGGAAAAGAATCTTTGAAAATTATGCTCAAATATCTAGCCAATATATTAACTATGAAAAGAGAAAGCTATTCCTCATGAACATTAACCCCACCCTTCAAGCTAAAATCTCCACTATCTTAGCTTACCAAATTGATACCCTCCCTTATTCTTATCTTAGGCTTCCCCTCATCTCTAAATGTCCTTCCTAGGTCTTTTGTAATGTAATTCTTTAAAGGTTCCACAAGAAACTAGTTGGATGGAAAGGGAACCTCCTTAGTATGGTAGGAAACTTACAACTGGTTAAATCCTATCTGCAAAAATTTATGTATCTATTACCTTTCCCTTTTTAAAGTGCCTGGGGTTGTGGTAGAAAAGATTGAAAGAATCCAAAAAATATTCTTCTAGTTGAGCACTAAAGAAAGAAATTGATTTTCCTTGGTTGCTTGGGAAAAAGTGTGCAGACCTGTGAAGGTGGGGGGGCTAGGTTTAAGGAAAATTAAAACCTTCAATAGAGCCTTGTTAACTGAAATTGAATGGCAATTATCTGAACAGGAGAAGGATTGGACCAAAATTCTCCATGCTAAATACCTTCATACTTAGAGTTCTGACAAGTTCATAAACTTAACAGAGCTACCTTCTAGTTCCTCAATTTGGAATAATAATGCTAAAACTAGAAAGACCATTAAAAATAGTGGCAAAATGATTATATGTAACTAAAAGAGAACTAACTTCTGGAAAAATGTTGAGGTGCACCACTAGGATCTTGCTAATCTCCCACATCCTAGAAACATCTATGCCTTCCTTAGTAGCTTCTATGGGGTGAAAGTTCATGAGTACATAGTGAGGCAAGGGGAGAGAGCTACTTGGAGAAAAATGATAGAGACTATCTCTAACTATTTTTATAACCTTGTGAAGGTTAAAGATCAGCTTATGATGGAGGCTAAGGAGCTCTTAGATATTCTACCTAACTATTCCCTTTTTTCCTCTCATATGGAGGATGAATGGATATTGAAAATTAATTATGCAGGAACCTTCACTATCAAATCGACTTACTAGGATATGGAGGAAGAAAGAACCGAGAATTTCAATTGGAAAGAAATCTGGATCAAATGCCTAATTCCTTAAATTAACTATTTTTGGTGGGCTACAGTTCATGGGAGGATTCTGACTATTGATAATTTTAACAAGTGGGTCTTATCCTTTGCCAATAGATGTGAGATTTTTTATAAGGACATAGAGAGTATAGATCATATTTTTATGCATTGTAGTTATGCTGAGGAAATTTGGGATGCTATTCTGAAGGACTTGAAAATTAATTGGATTCATCCTAAAACCATGAGAAATTTCATGGAATCTTGGACTATGAACCCCTACTCTCACCCTATTGCTAATAATTTATGGCTTCAAGTTCCCCCAATTATTGCCTAGAACATCTAGAGGGAATGGAATAATAGAGTTTTCAAAGAAGAAAGGAAAAATAGCAATTTTTCCACCAATATCATAAAACAACAGGTGAGAGAGAATATAAATACGGGTTCCCTAGGTATCTTTAAGGCCTTACCTACTCCGTTGGACCTACACTTAAGACAAAAATGGGCCATTCAACATAACTTCTTGAAGATTAACTGGAATAACTTGTTACTGAGAAAATAATGTACTTGGCTTCCTCCAAATACGGAATGGTTCAAGTGTAATTTTGATTGTTTCTCTAAATGTAACCCTAGTTTGTTTGGGTTTGGTGACTTAATCATATATCAGGGGGAAGTTTGATTGAAGGATTTAGCACCAATTTGGGGATTGGTATCAATAACAGAGCTAAAGCTATGATGACCTAGATGGGCCTCTATAGTCTTCAACATAACTCAATGGGAAAATTAATCTTGGAAGGATACTCAAAGTTGACCCCCTAGGAGATTAGAGGGATTATAACCAAGTGTAAATACCTCCTTAATCTCTTTGAGAACATTATTATTCAACATACCTATAGGAAAGGAAATATGGCTACTGACATTATTGCCAATCAAGGTTTGAGTAATGTGGATTGGAGATTTTTTAACTTTAGTCAAAGTTATAAGGAGCTCAAAGAGATTCTTTCTTGTGAAAGGCTTAAGTATAAACAAGGGAATAATGACAGATACCAATAAGGGTTTTAACAGTTGGGTTTTAAATTACTATTTAAATGATCGCCTTTTTTCAATTTTTTGAAAAAAATGTGAGCCCCTATAGTATGGTAGGTCTAGGGTTTGGGTGATTAGGAGCTTTATGGTTACATGTTCTTTTTCTAGCTAGACTATGTATGATGGATATGCCATGGATCCGAATAGTCTAGACGCAGGTACAGGAACTAAGGCTCATGATTTCAAATGAATTTTTTTAGATTAGGTTTTTATTATAAGTAATGGTAGCAATTTTGATTTTTGCGGAGCCTTAAAGTTTAATGATTTGAAAGGAAGTCACACATGTGATGACAGTGGTGTGAAAGAGTTGGAAAATGACCTTTCCAAAAATATTTATTTATGTTTGCCTGCGATTGTGAAGAACCTGAGTTGTTTCATGGGTCACTTTAATAGAGATAATCTATGCTCTGTTTGTCCTTCTTCCGACATGGGGGGCCCTCTTAAGAGAACTAAGCCTAAAACCTATGATAGGCTTTCTGACAATGAGGAGATTTGGGAGTTGTTTTAGAATGGTGGTTTTACCCCCTTCTTTCTATCTTTTAAGGGTTACAATAAAGCCTTGATGGTATGATTTTGCAACTCTTGAGAGAATGGTGTTATGACTATAGGGAGGATCTTCATCATTGTGATGCTGGATTATATTGCAAAGGTCACTGGTTTTCCAAATGATGGTGCACAGGTGGAAAGACACAACAATGGAGACTATAAAGGGTTTATGAAACATTTCTTTGAGAAGGGAGAAACTGAAGGCAATTCAGAATGGGTATGGTTGCTTGGATTTTCCTAAACTGTTCCCTATTGTTATCTATTATGTTATGAAGTATTTTATGGTTGAAGGTAGATACACTTCTGTGGATAGTTATAATTTTTCGTATTATTAATCATATTAGGAATGGGGAAAAAATGAATTTGCCTTTCTTTCTATTTTCTTCTTTAGAGTCCTACATTCAAAAAAGGTGCCAACCCCTCGCTCCACCAGGGCCTTATCTATCTACTTTACAATTTTTTTGTGGGCCACTCTCCCAACCTCAGTAGTTTGTCCCCTATGATTGGGAATGAGGAAAATCCTCAGAAAAATCTTGGTAAGTCCTCGAAGATTGTGCTTGCTAGCCCTATGTCTTAGTGTTCGCTCGGCTCTACCTCCTCTACTAAGAATAGAGGAAAACATACCTTTTCTATCCTGGATAAAGAATCCTTGGAACTTGCTCTGCTAAATGTGAACCTAGATAAGAGAAAGATAGAAACCCCCAAGAATTGCTCGGTTAAAACTAAAAAAAATAACAAAGAGTCAGCCACTAAAAGTATCACCATAGACCTTGACTTGCACTATCAGGATGATAAGGAGGAAAAACCTTCGGAAAAGGAGAAAATTGAAAGAAGCTTTGTGGAAATGAGGTCGGCTAGGATTTTCCAGAAGGAAAGAAAAGAGAAAAATATAAAAGCTAATAATAAGGCCAATGTTAAAAATCTAGAAGAAATTTATGATCTAGAGGAGGACGATAATTCTGTTAACAATCCCGAGGATGAGGATTTCCAAGAGGAAGACGATGACGCTGAAGACAATTTCAAAGAGTAAATGGAAGAAGAGGAAGATTTGGATGAGATCAGTGTGACTGAGGAGGAATTAGACACTCTAGAACAAAGCCCTGAGGTCCCTAAATTGTTGGCTGATGAGGAGATGGTCCCCTTTTCCTACGACTCCCTTATTAAAATAGACAAGGATAAGAATCTGTATCAGAATTTATAGGAGATGAAGGAGTGAGTTTCTACACTTGAGACAAAGAACGAGGAACAAAATCTAAAGATTCAAAGCCTATTTGATGCCTTAATCTCCCTTTGTTGCATTATAGATGGGGTTATGAAGAATGTTGTTTTGGGCATGGTTTTGGGTTAGGGGAGGATTAAAAAGAATATGAAGAAGTTGGCATAGTAGGGCTTGATGGAGAAAGTTTTGGGAAATGATGAGGAGATGATGGAAACTTGGGAGACTCAAACATGACTAGAATATTCTTAAGAAGGATTAGTTTCTCTCTCAGTTTAGGTTTTTTGTTCCTTTTTGCTGATGATCAAATTAAGGATGTTATTGTGGGTCTGCGTACCCTTTAATGTGAATCTTTATTATCATAAGAATGATAAGATTCTTAGCAATATGCTATCCATTGGTTTTTTTATTAAGACTTTAAGTAGTGGGATTACTGATGATGTTTATAAGTGGGATGATAAGTGTAGAAGTTGGAGGTTAGTTAGGATGTGCAAAAATAGCTACAAAACTATGAAAATTTTTGATTATTTTTGAGGGGTGGGCTCTATTTTTTATTTGGTCTCCAGGTAGTTGTTCCTTTCCTGAAGATTTGACTTTATAACTCTTTGTTGTTCTCAGTTCAAGGCTATCACCCTCCTTATATAATAAGAAACATACATATATAACATTCAAAATATATATATTATACTACTTACAACATTTAAAATATTTCTTTTATTCCATTGTTTCTCTCACAATTGCAAGAAGTAAACATTCATTAAGCTCTATTTTTATAATAGAAGATTCATCTTGATTAATATAGTTGGCTAAAATAACATGTAGTTACTTTCTCTATCGTGTCCATATTTGATAGCAAATGAAGGAATACAGCTATAAAATTTATATGAATAGAAAATATGTAAGAATTTGTTTACTATTAAATTAAAAAAAATGATTTAAAATTGGAAAAAAAAAATGAGTATTGTATTTTAGTAAATATTCAATCTAAAATTAACAATATATAGCATTCTATAGATTGAAGCAAGCCATGGTATAGCAGAATATTGGCAATATTGTTAATTTCTTCAATAAATTAACATTTTTAAAAATATTTTAAAAATTGTTCCACCATGTGTGCCTCTCTTGAGAGCACACAACATAGCAAGAGCCTATATGTAATTATTCATATGAAACCCTTTATAAATGGAAAAACATAACTAAACAACCCTGGAACTATCATGACCAATACCTCCTATGCTAACCTGACTAGTATTCTCCCTAGAAGAACCATTGGTATTTATCTTCAAAATCCATTGAGGTGGAGGAAACCATCAACCCAATCAACCCTAGAACTATCACAACCAATACCTCCAATGCTAACCAGAATAATATTCTCCCTAGAAGAACCATAACTATTTATCTTCAAAATCCCTGGAGGTGGAGGAAACCATTAGCCCAATCAATCCTCATAGTGTCTGCAACTAATCTTGTTAACTTTCTTAAAACCCACACCAAGAAAAGTATCAACCCCTTAGGTGTCGAAGGGAAAGGTTACACTAATTTTGTTTTGCTATATTTTATATATATAATTTTTAAAATATAATTATTATGAGATTAATAGGAAAAATAATTAAAAATTATAACTAAATATAATATTTTATTTTTATTTATAATGCTTGTTAAATATTTTTTAAGAAGAGATTATAAATATTATTTTATTTTAGAATATTTTAAATATTTTTTATTAAATATTTTTTAATATCAATATAGAGAATTATTTTTATGTTAATAATAAATTAATTAATTATAGACTATTTATATATTTTTTATGAGAGAATTTTAACTAAATTTAGTATGAAATTTTTAAAAAGTTTAAATTAGGATTTATATATCAATTTTATTTTCTTTCAATAGGATCAATATTTCTATTAGTAGAGTCTTTGGACATGTAATGTCATGGTTAAAACATTTGATTGGGGATGTCGTAAACAAGGTATTTTAGGTAAAAAATACTCATCCATTTAGAAATGAAAGAATGAACCTAAACTAGTGTATCTTGTGAGTGTTTACACATTTAGATTTAGGTATGTATTCTTAAATAGGTACTCATTGTAAATGCATAGTTGTTTATAATCATGGAAATGTTTTGGAAAGATATTAATTTTTTTTCATTCTCATGAGCTTATTTTCATGTGTTTCAATGGTTAGTGACATGGAAATACAATTTAGAATGTGTACCCATATCCATCATTTTCAAATTTGTTCCAATTTGGCCTCCTCTCAATCAAAATTGATTAACAGTGTTTTGAGGTGGGTATCTATAGTATTTGCATTAATTAAAACTAGAACTTTGAATAAACTCGATTCATCTTAAAACACCAACCTTTGTCCTACTCGAAGCTCTAGGTAGTAAATTATAAATGGTAAACCCTAAATCCTAAAATTAGGGTTTAAGGTTTGCAATAATTTGGTATTAAGTATTAACACATAAAATTGAAAATTGTACATTTTATAAATCTTAAATTTTACATATTAAATTCACTATAATATAAACAATAAATAACAATAAACAAACATATAATTTCTTTATTGTTATTTAAGAAAATTATAAATAGAGAATTTTTTATTCTTAAAAAAAATTAAATAACAATAAACAAAGAATTCGTTTGGGAAAAAAAATGAATATTGTATTTTAGTAAATATCCAATCTAAATTTAATAATACGTACAAACATACAGTGAACATCGCTCTTCCAGTTAGACATCTTCCACTTCAGAAGTTATATAAATATTGTTGTTCTATTTTTCAGAGAATTAATTTGCATCGATAATAAGATGCAAATTATTTGAGCCAATTAGATTGAAGAAAAACAATTCTGATAATTTGAAAACCTAAAAATCATGAATCTTAACTATTAAAATATTAAAAGAATGCATAGAAAGAAGAGAATTATAGTTATAATTGGTGGAAAATAAATTATGCTATTCATAACAAAGATACATGTATAATTTTTTTTAAAGACGATCTATTGTTTATTAGCAAAAATGTAGGCTTGTCTCTTTTTGTATCTAGAATGCCATGTGGGAATAATATGTTGTGTAAGCTACAAGAGGGCATGTAGAATGTAGTTAATTCCTTGGGAAAAAATTTATGTGAAGAAACCCTTTAGAGGCTAATAGTTATAGAATTCCTAACATGTTTCATTAGATATGCGATACGTTGTAACATGTTAGATGTCATATGGTGTAGCATGTTATATATGCATGACTAGTGAGGAGAGCTATCTTGGAATCGGTCATGGAATGGACAAGGAAGTAGAAGTTGAAGTTTCAGTTATAGATACGAGGCACAATAGTGGCCTTTTTGTTTGTACAATAGAAGGAAACAAAAACACAACTACATCAACTTATAAGTTTAATATTTTAAAGAACATATTGGGGAAGGTTGTGTTAAAGCCTTATACTTAGATTTTATGAATTTATTATAAAAGGTAGGTTTCTAGGAGCCATTGTGAGGGTTGAAAACAACTTAAGATTTGATTTACCAACCTAATTCATAAGCTTTTATCTAAAGGAACAAATAGAGAATATATTAAAGGTAGAAAAGAATTTTAAATTTGAGATAATTGAGGATACCCAAGACTCAAGTTCATGTGCATGAAGTTCAAGGGGCATGCTATATTTGAGTGACACTATGAGAAAAGAGATTGCATCATAAGAGTCAAATAAAACATAAAATTGAGAAAATTTCTAGGTATGTCAATGGGTTGTACATTTGAATTCAAGGAGATTCTTTATATTTCACTATGGATGCCCTCCAACTTGCACCTAGGGTAAAGTTATCTTACATAAAATAATAATGTTAGGGCTAATGATAAGATAAAGGGAAAAAAAAGTATAGTGAAAGGACTTTACAAACAGTTGGAGAGGCCTCCAATAAAAGAGACATTGACTAGATTAGTAGCAAGGTAAAATACACTCCATACATTCTATTATCTGATTTGTTTTATCTCTTCATACATTTTTCTTTTCTTAT
Organism: Cryptomeria japonica; assembly: GCF_030272615.1. Classification (NCBI taxonomy): domain Eukaryota; kingdom Viridiplantae; phylum Streptophyta; class Pinopsida; order Cupressales; family Cupressaceae; genus Cryptomeria; species Cryptomeria japonica. The sequence goes on from NC_081413.1 coordinate 628,424,141, forward strand.
ACAAAAGAGAAAGGAGAATGTTTACAAAAAATGACACATCTCACACTTGCATTACATGAAAAGCATAAATCCAAGCAGAGGTAGTTAAACTAAAAAAACTATGAGACTCTTAAATAAAAAAGAGAATAAAATGTACAGTAATCACTATCTTGGATCTAGAAAACAAGGGTCATTTTTTAATACTAGATTTGCTAAGAATGTCTCACAAATACTCTACTTTGTATCACCCTTTTATTTTGTATAAAATTAAAGAATTAGAAAAGAAAAAATACAAATAAATTACATAAATCACTTATGAGAAGGCATGAAGTATTTTCTTGCTTCTAATCCAGCCCATCAATCTTTTTGGATTCACCAAACCCAATATCTCTATAATTGGAATCCTTATTATTGGGAGATGTAGGTTGAACAACTTTCATGGGAGAAAAGGGAATCATGTCAACTATCAAAGTTTGAGGAGATTGATTATTTTGAGGGATAGCTTCATGAACTCAAACACAACATCTTTGTCGGTGTTCTCTTGCACAATGATTCTGGTGAGTCTTAGCGGAAGGATGAGAAGGAGGAGGAACACTTGAAAAATGTAGGAATGTTTCTCTCCTTGATAGTTGAAGGTTTAGGTTGAGGTCTCTTAAAATGAACAAGAGGAGAAGAAGGCCTCTTCTCTTGATAAGAAGGAGGTGGAACTGTGCTATAGAAAGGAGGAATGGTAGGTGTAGGCAGAAGAGAAGGTCCATCATAAGGAGGAGGTATGGGTCTCACCTAAGGAGGAATATTGTTGTTCTCCTTAGGAGAAGGTATAGTCACATCCAAAGGAATAGGTTGATGATCTACCTTTGGAGGGAGATTAGTTCTATCTGTGAGGGGAAGAACCTCATGCTGCAGAATAATAGCAATGTCAAGTGTTGGGGATCTAGGTTGACTCAAGGATAAGATCATATCTTTCTTCCATTTTTTGATAAGTTTGAAAAAGAGCATCTCTCCTTGATGGAAGAGATTGAAATTGTTTAGGCCAAAAGAAATCAATAGGAACACAATGGATTCTTTCAGATGGACGAAATAAGCTATGGTTCACGGTTGTGATTTCTCCATGGTGAGGAAATTTCAGACACTTGTGGATAGGAGAAGCAATAGCCTTCATGGAAGATAGCCAAGGATATCCCAACTTCATATGGAATTTCTCATAAGAGTGTATGATAACAATGTCAACATTCATGGATTTAGTATGAACTTCAATAAGAAGGGTGATAGAGCCAATGGTAGGATAAGAGAAGCCATCAAATAACTTCACAACCACATTAGAAGCACCATATATTGGTTTATACAATCATAAAGTGAAAAGATACTATTCAGTTATGACATTAATTATGCAAGAGGGATCAATAAGGGCACCACGACAATGTTGGCATTTGTGTAGAGTCTATTGACATGATGATATTATGTTGTCATTGATGTCAATATGTTGGAGAGTGAATCGACAATATGCTGAAATGTGAACTAGTACAATGTGGTGAACTGGTATATTGAGCAATAGGTGAAGTGGCATGTTTGTCCAAGAGAGTCGATATGATGAAATGTGAACTAGCATATGAAATGTTTTCCATGAAGGCTTACTATGGTATGACTACTGGTTGGTAGTCTTAGCTTAAGGGTTTCCGGTTGAAGTGTTCCAAGCCTATGTGATTCAACCAGCGACATCATAAGATGCATTAGAATTGTAATGAAGATCAGATCATGGTGCCATGTCAGCCTTGTGCGAGTAAAGGATCTTGCATGAAGGAGATCAATCCTATCTACCTCAGGAATGTGTGAAGTCCCTATAAATGGTGGAGAACGTGTGATGGGTTATCTCTTCCATGAAACGGTGAAGAACGAGCAATGGAGAATATTTTGAGATCTGTTCAAGACCATTGCATTCAAATGCAAAGTGTTCAATGGCCAGGATTGAACTACTTGAATTGTTTAACATAAATGTTTAGGGTTTAGGGTTTATTCTACTGACCTATCTATTTCCTATAAGGTCGATGTTGTATTTCATGCTGAGGTTGCTGGAAAATGGTGTATGTGTATCTAAGTGCAGAGATACGTGATTCTAGCCATACCAGATGAGATAAGAGGATTGATTCCTACATAGTGTGTGTGCAGAAGGAAGGAACTTAAACGGATTTACATTAGGCATTGAGTGCTGTTATCAGATCATTGTAATACCTGTTGATCTTTAACCACTTCAATAGTAGGAAAATCCCTTAACCAAGTAGCTTTAATCAACTTGTTATAAATCCTTTAATAGGGTGACTCAAACTCATTGACTTCTTGAAATCCTCTAACAAGGTAACCTCTAATAGGGTTTAACCCTTAACTGGGTATTTAGTCATCCCTTAACCAGGTGATCTCTAACAAGATCGGTTCTTAGCATAACCTGTTGTAACAGTCTTTAACTAGACTAGGCTCCTAATAGAGCGGACTTCTAAAGATTTCAAAAGCAGCTTGTGGGTATTCATCCCCACTGTGGTTTTTCCCAATTGGGTTTCCACGTGAAAAATCTGTCTATCATGTGTAGTATTTTTCATGTGATGATTTAAGTGATTTGTGTTGGAGGTAAATCATGCTAACCTAGTTGTTATTTTATTTCTGATGATAGATTACCTATTCATGCATAAAGGTGAAATGGAAGTGTAGTAGTTAGTTGAGTGGAAAGCTAAGTGATTAACCAATTAATGCTTGTCATAGTCATTCTTAGCTTTACCGGTTGCACTCTATTTCAGACCGGTGTTACTGTCTGTATGACATTTGCACTATTTTCCATCAAACTGGTTGGGGAAAAGTATTTGTGACTGTACTGATTCACCCCCCCTTCTTAGTACCAGTTTGGTACTTATTATTCATCATTCAGTTATCACGCAAGGGATATCCTTAACCTTCACAACTATGTATAAAGGGCCACCAAGTTCTCTAATGGTCCAACTGGGGTCAAATGTAATACAAGGATCCTTAGGCTTATCTTTTTTTTCTACCATATTTACCAAGTTCGGAGACATAGAAGTGAATTCCTCAACAAAGAAAGAATTAGGCACAATCTCAATAATGTTGAAGGTATGAGAAGGAAAGGGATAAGTAAAAATATTAAGATTTTGATTATGAGGAGCTACTTATTTATTCCCTTTATCATTCACACCTACCATAGATATTGTAGCATCCTAAAATTGCGACACTTGCAATTTCGACTGCATTTCAGTCTTCACGATGGCGACGCAACACGCAACCTGAATGGAGACCCCGAAACTTGCTCACGACACCAAAAACTACATTTTTCAAGCACCCTGGCCTGAACCTTCTTGCACCCTGCTGTCCCGGGAGGTGGGACCAGAGCGCCCAGCACCTTGGTCCATCAGGACCAGGGCGCCCAGCGCCCTGGTCCCCACGACCATGGTGCCCAACGCCCTGGTCCCTGGGTCATATTTTGGGCCCGGTCTCCTAAGGAGATTGCGGGTCTTTTTGTTTGCAATTTGGAAATTATATTTCCTGGTCGGCCTAAGGTCAGGAAAATCAGTCTATCAGCCCTAATTGACAAGTATATAAACTACATTTTCCTCTCTCATTGGACATAAGATGATATGACGTGGAAACTATACTCAAGCATTCAAGCATTTAAGCATTCAAGCAATTGATCATTTCAAGTCTCCATTCAAGGCTAAGTGTTGCATTCAAGACAAGGATTCAACCATTGAAGAGGAGATCACATATTACTACAACATACAACAACATACAACATCTAAACCTTCGCACATAAGGATACAAACATCCTTAGAACAAGGTATTAGTACTTGTTTTACATTACAGTCATTTACAGCACTTGCTCATTTCTTGGTTAATTCCAAAACCGGGGTTTGACCTAAAGGCAAACCCCTAATCCCTAACCCCCCAATCGTCTTCGCTTTTCTGTGTGTAGGTTGTAGGTACACGGCTGAGATTGAAGATCTGGAATCCTTGTGCAGAGACGAACAGATCCCCCTTTGTTTCGCGGATTTTTCGGAGGACCGTGGCACCGGGCGCCATCGTCCCGACAACTTTTGCTCAAATTTGTAGGACAGCGCCGTATCGACATTCTACTGCTAATTCCAGGTCCGCAACTTCATCCTATAACCTGAACTCAGTTTATAAGCGAATCTTTGTCACTTTCTATGCATTCCTAGCTCAATTTCCTTAAACAACATTCTTTACAAAAGAGGGTAGCCTTGCTTTCCTAACCCTTGAAATTCATTTAGCATCCAATCTTACATTGTGTGGGATTGGATCTTATGAGTTTCAACCGCTCTTTTGAATGTAAAGTCTATCTCCTAAGTGAAAAACCATCGAATCCTAGCGAACCTCCCTTCTCTCTCCTCAGAGTTGGAAGAGGGGAGAGCAACTAGGGTTCGATCGCGATTTTTTCCGCTTTACATTTTGGTGAACCCGACTTGAACATCCTTTCTGATTTTTCATGATTAGATCTGAAAATTGATTCCTTGATTACATTTCCATGTTTGATCTTTTGCAAAATTTTAGAGGTGATTGCATAAAAAACCCTAAATTTTCTTTTTGAACATTGAACTTGTGAAATGCTTAATTGTTAATGTTTGTTTCAGATCTGCCTTTCTATTACAAATTATCAATTCATATTTGTGCTTTGATTTTGAAAATTAAGTGGTTAAGTGTTAAAACCCTAATTTTTGAAACCCTCTTGATTCAACCTTTGTCTGAAAATTTGACTGATCAAAACATCTCCAAATCAGCTGTAACTTTGGATCCTGCAATAAAATCACAATACCTTTCATCCCTGAAAATTTGGAAAAAATTTGCGAGGACCGTGTTGCACTCCGAGTGCCATCGTCCCCGACATTTTTTCCAAAATTTCGGGAGCGAGATCTTGCTGTATTTTCTTGCTAAAATCCAGAATTTTGGCTGATTTTATCAATTATAACACCTTCAAAATTACAGTCAAAGTTGGTCTTGTGATTGCTTGGTCTAGGGCTCCTAATCATTCAAAAATTATCGAAATTGAAATTTTGTGTCAAAACTGTGTTCTTACTGTCTTATATCTGAAAAGTGTATTTGCATTCATTCAAAATTTCAATGCTTTATTCAAATGCTTGCAATTTGTGACTTTTGAAATTAAGTGCTTAATTACAACAACTTCGATTTCCGCTTTCAAAATTGAATTTTGCGTGAAATTGAGTCAATTTTTGAATTTCAAAACTTGCATTGCTTTTGACATTCCCTCTAAAATCATAAAATTCAAAATTTCAATTTCCCTCTCTTTTTCAAAATTCAAAATTTTGCATTTTTCGACAATCTGGGTAGGGTTCAATTTTGAGGTTGCAACTTTAATTTGGCCTATCTACAGATCGTAAAATCCCTCAATTTTTTCAGATTAGCTCTAAAATCATCATATCTTTCATCCCTGCAAATTTTGAAAAAAGTTGCAAGGACCGTGTTTCACTCCGAGCGCCACGGTCCCGAACATTTTTTCCAAAATTTCGGGAGACTGTCGTGATTAGATTTAACAGCTTAAATCTGGAAGATTGGTTGGTTTTACTGAAAATTGCTACCTCTAAAATCAAAATCTTTTCTCTCTTTCTAGTGCATGAGTTTTACAACAATAAGCCCTACTTACACTATTCCCATTAGACGAAGCCGTAGAATTAAGTCTTTCCGAGGTTTAACTACCGAGGAGATGGAACCTAATTTGAGTAGCCTTTTTAACGAGGACATGGGAAATTCCTCTAATCCTCCTAATGATGAAGAAGCTCTCCATGAGGTTTCTGTTGAACAACTTTCGAAATTGGATAACCAATTTGATGATTTTCACCAATGGATGTCTTATGAGTATCCCGATAGTCAAGCTCTTCCTTTAATTGAGGGTCTAAAGCGCATGCTTCAAAATGATAAGAATGGAATTGATGTTTTGCGTGGTATTGCACACATTGTGAATTCGAACATGATGCCTATGAAGAGTTGTGCTGAAACTTTAGGTTATACGCAACCTCCCACACAAGTCAATCATTCTATTCCTTTGACCACTCCTATTGCTAGTATACCTACCTTTACATCAAACATAATGGCTACTTCTATACAAGATATTCCTCCCGTGATTACTAGTCATGAGGGCAATCATCCCTCTTCTTCAATTAGTCCTCTTCCTTCATTTAATCTGACTTCTTCATACATTCCTTCAATGAGTGTTCCTATTACATCTTCACAAATGAACATGACGCAAGGGGGCAATTCATTTCATCATTCCATTCCTCCTTGTAGTGTTCCTCTTGTCCAATCATCCCCTATGGTTGACTATCATAGGGTCCCACCACCTTACTCTCTACCTTCTTTCAATAACATAACACCTCCATCTCAATCTAACACACCTAATATGAACTCTTCGACTGAAGCTACCATTAACAATCTTGCACAGACTGTCTCTTCTTTACAGCAACAAATTGCCTCTATGAATCAATCTAAGTTTAGTGTGCCCACATTTGATGTTGCGAGCCCACTTTCTCTTGACATTGTTCGAGCCATCCCTCCTAAACATGTTGAAATCCCACATTTGGAGCTTTATAATGGTAAAGGAGATCCTCTAACACATGTTAAGACTTTTCAAACAATATGTACTGATTTTGCTTATGACCCAAGGTTGCTTGCAAAACTATTCACTAGAACATTAAGAGACAAAGCTCTACAATGGTATTGCTCGTTGCCTTCTTATTCTATTACTTCTTTTGAACAACTTGCAAATGCTTTCATTCAACAATTTCAAAACAATATAAGTCCTAAAGTTACTTTGATTGATTTAATGCATTGTAAACAAGGTGTTAAAGAAAAAGTGACTGATTTCATTGGTAGATATAAGCATTTGTATGCTCAAATTTCTTTTCCAGTGCCTGACAATGATATTCAAAGAATCTTTATTTCTAATTTGCAAAAAGATATTCGAGACAAACTTCTGTTTTCTGAGTTTACTTCTTTCCAACAGTTGTGCGCGACTCTTCACAATTATCACCTGACTGTGAGTCAAATGGAACAATCACATCCTATGGCTCCGAGTGATAAGGGTGATAGCAGTCAACAACCATTTGGGAAGATTAAACCGAACAGAGATTCCATCACATTCAATGAAAACATCATCAACAACAATGTGAATGCAGCATCAGGTGTGCCTCCTATTTCTAAATTTTTCAGGAAAGAAAGAAAGTATACTGCTTTGAATGAATCATTGCATGGTATTATGAATAAGTTATTGGAACAAAATGTGCTTACTCTTCCTCCTATATGACAAATTGATCCTGCAAAGATTACTTCACCTTATTTTGATCATAAAGCTTTTTGTCATTTTCATCGTCAGCCTGGTCAATATACTGAAAAATGTTTTTCTTTAAAGGGTAAAATTCAAGATTTGATTGATAATAATACTATTTCTGTTTCTGGAGTAAATGATAAAGGCAACACATCTGTAGCTCCTCCTAACCAAAATCTTCAGATTTTTACTGATCCATTACCTTCTCATACTTCTCATACCTCTAATGCGATTGAGGCTAATGATTCCTCTCTCTCATCTGATGGTCTTGTGTCTATGACTCTGAATGTGATTAACTTTGTAGAGCAGCAAGAAATCCTTAAATAACCTTCCATCACATTTGATTCTAGCGAAACCATTAGAGCACCTGATGGTCCTTTATACATAGTTGCAAAAGTTAAGAATACACCTTGCCGTGGAGTGCTTATTGACCCTTCGTGCATGGTTAATGTTATTACTGAAGAATTTCTTTTTACTTTGCAATTGAATCAAGTGATCTATGACAAAATAGATGTGGTTGTGAAGTTATTTGATGCATTTTCTTCTCCTGCAATTGGTTCTATTACATTGCCCATTGAGGTCCATAACAAATCTCTTGATGTGATCTTTGCTATTATTCCTTCGTCCGAACAATTTCGTGTGAAGCTTGGCTATCCTTGGCTATCTTCCATGAAAGCTATTGCTTCTCCTATACATAAGTGTTTGAAATTTCCCCATAATGGTGAAGTTGTTACTGTCAATCATAGTCTCTTTAAACCAGCTGAAAGAACTTCTAGCGTTCCTATTGATTACTTTTGGCCTAAACAATTTCAATCTCTTCCTCCGCGAAGTGATCATCTTTTCAAATCTTATCAAAAGTGGAAAACAGATATGGTCCTATCTTTAAGTGAACCTAGAACACCTAAACTTGACATTCCTATCATTCTTGAGAAGGAAATTCTTCCTTTGAAAGATAAAACTAATGTCTTTCCTCAAGAAGATTCCCAACCCATCCCCATGGATGTAACTATGTCTATGCCTAGTAAATTTTCTAAAAGTAGACCTATTCCTCCTCATCATGATGGACTTGGTCTTCTTCCTAAACCAAAAATTCCTCCTTTATATGGAGCAGTTCCTCCTCCTGCCTTTTATAGAGAGAAGAGACCTTCTTCTTCTCCTATTATCCAGCCTAAGAGACCACAACCTAAACACCCAAGTGATAAGGATGAGAACATTCCTCCTCCTCTATCTTCTACACTTCCTACTAAGACTAGACGTAATCATTCTGCATGCGAACGTTGACGAAAGCATCGTCTTAGCTCTCAAGCAGCCGCTTCTCAAAATTTGCAATCTCCAAAGACACCTTCAACAAGCATTATTCCATTTTCTCCTCAGCCGGATATTGAGCCTAAATCTCCTAAACATAAGATGCATGATGGTCTTGTTCCTGTGCGAGTTAAAGATCCTATTTTTATAAATCTTGATGATGATATAGATGAAAATGTTATTCATGATGAAAATGTTACTCCTCTTGCTTCTGATAGTGAATATGAACTTGTTGATGTTGATAACCATTTATCTAATGAATTTTCTAAAGCACTTATCCTAGCTCCTAGACAAGAACAACGTGGCTTGGAACATGAACATAGCCCTTGTTTGGATCTTGTGATAGCTCCATCTACTGTGTTGGATGTTCCTCCTCTAGCGTGTTCCCTGCCTTCCCGAAACATTGATCAGCAAGATCGGGGGGTAGATGACGTGCTAGACTAGTTACATTAGCATAGTAGATTCTCTCCCCCTCTCTTTTTTTACTTCTTCTATATGTTATTCTCATTCTTCTATTTGTCGTCCTTAGTGTTGTCTACTTGAGGACGATGCAAAGCACTGAGATCTCTTTGGTCTCTCTCATGTTGACTCAAAAGACACATGTGTTCCCTTCTTCTAGGTGACCTTCCTTGATTGGGGAATGAAGAACAATTATGCATACATACATATGATATATATACATGACTTATCATACAGCATACTGACCCCGAGGAAAGCGAAGTCACCTCGTGCTTTGTGTTTTGTGTCTATTATCCTTGGGTTTATCTCACACTTGAGGGCTAAATCTTTGCGATAACGTGCTCCTTTCCTTTCTCATTTCTTATGTGTATCACTACGTTAAAACAATCACCCCCGTTGAGGCGTGTGCGATCGCTTTAACGTAGGGGGGCATACACCCTGTCTATCCTTTCACGATACTTGAAAATTTCTTGGTGAACTTAGCTTTGCCTTGAAAATTTTTAGTATTTCTTTTGCATGACTCATAGTGAGGGAACCTTACTACTAACAATCATGGTTCTCCCTCGTGATCTTCCCTTTTACTTTGTCAATCGAAGTCATAAGATCCTTAAGTCCACTGGGGGCTTGGTGTATCTTGCCTCCTTGACGTGGTGAAAGTCTTTCAATGATGTTTCCTTGTACTTTACCGGAAGTATGAGCATACATACTCCCACTAAAGTGGGGGTAAATGTAGCATCCTAAAATTGTGACACTTGCAATTTCGACTGCATTTCGGTCTTCACGATGGTGACACAACACGCAACCTGAATGGAGACCCTGAAACTTGCTCACGACACCAAAAACTACATTTTTCAAGCACCCTGGCCTGAACCTCCTTGCACCCTGCTGTCCCGGGAGGTGGGACCAGAGCACCCAGTGCCCTGGTCCCTCAGGACCAGGGCGCCTAGCGCCTTGGTCCCCAGGACCATGGCGCCCAGCGCCCTGGTCCCTGGGTCCTATTTTGGGCCCGGTCTCCTAAGGAGATTGCGGGTCTTTTTGTTTGCAATTTGGAAATTATATTTCCTGGTCGGCCTAAGGTCGAGAAAATCAGTCTATCAGCCCTAATTGACAAGTATATAAACTACATTTTCCTCTCTCATTGGACATAAGATGATATGACGTGGAAACTATACTCAAGCATTCAAGCATTTAAGCATTCAAGCAATTGATCATTTCAAGTCTCCATTCAAGGCTAAGTGTTGCATTCAAGACAAGGATTCAACCATTGAAGAGGAGATCACATATTACTACAACATACAACAACATAAAACATCTAAACCTTCGCACATAAGGATACAAACATCCTTAGAACAAGGTATTAGTACTTGTTTTACATTACAGTCATTTACAGCACTTGCTCATTTCTTGGTTAATTCCAAAACCGAGGTTTGACCTAAAGGCAAACCCCTAATCCCTAACCCCCCAATCATCTTCACTTTTCTGTGTGTAGGTTGCAGGTACGCGGCTAAGATTGAAGATCTGGAATCCTTGTGCAGAGACGAATAGATCCCCCTTTGTTTCGCGGGTTTTTCGGAGGACCGTGGCACCGGGCGCCATCGTCCTGACAACTTTTGCTCAAATTTGCAGGACAGCACCGTATCAGCATTCTACTGCTAATTCCAGGTCCACAGCTTCATCCTATAACCTGAACTCAGTTTATAAGAGAATCTTTATCACTTTCTATGCATTCCTAGCTCAATTTCCTTAAACAACATTCTTTACAAAAGAGGGTAGCCTTGCTTTCCTAACCCTTGAAATTCATTTAGCATCCAATCTTACATTGTGTGGGATTGGATCTTATGAGTTTCAACCCCTCTTTTGAATGTAAAGTCTATCTCCTAAGTGAAAAACCATCGAATCCTAGCGAACCTCCCTTCTCTCTCCTCGGAGTTGGAAGAGGGGAGAGCAACTAGGGTTCGATCGTGATTTTTTCCGCTTTACAGATATAATATTATTATCAATCAAATCTTGAATCTTGTTCTTCAATGCGAAACATTTCTCAGTATCATGATTAGGTTGATGATGAAATTGACAAAATGAATTGTTATCAAAATAAGGGAATGCAAGTTTAGAAGGATCAAATTGTTTTAGAGGAGGAAGTTTGATAAGATTTATGTGCAACAACATAGACATAATATTATGTAAAGATTCATTTAAAGAAGTAAACTATCTTTCTCTTTCGAAAAATTTATAAATAGAAGGCACACTTTTTGTAGCATTCACATTGTTGTTGTTGATTGTATCATTTTACTTGATGAATATTTATGTTGCTTTTAACTTTGCAAATATTTTTTGAACACTCTCCCTCTTATCACTTGGAGCCATAGGAGTGGATTGCTCTATTTGATTCACAACTAGTTGATAATTATGGAGTGTTGTGCACAACTGCGTAAAGGAAGTAAACTCAAATGAAATAAGCTTTTCCCTAATATATTTTTGTAAATTAGAAATAAAAATTCTTTGAATATCATTATTAGGTATATGAAAAGAATTTGATCACACAAATGCTTATATCTACCAATGAAATCAAACAGTTTTTTTTTAACATCTTGTTTACAATGCATTAAATCAGTCAAAGTGATTTTAGGACCAATGTTATTTTGAAATTATTGGATGAAGGCATTTTGTAGTTGTTGAAAGGAAGTGATAGAATAATAAGGAAAAGAGAAACACCATTGTAAATCCTTATCTCTTAGTGTTCTTGTAAACAATTTTACAAGGAATCTTTAATCATAAGAAAAATCAATATACAGTTTGAAATGTTTTGACATTTGTAAGAGGATCACTTTTTCCATTATAGAGTTTTAATTGAGAGATCAACATGTTTCGGTGACTTGACTTTAACAATACCAAGAGAAAGTGGGCTCACAACATCAAAGGTGGGTATACTAAACTTGGATTGACTCATAGAAACAATTTGTTATTGTAAGGAAGACACACTAGTTTGAGCGAGATTGTTAATTGTCACTTTGGTAGAATAATTGATGTTAGACATAGTTGATTGAGAAGGTGGTGTGATGCTATTCAAGGAAGGCATGGACTGAGAATAAGGTGGTTGGACATTATGATAAGTAAGCATAGGTGATGATTGGGTAGGAAAAGGGATACTTAAAGGAGGAACAAATTTGTTGGAGAAATTGCTCCCTTGTGTCACCTTGATTGGTTGAGGGATAATAAGAACACTTATTGAAGACATAGGTAGAGATGGAGGAATAAATGAAGAAGAGGGATTTGCCCTATGACCAATTGTTCTAGTAATGAAATTTGGAGTTGATGTAGCCATGATGTTGGAGGTAAAAGTAGGAATACTAGTCATAAGAGTAGTCAAAGGAGTTGAAGGAGTGACTTGTGTTGAAGGTTGTGAATAACATAGGATTTCGACACAACTCTTGATAGGCATGGCATTAGAATCAACAATATGTACAATTCCACAAAATATATCAATTCCATTCTTATCACTTTGAATCATGCACTTAAGGCCTTCAATTAATGGAAGAGATTCATTATTAGGGTATTCTTGGGACATCCATTATTGAAAGTTATCAAATTAATTGTCCAATGTGGAAAGTTGATAGATATAGAGACCCTAGTTAAAGCTTCTTCTTCATCATGGGATTCATCAATGGGGTGAATAGGAACATGATTTGGATGGGAAGAATTAGCATGATCTTCATTAAAGAAGTCACACAAATTAGGCTCCATCTCCTCGGTAATTAAACCTTGGGATGCCTTAATTCTAATGTTGCATCTAATAGGGCTAGTGTAGGTAGGACTAATAGTGGTGAAACTCATGCACTAGTGTGAAAAATTGAATTTTGAATTTTGAAGTAGAGGAACAAAGATTACAAAATTGAGTAATGCAAAATTCAAGAAAATAATGATTATGCAATTTGAACTTGGTTGGAGGATAAGGATGACACAATTTCCAAAAATTAAAGGAAATTGAAATGCTAAAATTAGGGCCAAGGGGTTACCACTTAATTTTAAAATCAGGGTAGACTATAATTAACCTCTTAATTTTAAAAAATTTCTTGAAATTTGCAATATTCAATTTTGGAGGTATTTTTTATTCTAGAGGGATCAAAAATTGACAAAATCAACCAATCTTCTGGATTTAGGCAATTAAATACAATCATAATAGTCTCCCAAAATTCCAGGAAAAATGTCAAGGACTATGGCGGGAACACACATTGTCCAATCAACTTTTTTCAAAATTTTTAGAGATGAATATCACAATGATTTCAAATCTAGCCCCAAAAAATTGACGAATTTTATGATTTCAAGATGGACAAAATTAATGTTCAAATCCAAAAATTGGACCCTATTAGGGTTTTCAAGAAAAAGAGGAATTGAATTCCAACTTTGAAAAAGGTCAAAGCTAATGGATAGGGACACTTTGGAAAATGTTTAAAAATATGAATTTGAATGAAATTGATTGAAATTTGCACAAAATCTAACTAAATTTGAAAATTAGGGTTTTATGACCTTACCACTTAATTTTGAAATTTAAATTTTGGGAAAAATGAGGGAAATTGAAAATGTGAATTGTAGAAATGAAAACAAATATGAGAATAATAAAAAATCTGAAAATTAAATGAAAATCCAATTTTTGCACAAGTTCAAGATGATTTTTGAAAATTAGGGTTTTAACAAGTAACCGATTAATTTTGTAAATTTGAAATGCAATTTGAACAAGACAATGAGGAAATTGAATTTGAAAAACAAAATGATTTTTAGATCGAAGATAACCACAAGAAATTTTTACAAATAACAAGTTCAATTTTAATTTTAAAAACTAGGGTTTTTAATGATTTAACCACTAAGTTTGCAGAAAATTTAAACTTGCAAATGAAAAATATGCAATTTTGGTCAAAGGAAAGAATGAAAGACATTGGGTTCACCAAAATATAATGTTACCAAAGTGTATTGGTGGGTGAAAAATGTGTAAATCAGAGATCAAGAGGAAAACTACCCTTTCCTCCAAGGAGAGATGAGAGTTTCACTACAGATTTCCCTTCAAACACTTTTCACCTAATTACATTGGAAGAGGAGAGGAAAATTCACTAGATTCAACCTCCAAAGATGAAGATATAATTTTGAGTGAAATGGAAATGATAAGCTAATCCCATCTTCCTATTTGAAATGGAAAGTAATTGATTGAATTATGTAGTGCAAAAGTGACAAAGAATTGATTATACCTTGAGATCAGAGTATGAAATGAAGCTATGCACCTGGATCTTGTAGTAATATGTCAAGATGAAGTTGTCCTATGAATTTGAGGAAAATTTTCCAAGACCGTGGCAGGAATGTACACGGTCCTCCGAAAAATCCATGAAATGAAAAGGGTTTTTTTGACTTAGCAAATAGAGCCCAAATCTGAAAGTATAGCTACACACATACAACCTACACACATAAAAGAGAGGAAAATGGGTTGGGAATGAGGGTTTCTCTTTAGGTCAAACCTGAGTTTTGGAATTAACCAAGTAATGAAAGAAAGTTCTTGCAAGTAGATGTAACAGAAAGACTGAAATGTAAATCACCTCAAGGGAGTTTGTGATAGCAATTTTGATAGAAATTATTGTGTGGAATTGAATTTTATAATCAATCTCATCTTCAATGGTTGAATCCTTCACTTGAATGGAAAACTTATCCTTGAAGGGAGACTTGAGAATCACAATGCTGGAAAGGAATGCTTGAATGTTTGAATGCAATTCTATGCTTAACCTCATGTAAACTTCCCACTCATTTGAATTATCCAACTTGTTGAACTTACCCAAATGAGAGGGAGAATGAAACTTAAATACATGTCAATTATGGTTAATGAAACTGATTTTTGTCATAGGTTGACATTGGGGAAGTTTTCCCACTCACTGCAGAACCTACAATGCACTCTTAGGAAAGGTCCTACCCCAAGATAGGATATAGGGATAGGGGTGCCATGCCCCTTTTCTAGGGGGACAAGGGCAACACACCCCTGTCTTGCCCCTTTCTCTAGGACAAAGTGCAAACAGGGTGGTGCAGAGGCCAAGAGAGAAGCAAATTTTGACAATTGAGTAGACTCCAGTCTCAATTCAAGCTAGGCGATTCGATCTCATGTGCGTGAGGACCCTAATGTGGTCAAAAATTGCTAGGGTCACAATTTTATGACACTACAAGGTGATTTTAGACCAATTACACTATACAATAATTTATAAAGTGATAACCAAGATTATTGCAAATAGTCTCAAAGAAGTCTTGAGGACAAGAATTTTGAGGAACTAAATGGTTTCTCCACAAGGAGGTCAATTGTGGAAGACATTATCATTTCCCATGAGGCCAGTAATATAGTAAGGAAAACTAAATTAGCTAATATGAATCTCCATTTATACATATTCAATGTGTATGATTTGCTTGAGAGGAAATTTATTTTCAAAGTATGGATAGATTTGGATCCAATAAGGAATAGATTGCATTGATTAGAAGTTGTATTTAAACCCTAAAATTCTTAGTTTTTCTTAATGGAACAACTCATGGCTTCTTTCCCACTTGAAGGGGATAAGATAGAGGGATCTTTTATCCCCCTTCTTTTTAATAATTATGGACAAGGCTTTGGGGTGAGGTGTTAGAAACCTAAGGGAGGAAGGAGTATAGAAAGGGATGAAGATTGTTGAGAGATGTCATGCCCATCAAAATACCCTAGAAAAATATACTAGAATATAATTAAAAAATGGAGATAATTTATTTTTCTTTTAAGTTAACCACTACTACTACGCTATCTCAACATTTATTAATGCATTACAACAACCATTATACACCAATTCATCATTAACTATATGTGAATCAAAATGGTGACAACCCTAGTAACACAACCATAGAACCATATTACATAAGCTAAACAATCGTTTAATCCATTAACTTTACCTCATCTACATCAAATTATACAATGCATGCCCATTCCATAGGGTATTTCAATGTCACTACTTGACATAATACAAACACATCTCATAACCATTTAGAACATCATAAGCTATCATAAACTTATCCCTTAACTTTCCAATCAACTATAATGAATCATTATCATTTAAGCACAATATAATCTCTTATCACATTCTTTAGATTCCTTGAGAAATAACCAAATCATATATTCCTAATAAACATTCTTTCATCCATTATAAAAGAAACATAAGTATTTTCACCAATCTCTTAAGCAATACTAGAGAAACCTTTAAAATTCACCACATAACTCAAGATAACTATCTCATTTAATTAAACAACACAACTCCTCACAACTAGAAGTTTTCCATTACTTATATAAGATCTTAAAGAACAACTACCACTATTCCAACTTAATTTTCTTACACATACAGTTCCTTCATACATTATCCATGCAATGCAAAGTAGAAAACAATACCTCTTTCCTTCACATCAGGTCATGATCTTACATAAAGAAGTACCTAATACAACAATGAACATACCATATGAGCTTCACCTAACTATTACATTATTTCCCTTTAAAATTACATCATATGATGATATGTAGCATAAGAATACATAATTCCTTTTACAATTACATAGCAACATGATACAACATCTTCTATTTTGAATATATAGAACTAGCTCCACATGATGAAGAATCCAAGAATCCAATCCACACACACTAACATCCAAGAAGAGGAATATCCCAAAGGAATAAGGCATCAAACCACCCAACCATGTGGAACCAATAAGGGACCACCCCCCATGATAGGAGATGATATAAGGTTTACCCAAAAACCATAGGATACAACATGACTTCATAAGACTCCAACATCCAATCACATCACATGGCTAAATCAAAGAAACCAAACTCCTAGAGGCATAAATAACAAATCAAGGCATATGGATAATGGAAACATGTAGGGCAAGGGTGTCATCACGTGCTATCCTCATAATAGAAGGGGCTGCACCTCACCCTGATAGACATGTGAAACCATCTCAACCTTGGAGCCATTCAAAGGAGATCGGTTTACTGCTCCAACAGTCTTCCCAAGATCATCTCGAGTATCCCTCAAAGTCTATGAGGTGGGGCCACAAAACTAATTATTATTTTGTTTTGTGAATTAATAAATACCCAAACCCACTATTCAATTATTAAGATTATCACTTAAAATTACAATAAAACTCTTCCTATTGTTCCATCAAGTCTAGACCCCCTCCTAAATGCCTAATCCTCAAGATCCTGGTCCACACATGCAAGATCCCACTCTCCCTTCTAGACCAAATCCATTGGGTAAATACATAACAAGATGCATCACAATAACAACATGAAAAATCAATAACAAATGTCCTGTAACAAAGATCATGCCATAAGCTCAATGCATCATAATACAACAATAAAGAGAGTCTCAAGAAGATATAACCACCTAAATAGGGCAATAATGTGAATCCAATGATATCCCATAGTCCTCAATAATGAGGCACAATATAACCTCTCACTGGAGCTACATATACTCATCCTTAACAACAAGGAATGTATACATCTTGCTGGAGCAACTTTGAAAACCTCAACAAACAAGCACAAAATACTTGTTGGAGAACAAAATGCATATAAGTAACCAGATCTGAAAATACTAAATACTAGAAAAATCAAGAAACCTCAATACAAGACTTTGGTACCAAAACAGATTCTAAAAAATCAACTGAGATGATAAACTAGTAAAAGAAACCCAACAAAAATCTAGAAAACTTTAACAGAAAAGCCAAGTTACAATTTTGAAAATAAAATCACATAGACAACATAAAGACCTGAAAATATACTTAGTAGAGTCACCCAGACCAAGGAAAATGAATGAAAAAATGGATTAACAAATCTTAAGGTAAAAGGAAATATCTCTCAAACCAACAATTCATGGCTTCCCAAAAAAAAAATCATAGAGAGAGTCATAGAGTGTAATACCAAACTCAAAAACACTCTCAAAAGAATCAAAGTCTCAAACAATGCTAAAGGATTAAGTCCCAAGCCCAATAAAATCATAGAACAAAAGAACAAGGCTTCTGTAGAAATATGCATCTAGCAATGCCCAACTGCAAATATTCATAGAAATGAAAATAAACACACCTGGATCTCACAAATGCTAAAAGGGACACAACAGGAAATCCAAAACTCAAATTTAGAATGGAAAATACCATATAGAGAACCTTCAACACCAAAAACTAATATTATCATGCTGGCCATTCCAACAATGCACACAACCAATAGAAAGAATGTATTTTTCCCCAACTATAATTTAAATCTTATAATATCAATCACATAAAATAAATTAAACCTTTAACTTTTCGAATAATTATTTGTCCCAAACTGCCTACACACAATCCTTTCTGCAAACACAAAGCATACAATTTTTGAAAAGTAAAATGTATAGGAAAGAATCCTCTAACCTAGATAATAGAAGTAAAGGAATGAAAACTTGTTGAAGCACAATCCAACCAACAAGCCTCAAAATCAAAATCTTCAATCTCCCATTCCACAATCTAATGCCAAATTCAAATAAACTTGGAGAAGAACTCTTTGATGGTAACAAACTGCGAATTAAATAGAAATTAATTCCAAACCCATCCTCAAAGTGGGCCAATCAAAATATTTAAAAATCATATAAAACCTATCTACCCATATTTATAATATATTTTATTTCCCAAAGCATATTAGCCAA
Source organism: Cryptomeria japonica (assembly GCF_030272615.1). Taxonomy (NCBI): domain Eukaryota; kingdom Viridiplantae; phylum Streptophyta; class Pinopsida; order Cupressales; family Cupressaceae; genus Cryptomeria; species Cryptomeria japonica. The sequence continues at coordinate 628,442,942 of NC_081413.1, forward strand.
TAGTAAATAAGGGTCAGTAAGAGAAATATATTAAATCTTATTTACCATGTAACAAGAGAATATAATAAATCTTTGTGTGCCAATTTCTCGTTGGTCTTATGATGTTCTTTTCTCTGGCTGATGTCTTATGTTGTTTTCTCTCACTTCTATAATGTTGTTCTTTTTGCTATGTAAGTGGGTTTCGGATCCCTTAAAAAATGTTTTCCTTAATAAAAAACAAGAGAATATAATAAAATAATAAACTAATGAATAAAAATAATCACGCCCCAATAAAATAAACCAAGGGGTTAATAATAAATTAAAAACCATGAATAAAATAAATATAAAATCTAATAATCAACATTATAAGACTCTATTGAAATATAAGTAAATAACAATAATGTTTATAATAAACAATAAATAATAATGAAATTTCAATTAAATAATAAATCAAATGGTAAATAAATTAAATCAAATAAACATTAAATAATAATTAAGCTCTTGATAAACAATAGATCAAATAAACCAACAAGTCAAATAATTATGAAATCTCAACAATAAATTAAATAACCATTTAAACACTAAATCATAAACTTGGGTAAAATGAGATAAAATTCAAAACCCAATAAATAAATAAATAATCAGATAATACTAATATCTCAATCTAGCCATTTAATAAACTATGCAATAGAATCAATTATTAGTTTAATTAAACAATCATACTCACAAGACCACATAACAAGGGTCCTAACAACCACAGTGTGCCACAAGACAATACTAACATGACTCAACTTGACAACCTGGTTACAACTTAAGCCTAGAGTGTGTGAAGGAAACACATCTCATCTCCAACAACTTTCCATTGGGATAAAGAAATTCTCAGACCTATGAGACCAGGTGAAGTCGATGTCTGGTACCTACAAACCTACATCCACCATTTCATACAACGTCTACAACACATATAGATCATAATAATTAGACCAGGTGATAGATAATCGCAACACCACATCATGTTTTCTATGAGTGATATGACATCGTCTCTAGTCATGAAGACATTCACATAATATAACATCAAAGCATCACATAAAATCATGATCATAAAATAGGGTTAGTATCATCATAACCTCATAAGTCATATAAATCTCCAAACATGATGAATTATATCAAATAACATAAATCTACATAGAATAATAGCATCAATGATACCATCTAAGACAACAATAGAGTCATAAATAACCATATAAGTATCCACCATATGTCTATATAATTCTATTAACATGTAAATCCAAATGCAAGTATAGGAGGGGCACTACAAGGGCGTTGAGCCTTCTACTCACCAACAATTTGTAGATGACACAATACTATTTGGGGAAGCATAATGTCATGCCCAACTCTTGGGCACGAACGGAAATTTTTTTTTTTTCTTTTTTTTTTAAAAATGCTTAACTAATCATCGACTAACTAAATTCAAATTAAGCAACTTAGTGCGATTAACTTAAATAAATAGTGCATTTTGGATTAGGTCTAAGCTATATTTGTGTAATTCAAGTAATTAAATTTAATTTGGTAATGAAGATAACTGAGTTATCTTTGAGCTAAAATTTCTTTCCAAAAAGGAAGTTCACTAAGCTTCATTAATAAATAATTAAAGTCTCATGCCTAACGAAAATAGTCTAAATTTAAGTGATCTAAATATTTCAATACCTTCCTTAACCACCTAGGTACTAAATTTAGTTGACCTAATTATGAAAACACCTTATACTCTTATTCCTAATTGGGTCCACTTGGCCCTACAAAGAACTTAGTGTTTTACATCCCTTTTATTATTTTTTTTTTGTTTATTTTTATTTTTATTTTTATTTTTTAAAAATTCTATTCCACCTGGGTATTAAAATCCTTTTATAAAGTTTCCCCTACATTGGTCAAATATTGCAAGAAAATTTTAGAACATAACTAGCCAAGTTGATTTTAAATTAATACCAATTAAACCTCTACCTTTAAATAATTAAATAAATATATATTTATACATATATATATATATATATAAATATACATTTAAACATATATTTATACATTTATACATATATTTATACAATTATTTATGCCCTCTCAAATATGAGTTTATGATTTTATTCCAAGAAGGGGAGGGGATAAAATAAGTCCCCCCTTTTTAAAAACGTGCTTCCCTCCACACCCATTTGATTTTAAAAAGCAAGTGGGTGTTTGCCCTAACCCGAACTAGGGTTAGGGCGAAGTATGATACATCTTTTATTTATTTTATTTTTTTCCTTTTGTTGTGTGTGTCGCGTGCAGGGTGAATGGGAGAGAGTCGGCGGCCGAGCTAGCAACGCGCAGGGTGGACTGAGCCAAACCCTTGCCCCACCCCTTATTTTTTTTTGCGTTTAATTTTAATTATGACCGGCGGAGACTTCCGTTCCGGGCGGGGAAGGTTACACCGCAGCGCGAGGGAGTTAAGAGGGAGCGAAGCGGGGATAGCCGGCAGCGCCGGGGGACACCGCCGGCTGCGGACGGCGCCGCCCGCAGGCTGCCGCCGCCGCCGCCCGCGAGCGCGGCCCCCGCGGCTCTCTGCAACGTCCCCTTTGCTAAAGCAACACGCTGCTTCGTTACTTTGCTTAGGGTTGGGTAATATGTTAATATGGCGTTTAATCTTTCACAGCAATTTTGTAATATGTTTTTTTTTGTTTCATAACATTTTTGTAAATATATATATATATATAAATATATATATATATATATATATGTATATATATATATATATATAAGGATATATATATATGTATATTTATATATATTAATATATACTTAAATTGAAGGACTTAGCATTATATCAGTCCTGTTTATTTGTAGTAAAACCAGATCCGCTAATACATCATTTCTTCTTTTCTGTAACAGATTTTTTTTTAATATTTAAATGTTTAAATATGTATATATATATATGTATATATATATATATATACACACATATATATATATATATATATATATATTTATTTATGTAAGGTTATTTGTCACTCTACTAGTTCTATATTTTATTTGAAAACAACTAACAATGCATTCTCTTTTAGCAACTAATAATGCAACCCTTTTTTTTGAGTAACAAAATAAACCTAACTGTAAATGCAATATTTCCTTTTCTTGTAACAAAATACTAAAACTAATTGCTAAATGTGTTTTTTTTTTGAAAGAAATAAACTATTATAACAAATTTTATTTTCTGCAATAAACAGCAAATAAAAGACTATTTTTTTATAAATTTCTTGGCAGCATTGGATAGGTAAATAATGGACTATTTTCATTTATATTTACCGCAACTTAGTTTTCATCTATTTGCAGAATACATGTAAAATAAAGTGCATCTACTATTCCTTTGCAACATAAATTTTTTTTTTCATAAAATCTAATACTTTACTTTTTCATTTGCAACTACTAGAAATAGGGATAGAAAGCAACAAATATTTTATTTCAAGTAGATATCAAGTAACTTCATGTACACAAATATAATCTTGAATACAAATGGGTTGAACACCCTACAATGTATTTCTCTACTTAGTTACTTACAAATAATACAACCTTTTTTTCTTTGAAGGAAAATACTACAACATTGAATACTTCCATTACTTCCCTATCTTTTAAACATTTTTTTTTTCTGCAACAAAATCAGCCACATAGCTCTTTAATCCATCTTTTCCCATTCCCATGCAACCTGCAATAAAACATATTTTGACCATGGGAAGCTCACCTCCCAGCCTAGGCTTACTAGAAGCCACCCCCGAGCTTGGAGAACCAAGCACTAGACGGGCTACAAACATGCAAAACCACTATAAACACATAGGAACACATTTACAAACAAATTTCCCTTTCCCAAGTTTCACATTCACCACTTTCATGGTGACTCTTCCATGGGTGGAAGTGGACCATGTACCTATGGGGAGAATGCATGCCAAAACAATACTACATTAGCCATCTCATGGCAACACAAATGCAACCCAAATACTTTCACAAACCTTATGCCCCCCAAAAAGGCTCAAGGCCATATATGCTCCCCTTATGACCCCCAAATGCATACACAAGGCTATGCATCAAGGGTCACCAAGGACTCCCTTGAGAACACTCTCCATAAGGAGAGCCTCTCACCCATGGCTGTCAAACTCCTTCCACCCCAAGATCTTCCTACCCTCCCAAGGATAGGAGATCTTGGACACTCCCAAAACATTAAGAACACAAACAATTTACAAAGAAGAGAACTACACATTTTTAACCTCAACAATAAAAACTTCATAATGCACATTCTCACATACAACTCTTTGCTTTCACAAAACAACACAAAATTAACATTTACCACATAACAAGAGAAGAAGGGAGTAACCAACCTTATTCTGCCAAAAGGTATGCTAACTTTAGTTGGGGATGAGCTGCCCAATTTCCACTATATTTTCTCCCAAAATTCCACTAAAAATGTCAACTCCTACTAACTTTTTCCAAACAAGCAAAATCTCCCAGAAAGGAGAGTGGGTGATTACTCACTAAGTTTGAAAAATCTTGCCTAAGAAGGCCTCTCACACACTTCCCAACTCCTTGGGTGAGGTGTGAGTTCCCATTGGTTGCCCTTCCCAAACTCTTGCACTTTACTAAAATTGGAAAGGAAAAAGGTGGAAGAGGATGGGGAAGAGAGTTTGACTCCTAAGGGGAAGGTTCACTATCCTAGGAAGAACTTTCTAAGTTCAATTTTCGTGCATCTTGAAAACACCACTTTTTGAAGTGACTTCATAGTCACATGGGAGAAGCCACATGTTGCAAAACACCCCTAACCCATAGGTATACCCTTAGGACCTTTGGGAAAGCCTAAAAACTTACCCTAGGAGTCCATTAAACCGTTTGGAAACCCCACTGAAGTTTACCTACGGGTCAAGCATGAGTTGACCACTCCCATGACTCCCTACCCAAGACAAATTTGGGACCACACTCATGTTTTTGAATGGCTTTGGTAGAAACAAAACTCCCTCCAAGAGACAAGTCAACTCAATGACACTTAATCAGCACGTGTCAAGTGACACAACAAAAATAAAATATAAAAATCACACATGGGAAATTGGTCTCTTGAAGGATTACACAATTACATATAAATTAAATTTTACATTCAAGCATTATACACATCACAAATAAAATACATTACAAGGGGAGGGGTGTTGTCTCTCCAAATAGACAACTCCCGGCATAACAAACGCACATTGGTCTAGGCTTGATTCTCCATAAATTCCATGGTCACATGGATAATTTCCTGCGCATCTCAATTAACACATTAGTAACTCCAAATAATCACAATTATTCATAATCAAATACATGGATTCTATTGCAAATCAAACACTCATACATTAGACAACAATAATTCAATTCCTCATTTGTTTTCACATTCAATTTCACATAAGCAAACAACATAATTTCCCAAAAATGAACCATTCATAAATATGCATCATTTTTCTTTCATCAAAATAAAATCCTGCAAATGACATTTATCATCGTAATGTAATTCTATTCTAGTAACATATCTAAGGTTCCATAATCATCATGCATGAAATAAACATCAACAAATGTCAGTGCGGTCCAAATCATGGTATCATATGTGTTCTAAGTCCATAATGCATAAAATAAAGCATCCATAATAGTCTCAATATGCAAATAACTGAAAATGTCAAACTGAATCGGGGTAGGGCCTCACACATAAGGCACAACTCATAAAGAATTATTTGGATATATATTGCAAGGGCATCATATTTTAACTGCTCTTTTCACTTTATTATCCAATTCCATGTAACCACCGTATGTTGAAGGCAAAGTCTTTTCAATTTTTTTTTATGGATTTTGATTGTTTGGGAAACAACTACCCATGCACAACTATTTTATTTCCCCAAGGGGATACCCAAATCATAGTATAATGATTTAGGGGAAATTTTTTGAACTTAAAATAGGTTGGTGAGTATTTAGTATAGATTTTTATTGGCTATAATTAGTTTAGGTGAGATTTCTTTTTGAAATTTTTTTTGGGAATTTTGGTTTTGGTGAAGATATAACAAAAAAATTTAGAGGGGGAGAGAAGAGAGAGAAGTATTTAGAGAGAGGAAGGGAAAATTGCAGGGAAAAGAAAGAAAAGGAGACAACCCAATAGACAGAGAAGAGAATAAGAGAGATTAGAAGAGCATGAGAGGTCAAGAGGTAGAAAGGAGAACAGGGAATCTCAACAATTTACCTTGCATTTTCATACAAATGTGTAGGCTATACAAATGATAGTAAAGACAATATTTTGACAAAAAAGTATTAAATATTTTATCTTTTGAATCTGAATTCTCTCTTGAACTATGTATTTTCTATGTCAGATTATTTAGGTTGTGCTACTTTTCAAAGAATTTGACTCATGTGTGGATGAGCATTTGAGCATTTGACTGTTTAATCAATGTTTTTTTTTTATTATTGAAAACTCTTGCAGCACAGATTTGGTCTTTGTGGCATATTTCTCTATTATTGTTTGTGTGATTTTTGGCATCTACAACTATGTGGGTGCGATTAGCTTGGTATTAGAGCCTAGATATAGCTCTAGGAAGGAAGTTTTGAGTGGTATTGGGGTGTAGAAAAACCATTGTGGGTGTGTGCCTACAATAAGAAGAAAAGAGGAATTAGGGCAGCAACATGTCACCAAGGAGGAGAATGACAAAGGTAGCAGTAATCGTTAAGCTTGAAAAGTTGAGAATCTTCAAAAATGGGTGGTTGAGCTTGAGGAGAAGATTGAGCAAAAGGACTTTGATAAGTTTAGCAAAATTTAAAATGGCCTCAATACTATTGTTTAGATTACCAATGGTACTTAGAAAAAAATTGTTATGAGGTCATTTATGGGAGCTGGAAGGTAAAAAAGTAAGGAAAAATTTGTGTTTGGATATTACCAAAGATAAACATGGATATTTTGGAACAATTAATTGGGAGGCATAGGAGGAATCTCTAGCCTCCCTCAAGGATAATTGGACACTCCTCAATCGATGTTGGTTGTGTGGGTTTATGTCTTAGATAGATATTCTATTCTTTATGTTTTATAAGTCTTCTTATTTTATGGTTGACCTATATGCTTACTTTTTCCATTGGTGTGAGGGGCTTACCTTTTATTTCATTTTTTCTTGGGATAATGCTCTTCCTTTACAATTTTAATTAAAAAATCCACTTCTATTTGCTCACATATATAATATGACCTATCACTTCTTGTAGGAAAAATACAAATCCATCACATCTTGGTTTTGTTAATGATGGATAGAAAAGTATCAATAAGAGATTAAATCTTCACAAAAAGGTCTAATGCCCATTTTCCAATAATCTTCAACAACTAACAATTAAAAATTAAATAAGAAATTAAAAATAATTCACATCACAAAATATATAAATTAATAATTATAGGCACAACAACAATTATTAATAAAAATGCCGATTATCTACACACAATGGTCTTGCCACTAGTCCTCTTAATGTTCCTATGGGTCAGCCCCCTTGTTTTTTGGCTGCTTGTAATATCAATAACAAGTATTAATAAAAATCTTATGATAAAATATAATACTATGAAAAATTCTAATTAACTACCTATATAATTTTGTAGCATAAATTATAAATGTTTGAGAATTATTTTAGTGTTATAAAATGCTTTGAAAATAAATATAAAATATTTCACAATTACAAATGTATAGAAGCTCTTTTTCAAAAGTATTAATTAATTTGTGGAAGACAAATTACACATAACATACCGTATGATGCTTGTCAGAAAGATTTATAAGTGGCATATGTATTTTATAACATGTCATTATAATTCTACAAGTCACTACATGACATCACTCTAAGTGTCTTTATTAATATTAGTTTATTGCACTATAAATAATTTCATTTTGTAAGAAATTGGTGAGGTAAGTTGTAGGAGAATTTTAATGGAATAATTTCTCTTCATTGTTTCTCTATGATCTAATTAAAAAAATTAAGGTAAGCTTTTATTACTAGTTATTTATTAAGTCTATGTTTTCTCTTCCAACCATTCAATGAAGTTTTATAAGGAGAATTTTATATCAATTATATATTTTGCTATTTTATTTTTATATGATTTAATTTTGTACTATTTAGTAATATTGATTTTATCATGAGAATGAATTAGGGGATGGCGTCATGCACAAGGGACTATGGGGGTTTCACTAGGGAAGCAATGCCCTATCTCATGGGTGGCCATTGCATGCTAGTGTGTCTAGGGGAGGGCAGTGGAGGTTAGTGTAGGGAGGGGAGGAGTTGCATTAGGAGTGGCGAGTGGTAGTGGTTGGGTAGTTGTCTGTGGGAGGGAGGTTGTGCTTTGAGCAGTTGGGGCTCGGGGAACCCTATGGGCCCATGGATAGCTAATGGGGTAGGGAGTTGTGGTTGGCTCTGCCTTTCAGTGGTTCTTGGGAGGGGTGGGGTTTTGGTTTTTGGTTTTCATGATTCCTTGTACCCTTTGGGGTGCAGGTTTTTTTGTGAGGTCCAATGTTGAGTATTGGTGGAGAGGCCTCAAAGGCACCTTGCGTCATGGATTTCCATGCTGTGGTGGGTTAAAAATCCACATCCCAAAGTATTAAGACTTTTGATAATGATTTTTTTGCCTCAGACTCAGGGTCTGGTAGTGATGGTGGCTCTCAGATTATGAAAATGAATGGCTGTCTAGATAGATGCAGTAAGAGGTTGAGGTTGGTTATTGCTCCAGAGATGATAGCTGAAGATGTTGAATACTTTTCAGAACACTTGCTCTATTGCAAGTTTTTCAAGATGAGGGTTTCTCTGTAGTTTATGGAAAACTGGGGAAATGGAGATTATGTTGTTGGCAAACAACTACTTCATGGTTACTTTCAACTATATGGAGGATCGCAATAGGGTTTTTTAAGGAGGCCCATATTTTTACAACCAGGTGGGGTTGTTCATAAAACCTTGGCATGTATTATTTAACCCTTAAGAGGATCTCCCATATAGGGTTCTAGTGTGGGTTCATTTTCTAGTGGAATGTTATCAGGAGGATGTGTTGCAGATGCTCACTTCACTACTTGGGAAGCCAGTGGGCTCCTCAATGCAAACCCTGGGGAGAAAGGTAATGACTTTTTCTTATATCCGTGTTGAAATTGATCTTAGTAAACCTTTGCCAGTTTCTATAGATATGTGGGTGGGCTCTTATTCTTGGGTTCAATAGCTGGATTATGAGACTTTACCATTTCAGCGCCATCTGTGTCATGAGTATGGTCATTATAGAGAAAGTGTCCTAGGTATAAACCGGTGGTGCGCCAACCTTAGCAGCCAACCCATAACCTAGATGGGGCTAATAAAGGAAAAGTTTCCATGTTGGGTGAGGTAGTGGGTGCTGATGGTTTTTTCTCAGTTAAGACAAAGAATATGAATCAAGGATAAAAGAGGTCCTTACAGGAGAGATGAGAGGAGGATACCTTTAACAAATTTCAAGCCTTGGATGACCGTAGCCTAGAGGAAGTGAATCTAGGGTTAATCCCTTTGGATCAAGGTGCATCAGGGTTGGCTTCAGATAAATGTGATCTAGGACTCTACCTAGGCTCTGTAAGTGGTTGGAACCCAACAAATGGAGATGAATCAACTAGTAGTGGCCTAGTTGGGACCTACTTTTGGTGTGAAAGTAAAATTGGTTGGTGGGGAGGGTTCTCCTATAGCTCAAAAATTGGAACCTACTAGGATCAAAAGTAATAAGACCTCCATACACCTAGGTATTCATCAAATTGACATTAATAAAGGAGCATCAGAGAGGAATTCAAAGGCTAGTAGAAAGAAAGATTTGGATAAGATTAAATTGATGGCAGAGAATTTGGTTGAGTCAGGATCAGTAAAGACTCTAGATTCTCACTTTTCCAATCCCTTGAAATGATTGTGCTATCATGGAATGTGAGGGGCTCAAATAGTGGCCCTAGATAAAATTTTTTTTGGGAGTGATTAGGAGTCTTTCACCTAATGTCTTGTTCTTGCAGGAAACTAAACTTTCTATGGAATGTATGATGGTTGTGGTGCCGAAGTTGTGGGGGCAAGGTGAGTGTTAGTGTATTGCAGCAGTTGGCTCCTCAAGAGGGGTGGCCTACCTTTGGAACCCCTTGAGGATTTGTCCTATTTGGTGGGTTGCTTCTAGATCTTCTTTGTCAGGGGTTGCCTCTAGTCTTGAGACTAGGGAATATATTTTGTTTACTAATATTTATTCCCCCACTAATCTTCATGGTAAGCAAAATTTATGGTCTCACATTTATTTTATGCGAGGTTTGTTCCCTTTTCATCATTTCAATGCCATTTTAGAGTTGTGTGAGAAGAAGGGTGGTGTTATGCATTTGGAACCTTCTTCATTTCTTCTCTGGGATTTTATATCTTCAATGCATCTTGTTGACATTAAGCTTGGTAATGGTCTGTGCACTTGGAACAATAGGAGGGTAGGGTAATATTGGATTGAAAAGAGGTTGGATCACTTTTTGGTTTCTAGTTTTTGGGTTGGTGGGGCGTGGTCCACATGTTAGGATATTTTTGACTTGAGAGGGTTAGACCATTGGCCCATAAAGTTGGTGTCTTCTTCTACCTAGGTCACTTGTACTCCTTCATTCAAATTCCATCCAATATGGTTGTGGGATCCTTCTTTGTAGGATCATGTTGCAGAGTCATGGAGGAAAGGGAGGTCAGCCTTTGGCACTACTATGTACACTTTTTCCAAGTAGCTACAATTTGTTAAGGTTCAACTTAAATGATGGAACTGCCAATGTTTCAGGAATATTTTTCATGCTAATAAAGATGCTCAAATATGGTTGAATGACATTACCAGGAAAATAAGAGAGCATGGTTTGTCTGAAGCCTTTCTTAGGGAGGAAGACAGGGCAACCAAGGATTTAAAGGAATGATAGCTTAGGGAGGAAATCTGTTGGAAACAAAGATCTCGTATTGATTGGCTTCAAGTGGGGACACGAATACTGAGTTCTTCTTCATTTTAATGAAAGCAAGAAGACATGGCAATTCTATTCCAGTTATGGTCAATGATAGAGGTGAGTAGTGTTTATCCTTGTAGGAGATCTCTAGGGAGTCTTTACAATATTTTTAGTCCCTCTTTAGTGAGGATACTCAAGGGGAATTGGAAGAGGAGAATAAGGTTATTTCTTGTATTCCTTCTCTAGTTACTAGGGAGATGAATGAGCATCTTATCTAGGTCCTATTTTTCTGGAAGAACTTGAGAGGATTGTTTTTCACATGAGAAAAGGAAAAGCCCTTGGTTCAGATGGGTTCCTAGTTGGTTTCTTTCAATATTTCTAGGATATTATCAAATTGGACTTATTGGAGGTGGTCTGAGAGTCTCAAAGAAATAAGTAGATGCTTCATGCTTTGAATTTCACTTTCATTGCACTAATCCCCAAGTGTGATGGGGCTGACCGGTTAGGCCAGTCCTGCCCTATCTCTCTCTGTAAAGTGATCTATAAGATCATTTATAAGTTGATAGCAGAAAGGTTGAAGAACTGGCTTGGGGATGTCATCTCAAAGGAACAAAGTGGGTTTTTGGAAGTTCACCAAATCCGGGATGGGCTGGTCATTGCTACTCAGACCATTCATTTTATGGTGGCTTCCAAGGAAAAAGCTATGTTTATTAAGTAGGATATGGCTAAGGCTTATGATAGAGTCCATTGGTCCTTTCTCCAGAAGATCCTTAGGGGCTTTTCCTTTGCGTATGAATGGATTCAATAGGTAATGAGTTGTGTTACATCTACCTCCTTCTCTATGCTAATCAATGGAGATCATACTGAGTTGTTTGGTGCATCTAGGGGTCTTCACCATAGGGACCCCCTCTCCCCATACTTATTCATTCTTCAGGTTGAGGGTCTAGGGAGGCTGATTAAGAATAACGTGGGTCTTGTTATTATTCAAGGTTGGAATTAGGGAAATGACTTGTATCCTTAGTCCCATTTGCAGTTTGTTGATGACACGACTTTGATGAGATTAGCTTAGATTAGAGAAGCTTTGAATCTACGTAAAGTTTTGGATTTTTATCTTTACACTTCAATCCAATTGATCGATGAGGATAAATCTTCCATTGTCTTCTTCAAAACACCTGAAACTATTTAGAGGAGGATTGCTCATATCCTGAGATTCTAGGTCGGTTCACTTCTTTTGACTTACTTGGGTATTCCTATCTCTCCTAGGGATAGACTTTCTTGGTCCCCAAAACCTAAGGGTGCTTTCACTATGGCTAGTGGGTACCTGGAGCTATATTGTCCCAAAGATTGGAGGGGAGGGAGGTGCTTTCGTGGAAACATGTGTGGAATAATTTTTATTGGTTGAAGTGTAACTGTTTCACTCAGACTTTGGCTTTGAATGGATATCTAACTTGGGCCAATATTTGCAAGTGGGGATTCCTTGGGCCTTCCATTTGTGTTTTGTTTGGTAATGGGGGGAGGATTCCTCACACCTGTTCTTCAAACATGTCATTTCTTGTTGCTAATTTGGCATTACTAGTCGGGGGTGTGGAAGCATCCTTGTGTTCACATGGATTCTTTGGTGGAGATTTAGAGCAGTTAGGGCATGCCTCCTATTTTGTTGTCTTTTCTCCAGACTGTCTGGCATATTGGGCCCATTTTCATACTAAAGCAGATCTTGCTAGAGAGGAATAGGAGGATCTTTAGGGTGGTCAGATTGTTAGTTCAACAAGTGTGGAATAGAATCATTGGTATAATTTCGAAGATGGTGTAAGATAAATGTGCAGTGAATTTTCCACTGAATAGAGGAGAGGCTAATATTGTGAGTAGGTTGGGTCTATAGGACATGCCTCTCAACTGAGGATGTGTTAGGAGAGGTAGACGAGCTATGAAGAAGGTTCAGAGGGTGGGATGGTGGATGCCCCCTTAGGATGATTCCATCAAGATTAACACTGATGGCTCCTCTAGGGGTAATCCGGGCCTTGCTAGGATTGATAGTGTTGGTAGGGATAGTAGGGGGGAGGTGGTTTTCTTCTTCTTGGTGCATAATGTAGTACCCCTCCTGTGGGGAATTACACATAAAAGGTGGTAGTCTAATAACTTTATGGAGGGATTATAAATTTTCTATTCCCTGGAGTGGGCCTTGGAGTTGGGGTGGCGGAAGGTTATCTGTGAATTGGATTCATAAATTATTGTTAACTTGTTCATTGAGCAGAAGGTGAGTGGGGTTCATTGTTAGCTAGCAAGGATCATTCACCAGATTCTTCAAATTATTTCTATGATGGATAAGGTGTCTTTCATCCATATTCTTCATGAATGGAATAGAGCAGCTGATTGTTTGGCTAAGTGGGCCTCAGAACATGATGATTATTGGAAAGTTGAAGGTTGGGAGGAACTCTCCCCGGATTACTGTCAAGACCTTTATAAGATATTTGTTGAGGATATGGATAGTTATGAAGCCGATCTATCTTGGGTTGGGCTTGTGGTTCCCTCTTGGGGCTTTGAGACTCTAGTTCTCTTTTGTAATTCTTGATTATGTTTTTCAATAATTTTTTTACCCCTTTATTCAAAAATAAAATTGATTTTATTATTATTTATTTAAAAATTATAAGTATGACTGTTTTAGGTTATATTCAATAAAAATAATATTTAAAAATGAGTAATATTTTATTAGATCATTTTACTATAATTTATAAATCTTAGATATAATATGAAATTTTCATAATTGTATTTATTGTTGTTTGATATTATATTATGAGTAAATTTTTAATGTGATTTACTTTCCAATTTAATTTATGTGAATATAATTGTGAGTTATCTCAATAATCATATATATTGACAATTTGATATTTTGGTTTACTAACATTTTCAAATTTTGATTTGTCTTTCACATATTGCTATTCTTCTTGTGTGAAATTTACAAATCATCATGAAATTGAATTTGGATACCAAAAGATGATCCTTCTAAGCCTAAAATATGTCTGGTAGATCATACACTTAGGGATCTAGCTCCTAAACTATATCTATTTTTTTAATATTACTAAAAAAATATAAGTATTTTTTCTTAATATTATTAAAAACTTTTAAATGTTTGTATTCTATTAATAAATAATATTTGGTGACAAATATTTGAAATGGTTAGAAAATTTTCTCTCATTATTTTTATTTGATTTTTAATATAAAATAATAATAAATTAATATGTTTTTAATCAAGTAGTAAATGATACATATCATTGATTATGTTTGAAAATAATATAAATATTTAAATATTTAAAATTTGATATTTTCAATTCCTTCCTACATGATTTTAAATATAAATGTGAAAATTCAATATTCTATGTTACTATGATAAATAATTTATAATGTGTTTTTTTTTTCATTTTTCATTTTTCATCTTAAGTATTGATTATTTTATTCATTATTTTACATCAAATCATGTTATTACAAGATAATTTTGGGAACTTAGATCTAACCTTCTTACTACAAGATAATCTTAAGGATTTACATCTACCTTTGTCAATACAAGATAATCTTTGAAAGTTGCATTCAACATCATTGTTGAGGCGCTATATAATATCTAATTTGATAAATACACTTTTAATATTAGTATAGATATTTTAGATATGTCTATCTAAAAAATAACTAGAAAACTACTTTACACACCTAAAAATCATGTTATTTTATTTTGAAATTATACGTTTTACTATTTATATGAAGTTGACATAAGTATTAATATTTTGAATTTGTTAACACATAATTTCATTTTTAAAATCCTTCTTGACATTCAATATTTTATTAATAAATACATTCAACAATATTAGATAGTCATTTGATTATATTCACCAAAATTTCAAACACCTTGTCATACCACTTCACCTTGGAAATTTAAACTTGAACCTCAAAGTATGCCTAATATATCAGGTTGATTTTTTGCCATTCATGTTTTGTAGACTTTAATTTTGATTTGTTCAAATATGTTATAGAGGTAGATGTAAAAATAAATACCATGCTATTTTCAACATACTTTTCAAGAACACATGCTATTCTTATAATATTGACACAAAATAACTAATCAAAAGCAGGTTTCTCTTTCTCACACACTCCTTTTAAAACTCTTAATTTAGATTTTATGTTTACAATTTATTTTATTATATAAATTAAAATAAATATTGAAAACTAAATAGTAATTCTATAAAAAAAATATAAAAAATTCAAAATTAAATATTTTCAAATCAAATATATTCTATTTTATTGAATATATAATGTAAATGGTTTCAGTAGCCCTTCAAAACCTGTTTTCCCCTAATAAAAAATATTAATTATTCTATTGATAAATACATTCAACAATACTAGATAGTCATTTGGTTATATTAACCAAAATTTCAAACACCTTATCATACCATTTCACCTTAGAAATTTAAAATTGAACCTCAAAGTATGCCTAATGCTTTGCCATTTGAGGTTATCTTATGATTTATATTGATTCTCTTCATTTTTTTTTCTACTTCTATATATATGGGGTTGATTTCCACCATTCATTTTTTGTAGACTTTAATTTTGTTTTGTTCAAATATGTTGTAGAGGTAGATGTAAAAATAAATAGCATATTATTTTCAACATATTTTTCAAGAACACATGCTATTCTTAAAATATTGACACAAAAGAACTAATAAAAAGTAGGTTTCTCTTTCTCACACACCTTTTAAAGATCTTAATTTAGATTTCAATATGTATTTTCATGTATTCGACAACAAAATAGTTTTAAGCAAATTCAAAGTAAACTAAAAAAATTATTTCAAGGACAAATGTAAGTTGTGCTTTAATTTGTTAATATTCTAGAAGGATGGATACACCCCAATTCCAAGTATGTAAAATTTTTACAGCTCATTGTAAGTTTGGTATTTTTTGTTCTTTAAAAGTTCTTGTTTACTAATTATGGAAAACTACATTAATATAGTCAAGAAAGATGCTTATCAGCTCTTTAAATGTCCTAGTTTACTAATTATGGAAAATTTCATTAAAATAGTAAAGAAAGATGCTTATCATGCCATGTCTTTGAGATTTCTTATAGTAAACTTATCTCTAATTCACTGTTTAATTAAAAATAGGATACTTTCACAATAGTATCTATTCATGGAAAAATATGAAACAAGAATATTGAAAGACTAAATAGATTCAACCATAAAACACTAGCCTAAAAACAACAAAGATCCACCATAACATATGAAGATTACCTAACACAATGCAAATCAAATGAAATCACAAACATTATACCATCACATGTCCAATAGGGTTTGGATCTCCATTCTTCCTATCTCCATTGATTGTTCTTGATATAGTTGCTCTCAGATTTTATGTGTGCACAAGAGTTCAACAAAGAATGAAAAATGTGGTTGCAAGTAGGATTGATCGCATGTGAAAGTTCGAATGCTAGAATGCTTGATTAGGGTTGATAATGAAGGAAGCATCTCCTTATATAAAAGACACTATAAGAAATGGAGGGATAAGATTGAGAGGTGTAAAAGATAAATGGTCGGCTAGGATTAGAGGGTAGGTAGAGGAAATAATAAAATAATGAGAGGGTAGGTAGTGTAGGAATTAAGAGATGAATGGCATCTGTCATAGGTGGAAAAGGCTAGTGAATTAATTAAATAAATAAAGATTCACTTAATTAATAAAGGAAGTGGGATCAATTAAATAAATTATTTATTTAATTTATGAAAAGGGGAATTTAAATAAATAAATGTATTTATTTAAAAAAGAAATAAGGCTAGAAGAGGATAAATGAATTAATTAAATAAACAAAGATTTATTTAATTAATTGAAGAATTAGGCTAAAATATTAAATAAATAAAAAAAATTATTTAATTAGACAGGTCAATTTTAGGTGTCTACATTTTGCCTCTCTTTGAGACAATGCAGCTTATCGCGTTGTTTCAAAGAAGATAAGATGAAATGATATAAAGTTTCCCCAAGATGGGAATGATATGCCCCCTTGAGAGATTGGATGAAAAATGTCTGAAAAGATCACAGACAATCTCTCGATAAGAAAGAAACGATAGAATGGACTAACCGGATAGGATAGAGTGACAGAGTCACATGATAAAAAGACTGACTTAGGAGACTACGACTAGGGTAGTCTATAAGATAGACTATGAGGGAAAACATCCTCGTTGTCAACAACACATTCAAGAGATCAGAGTGTAGAGAGAGCAGAGAGAAATGAGTAGCGATGGCATAGGTGCATAGATTATTAGAGGCTAGTAGATGTAGGAGAGTCAGTAAGTAACACAAAACCTCCTTGTACTTTGTTGCATTAATTATTGTCATAAATTCATTCCAAGTAGAGTAATAAATGTGCTTTAGGAAATGTCAAGCGGGGTAAAAATGTTAAGGCATGTCTACGTTGGTGCTAGGTGCATCTGAGTACACTTGGTGTGTCTGTGTTGGTGCGAGCGTGTTTGTGTAGTTTAGGTGCTTGTATCAGATGTGAGCACGTCTATGTATTTCAGGCATGTTTATGCAGGATAGGTACATTTGTGAAGTATGCAAGCATGTTTGTGTCATGAATGTACATTTATGTCTTCAAGGTCGAATGGACAGTTCTATGATAAATATACGCTATCGATTGGATAAGTTGCTAAGAGGATACACTGAAGAAGGTCCTTTAGGGAAGACTATGATAGTAGATAGGGCTAGGATTGACAATTCTGGGATAGAACATACATTGCCAATCAAGAAACTACTCAAGAGGATACAATCAAGCAAAGACCCTAGGATAGGATAGATCGAAGCACTTTGTGATGAACAAGGAGTACCAAAGAAATTGACAATCCTATGATAGAACATACGTTGTCAATTGGATTAGGCTGAAATTGACAATTTTGTGATAGAGCTTACGTTGTCAATTGGATAAGCTACTCAAGAGGATACACTCAAGTAGGTGCCATAAAATATAAGATCACAGGAGCACTTTGTGATGAACAGGGAATGCTACTAGGATAAAAAAGTAGCACTTTGTGATGAACAAGGAGTACCAAAAAGAGCAACACTTTGTGATGAATATGGAATGCTACTAGGATAAAAGAGCAGTACTTTGTGATGAACAGGGAGTACTACTAGGATAAGAAGCATGACTTTGTGATGAATAGGGAATGCTACTAGGATAAAAGAGCAGTACTTTGTGATGAACAGGGAGTACTACTAGGATAAGAAGCACAACTTTGTGATGAATAGGGAGTACCAAAAAGAGCACCACATTCTAATGAATAGGGAATGCTACTAGTATAGAAAGTAGTACTTTGTGATGAACAGGGAGTAGCACTAGGATTGACTTAGTTGATTTGCTTGACTACAGCAGGACCTACCGATGTTGGAGTCATGAGAGAGATTCCCTTTGACTCAAAGTTTATGACTAGAGCTGACACTCAAGGATAGAACAACAGTTCAGGCTATGTGCTTGTGATGCATTCTGTATGTGCCTGAGTTTCGGGTGAACATGGGATTGCTGACTGCATTAGCTAAGAGATGGCACTCAAAAACTTGCACGTTTCATTTGCCAATGGGTGCGATGACAGTCACCTTGGAGGATATATATAGGATACTGTAGATACTGATCGATGGGGAGTTAGTTCCTTATGATCGAGAGGGAGACAGGGATGCACTGACATGACTATTTTAGGATCCAAGATTAGAGATGAGAGCTAGACATGTGGCTTGGGATACCATGACATAGACAGAATTGGCACTACCGATGGTACTGGCAGGAGTGATTAGTGGATTCCTATGTCTGGATAGGGTGACAAGAGGGTTGGCTGTGGGATGGGAGATAACTTTGGAGACATTGGTGACAAAGTGCAATAGGTTTGCATGGGGGCTGTGTCTGCTGGCATACTTGTACTATGAACTGCATCAGTTTTTGTATCACGGATCAGCAGGATTAGGATGTGGGGTGACACTGTTGCAAGTATGGGCATATAAGCATATGCCGGTTACATGGCCAATACCTTTCAGGGGTAGAGGACATGGGCGTAGCTATGTACATCTATATGATATGATTACATCACCACCACAGATTGGGAGACTAGATTATTGGTGTCAGGTTATCGATGAGATTGAAAGTGTGGTATAGAGGACTTATACTATGAGGAGTGGGAGGATGACATAGTGGAGCTTCTACAGGAGTAGGTATCTGATTGGTCAGACACCATATGTTAATGAGAGGTAGTTGATAGATAGGGTGTGCAGGCAGTTTGGTAGGATACAGCGAATGCCATGGGGGTCATGGATGTATGTACAGATGGTGAGGGATCACCTACATTTGTGTTCATTATTGTCTTATGATCAAGAAGTGACACAACTGGTAGAGATGGTTCCCATGCCTTGGGATATATGGGCTGATGTAGAGGATGCAAGTATGGATGTAGAGTACACTACATATTTAGTAGAGCATCCATTTCCATGGCTAATGGATCTAGGGGAGCCGATAGAGGGAGACAGTGGAGGTGATGGATATGATGGTGGGGATGGTAGAGGTAGAGGCCGACGGTGGAGGTGGGGTGTAGTGGTAGAGAGGAGACTAGCTCCAAGGAGAGCGGGTGAAGAGGAGAGATAGGCTCAGTAAACTCATGTAGTGAGGGGGAAAGGTGGATTGCCACTACAAGTGCTAGTAGCACAGGTTCCTAGACAAGTACAGGGATGGGGATAGGGACAGGGATAGGAGTAGCCATAGGAGCAGCCACATGGACAGGGATAGGAGCAACCACATAGACAGGGTGAGGGGGGAGAGGAGGAGGATGAGTTACTATCCTTGAGGGAGATCTGCCAGGGACAGGTAGATGAGATATAGGATCTAGAGATGGAGATAGATAGACTTAGGAGATAGCTAAGGGGCACTGAATGGGAGATGGATAGGGCTATTCAACGCTATATAGAGGCTGAGACAACACTCAGGGTAGGAAGGCAGCTAGTAGAGGACACTAGAGCCGGATACGCCTATGTTCTACGAGCAGGGGAGGAGATAGCTTACTGGCAAGACCTATACTATGGATTGGTACCACTAGATTAGTGGGTGAGCAGCTTACGGAGACCATCATGGACTGCAATGACCACTTGAGGGAGAGTCAGGAGACAAACAGCTAGTGGTACGGTCATGGGTCGTCCACCACAACTAGATAGAGGGGGTGGGAGAGATGATCCTGAGGGGGTTCCTTCTAGGGCTCAGACTCCATTGAGGCCAACCAGTTCTAAGGGAGGGAATTAATCATAGCCTTAGAGGTCTTCATATGTATCAGTTTTGTACCATTTTGTATGATGACACCTTTAGGAGATTGTAGCCATATGATTTTAACATAATTGTATCATGACAGTTATGATTTTGAGATATATATATATATATGAGATGATTCATCTTTGCGGCAGCTATATGCATGTGTACCTATGTGATGTTGCTTCTATGTTTTATGATGTATATGATATGGATAGAAATATATACATGAGGAGATGCAATATTTTTTTTGTTCTTTTATGTTTTATATGTTATGGAAATGTGAATGTAAATATATGAAATGCAGATGAATATGATAATGCAAATGACTATTTACATAATGAGAATGTAAAAATGTGCTAACATGTGTTGTGTGCAGGATGTGATGCAATTGTGATATCTATATGTATGTATGAAATGTGAATATGTGGTAATGCAGGTGAAAACTACATGAAATGCAAATATTTTGGGTGTGTCATTATACTCAGTCGTGTGATAGCAGGCTACATGGATTCGGGAAGGACAATGGAGGTCAATTAAGAAAGGGAGATGGAAGATAGAAGAATTGGAAGTGAAAGAACTTATTGTGCTATTATCATCATTGAGCTTTATTATGGCAAGTAGGTTGTGATAATCCAGAGATAGGTTTGATTTAGAAAGTCATTGTAACCTTTTGCATGGAGATAAGATAGTTGCAAACAAGGAATGCCCCAGTTTATACTAGACTCATAGTATCCTTGTAATGCCCCGCCAGGAAACCCCTAAGGGTTTAAGTTAAAAACACTCAAATAGAGTGTAAATATATATATATTTTTTTAATAATAATTAAGAGCGTTAATGAAAAGTTACAATATTAAGATAGTTTGAAGTTATCTCAAAGTTATCTCTAACTAGATAACACAGCGAAAGGCTAAAATGATCCTAAGGAGTTTCCCAATGCGATTACAAAACCTTACACCTAACTCAACTTGCATCACTAGATTCATTAAACTGGATATCTTAATTACGAGATAATGCATAGGTCTTGATTATATATGTGTTCAATGGTTTGACATCTTATAATTTTAGGAAGCGTTCATTTACTTTGGGTGGTTAGGAGGCCATTGAGAAGTTATTTATTCATTGCACTTTAATTCATAATTACATTAAGAGGCCTCCAAAAAGGTTCATGCACTTAATATAATGAAGTTCATTCATTTGGGTTTCAGGTAACCACCCACAATCGATATCTTTCTTAAATATTAAAAGTATGGTTAATCAGATGAGATTCATTCATTAAGGATTAACTACAATTAATAGAGTGAGGTCCCTTCATTTGATTTCATGCATAGCCAACTAATGAGTTGTAGTTCTTATATGAAAGATAAAATGTGAGTAGCCATAGAATTCATTTGAAGTTTTGTTAATGCAAATAAATGGACTAATTTCATTAAGGTGGGTGTGTATTAGGTCACACGAGAGCATTCTTTAAATTAAAATATCATTAGCTAGATGATATTCATCATTTCAAGATTTGAATAATAAGACCATAGTGACATTCTTCTATTAGGATTAAAATACAATTTTCTTATTACATATCACTCTTTTTTTTGTTAAATGAAGTTAATATGAGGGAGATACTTTAACTAAGATTTAATGTATAAACAACTAATCAATTATTTTCCCATTTTAGTTCAATTTTAGCAACCATAAGGGATTTTGTTTTATAAGGGTTATAATATGGATATCTAGTTGAGTCCACACAATTATCAAATTAATCTGATGAGGATTATTGGTTATAATTACAATATAAATAACTAAATACATTCATCTAATATAGTGGATTATAATTAACATGGCGTTGCTCATTTAAGAAGATAAAAGCAATTACCTATATGTTGATCATCCTTTAGATTTCAACTTAGAAATTATAACATTAATTCTATCTTTATTTCCCCTACCCATTTGTTCAATTTACATGCTTAATAACAAGTTAATCCAACGATACAATCTAGCAAGATTCTTTCCACTATTACAACTTTAATTAACATATTTTAAATGCTTTGCCATAATCATAATATACAATGTCTTATAAATTTGATTTACTACATTCCTCAAGATGTCTGATTTTGTGCATTTAATTTAAATTCGTTAATTTTCCATCATACACTTATGAATAGCAACCATACATGAATAACTTAAAGCATGAACAAAGGAAATTAAAACATCACATAACACAGATATGATCTCGGAGTTCACCCCTAAAGGGCTACATCTCCGGGTCTGCTCAACTGCAAGACCCCTCTGGCATTTAATATAGTTAAGGTTACATATTTACATGTCTTTAAATCTCTGCCCTTTAGGCAAACACATACACTATTCAACATCTACCTCGATTGATTATCACATAGTGATCCCTTTTAAAAGCGGGTCAAATTGAATCATAACCAAAAAAAAAAAAAAAAAACCTAGATTCTCTTGTTTGACGGTACCCTAACTAGGGGCTTGACCGACTTATGACCAACCACTATCATAACAAGTCTTACCATTACAGAACCAAATTCTATTATATAAATTAAAACCTACATAGGCATTATCCGGTAGAGGTATTCGTTTACAATATCTGTTTAACCATTAATGTCGATCAAGTTTATGGATTTGCTAAATTAACTTTTATAAAAAAAAAATTCACCATTAACCCACCCTTAATACTTAGTCCCTGTTAATAGTACGTATTAACCCAAGCATGACGTAGTCAATATGAAATTTAATAATTTGTTTTAAAGTATGGATTTGCTAAATGTTGGTTATCTAAATCCAGCTATTATTCAATAATCTCGAATTAAATAACGCAAAAGAAACCGAATTTAAAATTAAATAATATATAAAAAAAAAACTGAATTTAAAACCTCTTAAACTAAATTAACTTCACTTATTAATTTAATTTGGTTTTTTCTTTATTTTTATATATATATTCATATATTCTATTTTTTTAAAACAATTTATATAAAATAATAAAAAAAATAAGTAAATAAAAACAACCTTTTTTTAATTTTCAAAAAAAAGAGAGGGAAGGTACCCACGTGGACACCCACATGGGCCCCCCCCTTTGGCAGCCCCTACTACCATTGGTAGCACTGCTGCCATTGGTAGCGCTGCTACCAAATGGTAGCAGGCTGCTACCTCTGGTAGCACTGCTACCATTTGGTAGCAGATCGCTACCAACTGGTAGCAGTAGCTACCTGCTGCGAGTGCTAAGGTAAGAATCTTTTTTTTTTTGTTTTATTTTATTTTATTTTTTTATAGTTTTCAACAATATACAGATTTGTAAAAAAAAATAGATTGAAAAAAACAAATAACAAATCCCCAAATGCATATCACACAGTCTTACAGACAGGGATTTAAGGCATTTTCCAGCAACCTCTCCATTTTGTATATTTTTTTTTTTGAAAGAAACTCACATTCCAGCAATCTCCCATTTTGAAAAAAATTCATTATCCATATGTTTTCCAGATTTCTCATAGTAAACAACCAACTGGGGAACTATTTTGTTTTGAAATGAACATGAACAAAACAACCAAAACAAAATGTAAAAGCCCCATTCTCCATTTATTGCAGTCACAAGCCCCTTTTTTTTTCTTTCTTTTTCCAGAATGTTATGGATTCCAAAATAAATAAATAGAAGAGTTGAAGATTTACCACCAAATCCAAAACAATGTTTGCATTCCATTTTCCACTCGAGATCCAACATATAACAAGAGGGTGGGTTGGAATCCTACCTTCAAACGCATTCCAGGAAGAATATTTTTGAAGAAGAGCTCCCAAATTTGCTGCTCTAAAACTCCATCTCTGTCCAAAATCCCCCAACCTCTCTTCCAAAAACCATGTTTTTCCAAAATAAATGACCAAAAGAAAAGAACCCCAAAAACATTTCCAAGCTAGGTTAAAAAAGAGAAACCCTATTTTTGCCCTAATTTTCAATTTCGAATTTAGGCATTTATCTTTAAAATAAAATGAATGAAAATGAAAATGGAAGTCATTCCTTTACATTATTTAATACATCTTATTCGCTTTCCTTATTAAAATTAAAATGCTTCTATTTCTTATTGCATTTTAAATTTTAATTTATCAAAATAAATTTTAGGCCTACTTCTTATTTCGAAACTATTGACCAGGGTAAGGCGTTTTGATCAATTTAATTTTCTAAAATCAAACTTTTATACTATATCTACTTTACAAGTAAAAGAAAATAATTTTCTTTTAAATAATAAAATTTACCCTTTTTCTTCCAACATGCGAAAATGATTAATTTATTTCTATTTCTCAATTGACTTTTAAATTTTTCCTTTCCAAAACGCATAACTCATTAAATTCATTATTATCGAATTTAACTATTAAATTGACTTGCTATACATAGTAAAGCGACCTTTTTAACTAAATGACTAATTTAATGCAAGAGTCTTATTTATTCTAATTTCTCAACTACAAATGCGTAAATGTTACAAATGCGTAAATGTTACAAATGCGTAAATGTTACAAATGCGTAAATGAGCACACTAACCCAAGTTAAATACCTTAAGCTTGCTACAATATTAATTAAAGCAATCCCATTAAATTAACGATTACTCGTATAGAAGAAACTACCTATTTAAATTTATATATCACTAATGTGTATGTTTACTCATTAAATTGAATTTAATACTTAGGATAACAAACTCCACTTACCTCGCGTAAGGCACACAAATCGAGGAAGTCCTCCAAATCTCTCAACATGCATCCCAATGAAAAGCAAGCCCCATGAATCCACACACGATGCTCACCTAACCATGGCTAAGGCAAGACAAGAGTTATATGACCACCAAATCCGAATTCTAAAGATGAAGGAGGCATACTCAACCTTGCAAATCCCAAAGGAGATGAACCTTGCCCTAAGCGGTGTTGTACCTGCAATCTTCTGCACCCATGAATTCATACAAGCATACATATACATATACATATTCAATGAAGGCGTTAGCTCAAGATTTATCTCAGGGGTTAGGAAACAATTACATTTACACAAGAATCGATGCTAAAGCACAATAATAAGTATGCACAATTTATTTATATTATCTAAACTACACATTGCATCATGGTTAGCCTACCATTCAAGAATGCCACATAGGAAGTCAACCAAGGTCAAACAGGTTTTACAAGTCCAACTAGGGTAGGGGCATTACATTCTCCCCCCCTAGGGTCCGACTTACTCCTGGAAGTCACAAAGCTAAACGGAAGTCCTGCAACACTTATTAGCCCTTAAACTCAATTAACAATTATCAATTTGTACAAATAAATATTTTGTCAACAATTTAAAACATTATTCATAACTCCTCTATGAGTGTCATTATCCATAAAAAAAAATGCATCTAGCATCAGTCACATCTTCAAATATTCTAAAATTTACACACAATCATAGTAGAGAAACGAGACATTTTCCCTTTTTATTACACCAAATTTAAGCAATTTAAAATATATAGACACAGTTATCATACTCATTTATCAAACATGATAAGAAAATATGCTCTCAAGGTCAATTTCTCTCACCAATTCATCTCTTTCACAAACCTTTTTTGCATAGAACTAGCTTCAAATATCAATTTCTACAACCAAGTTAACTTTTCAACAAATAAGAGCAACATAAGAACTCAATTGTTTACACTTTTCAGACATACAAGAACCTTACCAATGACTATGCCCCATAACATAGTGACAAGTTAATTCCATTTAATCCATGATTACACATAATATCCATCCACAAGACTGGTTTGCACAACACAATAGGCCACATGTGAGCATGTCTAATGCTCGGTCAAAGGTAACATGTATGATCCACATCTCTATGCCTGCTCTCAGAATAAATACATGATCAACAAATATCCAACATCTCACTCAAGGGCTTGATGGTGCTAGGGTACACCATAGTGGTGCTACCTTCCATACAAGTCCCTCGTGAAAATCCCTTATTGTGTAAGGTGTTTAGCCTCCAAGAGATAGTCACCACTCATAGGTAGGTAGTGGATCCTAGCTGTCTCACAGCCTCACATACCTCCATCCTCAAGGTTCCCTATGTCTACTTCCTCGTATACACTCATCCAAGCCCGTCTCCTACGTTCTTGGAGAGGAATTCACATTGCAACACAAGACCAGCATACGAAAACAACAAGGATAAACCGGTTTAGCCACCAAAGTACAAAAGAATAAAGATCATAATTGTCAATTCCAACAATAAAACAAGAAAATAATTTCTGGATTTGCAACATCAAATCAAGTAAGATCAAGATTGCAAGACCGTGGCTAAACTATCAAGGTCAAAGTAAAATAAATTGCTGGCCCACAAGGAAATAAATAGATAAATAAAATAAATTCATAAGTGCACATTACATGACTACGTGACTAATAGCTAGCCACCAACGAGGAAGGGAGGAACAATTGTCTAGCTATCCTAGTAGCTCATCATGTGGTGTGGCCAAGTCACACATCCGCATGGCATGGCAGTGTGCACCTCGACATCACCTCGCATCACGTCGTCATGTGGCATGGCTCTACCCTATACCTAGCGGTAGGCCGCATGGAAATGTCTACTACATCCCGCATCATGTCTCAGCACGGCATGGCAATACTCCAAGCGGACAAAGCACGCAATGGACGTATCCCGCATGGCAGTGTACCCCTTAGATAAGGCACGTGATGGTCACACTCCGCATAGCGATGTTCCTCTCAAGATACTCACCGTAAGCCAGAGGTATACATGGCTAAGGTCTACCCACAAGTCTACCAACACTAGACAGTTGGCAACTTATGCAAGAAAATAACATGCCTCTCATGAAGACAAGGCAACAGATGCTCCAATAGAATCCAACAATATGCTCAAAAATTGTCATCTATATGCTCAAAATAAAGGATAGGAATAAGGCTGGCACACATGAACCTCGTAAATCGGTTCATCACAAGGGGAAGTATTGAGTACACCTATGTTATAGCTTCATTACAAAACTATATTTTTCCTCAAAATAGGGAAGCTAAAGTCGCTTCGCGTCAACATTACTTGTACGCTGTTCATACTATTCAAGGAATGGTGACTTCTACTACTACCCCTTCACATACTGACTTATCAACAACATGTGGGTTGGCACTCAGTAAGGAAACAAATAAGCAACATCACATAGATAGGTATGGTTTCCCATACTCATAAGCAAACATATCCCCCATGGTTGATTACTTCACCATCCCATGGGCACACAAAACAAGTACGGGTTTTCTCACAACACACACAGAGTAGCACCATTACTGGTTTAGTCACATTTATGGGGAGTACTTTACATTATGCTAACATATACTTAAGGGAAGTTTTAATTATGCTTTACACATGAATCACCAAACAAAGTTTTCTCTAGATCCACGTACTGAAATTTTCAACAATTCAAATTTACATAAAGAAATAACATCATTCTGATATCTTTCTCAATCTTCCCTAAGCATTTTCATTCACATTACTAACTATGCAATTTCCCTTTTCAAGATGAAAAACTTTCCCCTTTCAATTAGAAGCCCAAAGCAACATACAATTTCATATGCGTTATAACAAAATTTCTTCTTAAATCACTGCTTTCCAAATAGTATTTCAAAAACAACAATTCCTATATTTTAGACCAGAGGAGAAAGAGAGTTGGAAAATCAACTATTTCCTATGAATACACAAGAATTTCAAGATCACACCATATGCTCGGACATAAGTTTATCATTTGAGTGGCATGGTTTTCATTTCGCTATCTTTTAGGAAGGTGCCAACACATCCTAACATGACATTTCTAATCATTATTGTTGCACTATAATGTTCTAGTTTTCCGATCAAGAATTCAAGACAACCAACCTTTCTCTTGTAATACAAGTCTTCTTGAGAACAATCGCTATCCGTAATACAATACAATACAATAATACATCAAATTTAACATTAAAAATTTATAATACGACAAGGAGGTAAATGAAGAGCTATCTACTAGATTTTACACATTTAATGCATACAAATCAACAAGTCTTTCATTTACTCTTTCTTAAACACAATAAGGCAATCATCTAAATCCAAAGCAAGTTAAATGGTGCATCACTTAATAGGTCCTAAATTACACTCTTTGAATAAGCACCTAAAACAATCTTTCGAGGAGCACATTAATACACTCTTGAAGCTACTACGACATGTCCTCTTTTGATATTCCTTTCACATCAAGCAATTATCACAAAATCACTATGCACATTTTAATGCACCTTACTTAAGATGGAATTTGATTATATTACTCCTACCAAGCACACGGAGAGTCCTTAATGCAACATACCACTTCCTATCATTAATCCAAGCATTAACTCCTAAACCAATCCCTTTCACAATCTAAAACACAGAAACATTATAAGGCTCACACAAGGTTCAAGAAACATCATCCTTTCTCTTGCAATAAGAAAACATAAATAATAGATAACTACACATATCAATTCCTTTTAATTTACTTAGAGAGAGAAAAGAAGATGAGTCATAATCACTCAATGTACTACATGATAAGCATTAACATTTTCCATTCTAGTCTTTCAAGTGGACAATCATTAGAATAGATCATAACCATAGACAAGCACGTTTCGTACTTTTAGATTCAAGATATTAACAACTCACCTAGATGGATTAGTCAAAAGAGTAAAACAAATCAAGAACGAAGGTACATACAACTCCCTTTCAAAGTAAGAGAAATCGTAGACCAAGACCTCAATAGGTAGACAAAACACCCATAATTATTTCCAAAACACCCACATCAATAAGGTGAAAACAAGGTGTGAACGCACACGTTACACACGAGTAGGGTTTGTTTAATCACACCCTCACATCAAGGTGGACAAGCATAAAACACAAGGTAGACACAAACACACAACAACTAAGGGCACAAGCAAAACCAGAGATCCCAGTGTTGCAACCTGGCTCTGATACCAAGTTGCAATGCCCCGCCAGGAAACCCCTAAAGGGTTTAAGTTTAAAACACTCAAATGGAGTGTAAATATTTTCTTTTTAAAATAATAATTAAGAGTGTTCATAATTAGACACAACATTAAGATACATTGGAGTTATCTGACAACATGGATATCACAGCAGAAGGCTAAATGATCCTAAGAGGTTTCCCAATGCGATTACATAACCTTACACCTAACTCAACTTGCGTCACTAGATTCATTAAACTGGATATCTTAATTATGAGATAATGCATAGATCTTGATTATATATGTGTTCAATGGTTTGACATCTTATAATTTTAGGAAGCGTTCATTTACTTTGGGTGGTTAGGAGGCCATTGAGAAGTTATTTATTCATTGCACTTTAATTCATAATTACATTAAGAGGCCTCCAAAAAGGTTCATGCGTTTAATATAATGAAGTTCATTCATTTGGGTTTCAAGTAACCACCCACAATCGATATCTTTCTTAAATATTAAAAGTATGGTTAATCAGATGAGATTCATTCATTAAGGATTAACTACAATTAATAGAGTGAGGTCCCTTCATTTGATTTCATGCATAGCCAACTAATGAGTTGTAGTTCTTATATGAAAGATAAAATGTGAGTAGCCATAGAATTCATTTGAAGTTTTGTTAATGCAAATAAATGGACTAATTTCATTAAGGTGGGTGTGTATTAGGTCACACGAGAGCATTCCTTAAATTAAAATATCATTAGCTAGATGATATTCATCATTTCAAGATTTGAATAATAAGACCATAGTGACATTCTTCTATTAGGATTAAAATACAATTTTCTTATTGCATATCACTCTTTTTTTTGTTAAATGAAGTTAATATGAGAGAGATAATTTTACTAAGATTTAATGTATAAACAACTAATCAATTATTTTCCCATTTTAGTTCAATTTTAGCAACCATAAGGGATTTTGTTTTATAAGGGTTATAATATGGATATCTAGTTGAGTCCACACAATTATCAAATTAATCTGATGAGGATTATTGGTTATAATTACAACATAAATAACTAAATACATTCATCCAATATAGTGGATTATAATTAACATGGTGTTGCTCATTTAAGAAGATAAAAGTAATTACCTATATGTTGATCATCCTTTAGATTTCAACTTAGAAATTGTAACATTAATTCTATCTTTATTTCCCCTACCCATTTGTTCAATTTACATGCTTAATAACAAGTTAATCCAATGATGCAATCTAGCAAGATTCTTTCCACTATTACAACTTTAATTAACATATTTTAAATGCTTTGCCATAATCATAATATACAATGTCTTATAAATCTGATTTACTACATTCCTCAAGATGTTTGATTTTGTGCATTTAATTTAAATTCGTTAATTTTCCATCATACACTTATGAATAGCAACCATACATGAATAACTTAAAGCATGAACAAAGGAAACTAAAACATTGCATAACACAGATATGATCTCGGAGTTCACCCCTAAAGGGCTACATCTCCGGGTCTGCTCAACTGCAAGACCCCTCTGGCATTTAATATAGTTAAGGTTACATATTTACATGTCTTTACATCTCTGCCCTTTAGGCGAACACATACACTATTCAACATCTACCTCGATTGATTATTACATAGTGATCCCTTTTAAAACGGGTCAAATTGAATCATAACCAAAAAAAAAAAAAAACAAACCTAGATTCTCTTGTTTGACGGTACCCTAACTAGGGGCTTGACCGACTTATGACCAACCACTATCATAACAAGTCTTACCATTACATAACCAAATTCTATTATAGAAATTTATACCTACATAGGCATTATTCGGTAGAGGTATTCGTTTACCATCTCTATTTAACCATTAATGTCGATCAAGTTTATGGTTTTGCTAAATTAACTTTTATAAAAAGAAAATTCACCATTAACCCACCCTTAATACTTAGTCCATGTTAATAGTATGTATTAACCCAAGCATGACGTAGTCAATATGAAATTTAATAATTTGTATTAAAGTATGGATTTGCTAAATGTTGGTTATCTAAATCCAGCTATTATTCAATAATCTCGAATTAAATAATGCAAAAGAAACCGAATTTAAAATTAAATAATATATAAAAAAAAAACTGAATTTAAAACCTCTTAAACTAAATTAACTTCACTTATTAATTTAATTTGGTTTTTTCCTTATTTTTATATATATATTCATATATTCTAATTTTTTTAAACAATTTATATAAAATAATAAAAAAAAAAGGTAAATAAAAACAACCTTTTTTTAATTTTCATAAAAAAGAGAGGGAAGGTACCCACGTGGACACCCACATGGGACCCCCCTTTGGCAGCCCCTGCTACCATTGGTAGCACTGCTGCCATTGGTAGCGCTGCTACCAAATGGTAGCAGGCTGCTACCTCTGGTAGCACTGCTACCATTTGGTAGCAGATCGCTACCAATGGTAGCGCTGCTACCAACTGGTAGTAGTAGCTACCTGCTGCGACGGCTAACGTAAGAATCTTTTTTTTTTTGTTTTATTTTATTTTATTTTTTTATAGTTTTCAACAATATACAGATTTGTAAAAAAAATAGATTGAAAAAAACAAATAACAAATCCCCAAATGCATATCACACAGTCTTACAGACAGGGATTTAAGGCATTTTCCAGCAACCTCTCCATTTTGTATATATTTTTTTTTGAAAGAAACTCACATTCCAACAATCTCCCATTTTGAAAAAAATTCATTATCCATATGTTTTCCAGATTTCTCATAGTAAACAACCAACTGGGGAACTATTTTGTTTTGAAATGAACATGAACAAAACAACCAAAACAAAATGTAAAAACCCCATTCTCCATTTATTGCAGTCACAAGCCCCTTTTTTTTTCTTTCTTTTTCCAGAATGTTATGGATTCCAAAATAAATAAATAGAAGAGTTGAAGATTTACCACCAAATCCAAAACAATGTTTGCATTCCATTTTCCACTCAAGATCCAACAGATAACAAGAGGGTGGGTTGGAATCCTACCTTCAAACGCATTCCGGGAAGAATATTTTTGAAGAAGAGCTCCCAAATTTGCTGCTCTAAAACTCCATCTCTGTCCAAAATCCCCCAATCTCTCTTCCAAAAACCATGTTTTTCCAAAAAAAATGACCAAAAGAAAAGAACCCCAAAAACATTTCCAAGCTAGGTTAAAAAAGAGAAACCCTATTTTTGCCCTAATTTTCAATTTCGAATTTAGGCATTTATCTTTAAAATAAAATGAATGAAAATGAAAATGGAAGTCATTCCTTTACATTATTTAATACATCTTATTCGCTTTTCTTACTAAAATTAAAATGCTTCTATTTCTTATTGCATTTCATATTTTAATTTCTCAACATAAATTTTAGGCCTACTTCTTATTTCGAAACTATTGACCAAGGTAAGGCGTTTTGATTAATTTAATTTTTTAAAATCAAACTTTTATACTATATCGACTTTACAAGTAAAAGAAAATAATTTTATTTTAAATAATAAAATTTACCCTTTTTCTTCCAACATGCGAAAATGATTAATTTATTTCTATTTCTCAATTGACTTTTAAATTTTTCCTTTCCAAAACGCATAACTCATTAAATTCATTATTATCGAATTTAACTATTAAATTGACTTGCTATACATAGTAAAGCGACCTTTTTAACTAAATGACTAATTTAATGCAAGAGTCTTATTTATTCTAATTTCTCAACTACAAATGCGTAAATGTTACAAATGCGTAAATGTTACAAATGCGTAAATGAGCACACTAACCCAAGTTAAATACCTTAAGCTTGCTACAATATTAATTAAAGCAATCCCATTAAATTAACGATTACTCGTATAGAAGAAACTACCTATTTAAATTTCTATATCACTAATGTGTACGTTTACTCATTAAATTGAATTTAATACTTAGGATAATAAACTCCACTTACCTCGCGCAAGGCACGCAAATCGAGGAAGTCCTCCAAATCTCTCGACATGCATCCCAATGAAAAGCAAGCCCCACGAATCCACACACGATGCTCACCTAACCATGGCTAAGGCAAGATGAGAGTTATATGACCACCAAATCCGAATTCTAAAGATGAAGGAAGCATACTCAACCTTGCAAACCCCAAAGGAGATGAACCTTGCCCTAAGCAGTGTTGTACCTGCAATCTCCTGCACCCATGAATTCATACAAGCATACATATACATATACATATTCAACGAAGGCGTTAGCTCAAGATTTATCTCAAGGGTTAGGAAACAATTACATTTACACAAGAATCGATGCTAAAGCACAATAATAAGTATGCACAATTTATTTATATTATCTAAACTACACATTGCATCACAGTTAGCCTACCATTCAAGAATGCCACATAGGAAGTCAACCAAGGTCAAACGGGTTTTACAAGTCCGACTAGGGTAGGGGCATTACAGTCCTCATATCCTTGGACAAGTCATAGCATTACTAAGAGACAATCCACAAACCACAAAGAAAAATAGGTGATGATACCCTATTCTCACCTTTCTAGTCAAAGACATCTTGGAGATAGAATCTCTAGTCAGAGACATCCCAGAAAAGATAAAATACATGTCACCAAAAGATAAAATCAAAAGAAAACCAAGACTTGACATCAACATCCACTGTAGTCCTAAAGTTTAGTGTTTCTTGTCACTTGTATAAGTCTATTTGATTGTGGTCACAATATTTTCATTCACAAAAGGATAGATAGCACTGAACCATAATGTTGTCTGAGTCTATTGAAAGATTTGATTTGTCGAAGCCCATTGTTGCTGCTATGTCTTATCTGAAATTGACTAAATCCATGAAACTGATACTTTATTGCGGAGAAGACAAAACTTTATTACGGACCAGTGATGCAAATGTTTCTTTACTGTGGATTGTGCATGGATAGACTGAAGAAAATTGGAAGAAATTGTACTACTCAAAACGTGTGATGCTCTTAGTTCCAAACCCATCACTAGATGTAGGATTTGCCTTAGCCACAGATAGGAGCTAATTTATTATGGACAGAAAAGGTGAAAAGGAGGGATTATTATGAATGGCTAACCAATCTTGGGTAGATCAATAACAAGCCATGATGGGAATGAGGAAGCTTATAATGAATAGATAGGCTGTGAGTGTGTCCAAAGTGAAAGGATAAAATAAAATCCTGAAGGAGAGAGGAGAAATGTCTCTACACATGACATCGGTGACCCAGGTTTCATCATGGTACTTGCCCAAGGCACCACTGAAGTGATTTTCACTGTTGGACGAAATCTTTTTATTTACTTTTTTAATTTTTCAACTTTTTGGTGTTACAAGGTGCCCGTTTGCTAGGTTATCACCAAGTATTGATTTTTTTAATGTTTATGATATTTTAGTATTTTTTCAATTATTTTTTTTTTGTATTTTTTGAATTTTGGAATTTTTTGTATTTTTTAATTTTTTTGATACTCTAAGGATCTATGTGTAAAACCTATGAAGGTGCATTCTACTGATAGGATCCTCTGAAGGTCGGCCATCTGGATTTGAGATCTTATATGCACCAGATCCATAGGCTATTGTAATGATGTAAGGACCAAGCCAATTTGGTTCGAACTTGCCCTTCTTCTCTCTGTCTTGCTTATTTTTAGGATTTTCCTTGAGAACTAAGTCACCCACCTCAAATGTATGGGGCTTCACTTTATGATTGTAAATGTGACTCATTCATTATTGGTAAGCCTTGAGATGATTAAAAGAAGTTTGTCTTTGTTCATCCAGTAGTTCTAGTTCTTCCAAGCAAGAGACCCTATAGTCTTCATCACTGATAATATTTTGTAAAGAGACTCATAAAGATGGTAACTTGACCTCAATAGGAAAGAGAGCTTTAGAGCCATATAAAAGTGAATAAGGTGTGGATCCTATAGGTGTGCGATAAGCCCAAAGTGCATGATTAAGTTGGATATGTCAATTGTTGCCAACATCATCGACTATCTTTCTTGGGATTTTAAGAATGGTTTTATTAGATGCCTGATCTTTACCATTAGCTTGGGGCTAATAGGGCATGGAGAAATGATGGATAATATGGAAGTGATCACAAAGTTCATGAACTTCTTGATTTTTGAAGGGACATCTGTTATTGGTGATGATGGAAATAGGAATAGCGTATTGACAAATGATATAGTTGAGTTCATGAATGTAGCAATTTGTTTTCCAGTGACTTGTGTAAGAGGAATGACTTGAATCCATTTTGTGAAATACTCTGTGGCAGTGATGATAAATTTGTGGCCATTGGAAGAAGGAGGGTGAATCTTGCCTATGTGATTGAGTCCCCACTGACAAAAGGGCCAAGGAATCGAAATCGGTTGAAGTTCTTGTGTTGGTGCATGAATAAGGTCTCAATGAATTTTACATTGCTTAAATTTCATAGCAAACTGATATGAGTCTTTTTCCATATTGGGCCAGTAATATCTAGTCTTGATGAGTTTCTTGACTAAGGTAAGAGCACTAGAATGTGGACCACATATCCCTTCATGAACTTCACGTAATGCAATCTGAGCTTCATCCCTTTCTAAAAATCTAAGAAGAGTGCCATCTAGACCTTGATGGTATAAGATATCGGCTAAAATGACATATTGAGAAGATTGGTGAATGAAAGTACGATGTTGATTATTGGGTAAGTCAGGTGGAAGGGTATTATTACATAGGTATGTGAAAATGGAACCGTATAACTAGGAATCAGGACCAACAACACCAATCATCTTAGTAGGAGTGATCTCATATGAGGGAACCAAAAGTTTATTGACCAAGAACTCATAGCAGGTTTCATTCTATGGTAGATCTATCAATGAACCAATAGTAGCCATGGCATCTGCGGCTCAATTTTGCTCTCTTGGTATCTGCTAAAAGATTAACTTCATGAAATATTATTTCAGGTCATCCACCATTTTTTTCTAAGGCATTAATTTTTCATCCTTTTTTTGGTAGTCATCAGTTGCTTGACCAATTACAAGTTCAAAGCCAAAAAACATGAAGTTCCTCGATCTTCCACTGAATCATAATGCATAATCTAGTTGTTAACACCTCATATTTTCCTATGTTATTAGTGTAAGGAAATGATAATCAATATGATTTTGGTATGGATTCTCCTTGAGGCATGATGAAAAGGATGTTAGTGCCTATACCATGTTGTGTGTATGAGCCATCAAAGTACAGTTGCCAAGGATTCATGTGTGATACCATCAAGATGGATTCATCTGGAAATTCTAAAGTTAGAGGAGCATTATCTATCATGGTAGCATCTGCTAACTGATCTTCAATAGCTTGTCCTTTTATTTCTTTTATGTCCACATGTTCAATGTATAATTCACTCAAGAGCATCACCCATTTGGCTAGTTGACCAGTAAGCATTTCTTTATTAAGAAGGTACTTCAATGGGTCAATCCTTGCGACCAGCTTAGTTTTATGATTTAGCATGTAGTGTCCTAATTTTTGCGAAGCAAAGACCACAGTGAGACAAGAACACTCAATTGGTGTGTAGTTTATCTTATAGCCTACAAAAGTATGACTGATGTAGTGGACTGCCTTTTCTTTTCCCTTAGCATCTTGTTGCACTAAGAGTGCCCCTAGTGTTGTTGATGTAGCTGATATGTAAAGTAATAGTGGTTGTTCTAAAAGTGGTGGCATCAAGACTGGTGGATTCAGAAGATAATCTTTGAGTATCTAAAAAGCCTATTGATAGTTATCATCCCATTTGAATTTGATATTTTTGTGTAGAAAGTGCTGAAAAGGATGACATTTATTTGCAAGTTGTGCTATGAATCTTCGTATGGACTGGAGTCTTCCTTGTAAAGATGAAAGTTGACTGATATTTCTTGGTGGTGGCATCTCTAGGATTGCCTTGACTTTTGTTGGATTGGCTTCAATTCCTCTTTTTGAGACAATGAATCCCAGGAGCTTCCCAGAGGGTACTCCAAAGACACATTTCTTGGGGTTTAATCTTACTTTGTATTTTTCCAACCGATCAAAAATAACTGAAAGTATGTCCAAATGTGTATCTCTGTCTATTGATTTTCCCAAGAGGTCATCAACATAATTGTCTATAGTTACTTGCATGAGATCATGAAAGATGGTAGTCATGGCTCTTTGATATGTAGCACCTATATTATTTAGCCCGAAGGGCATGACATTCCAGTAGAAAGTTCCCCAAGGACAAGTAAATGTTGTTTTGTGTTGATCCTCAGATTTTTATTTGATTGTATCCAGAGAATCCATCCATCAAAGATAACATCACATGACCTATGGTGAGATCTATGATCAAGTCGATATTTGGTAATGGAAAATCATCCTTGTGACAAGCTTTGTTGAAGTCTCTGAAATCTATGCATATTCTGATGCTACAATCTAGCTTACTAACTGGTACCAAGTTGGAGATCCATTTAGGATAATCAATTGGGCATATGAATCTGACATCCAATAATTTTTCAAGCTCTGCTTTGACTAATAATGCCACTTGTGGATGAATCTTTCTTAATTTATGTTTCACTAGTTTTTCACCTAGTTTAACTACCAAATGATGCATTACTAAACCTAGATCTAGTCCAGGCATATCAACATTTGACCATGCAAAATTGATTTGTCACTCTGTAAAGAAACTTATGAACTTTGGTCTTTCTGTCTCTATCAGAGATTGTGCTAGAAATATGTTATCTGGAATTTATTTTGTACCAATGTTTGTTTTGATGGTCTCCTCTACTAACATAGATGATTTTTCTTCATATGATGACGGGAGAATGTCAAGCCTTCCATCTTCGGGTGCCTCAGAGAGGTTTTCACCCTTAGACATGTCCTTTCTTTTTAATTTTCTGGGGTTAGACAGTGCCACAATGTGGTTTTCACCATAAGACCCATGATTTATTGTTATTTTTACATTTTTGTGACTTGAAGGCCCAACACCATTACCAAAATATGCTATGTTGTTGAGTTCTATAGTGTATCCTACCTTATGGTCCCAAGGTGGAAGATCATCTCATATGCCTTGATAGTCAATAAAGGCTTCATCATTTTGGAATGTGTTGAACTATACTGGTCCTTCATGGTCCTAGTCAATAAGTTTTTGGTGAACAAGGGGAAGGCCTTCAATATTTTGAAAGTTAGCGGGACTAAGGGTGAAGATGCAGTTATATTCAGGTATGTCGAGGTAGTTGTCGAGGTCATCATTGGAACTCTCCTCATCTATCTTGAACATGAGTGAGTCCAAATTGTCATCATTAAAAGCGCATTTTGGGATGGGTGTCCTCATCCTTCATGATTTTGACCTAGAACCTAGAGGCAAAGATTGTATAGGATCCTCAGGGGTTGTTTCTAGACCAACATTGAATTTTCTATGAAATTCCACTTCTTCTATGGGTTCAGCTGGTTCTCTAAATGTCTCGGTGAGTTCATAGTCACTAGAGGATTTGTCTGAACCCCATTCCCATTCATTAGAGTCATTGAAATAGTGGTTCTCTTGTTGATCTTTGGAAGGCTTGATTTGCAATGCTTCTTCTATCTTTCAAGTATTTCTCCTAGAAGATATGAAACCAAGCCCTTTTGAGCTCTCTTTTTTAAATGTCAATTCTAGTTCCAAAGGTTGAATGATACCTTCCTTTCTTAAGCTGAGAGGACTTTTACTATCATACCCAAACTTTTGTAGGATCTTGAACCCTTTTCCATATTTTTCACATGGTATGCTAATGTGATCTTGTGTACCATCTTTAGGGTATTTGTAAAGCATTTTGTATATGTCTTCTTCTTCCATTTCACCCCACTTTTGGAAGATAGTAGGATCCCCTTTGAGTGTAATGATAGATACCATTTAGAAGGATGTGGTCATCCATATTCTTTTGGCAAACTCATAACTTGTCGTAAGAACATGGTTTGATTCAAAGTGTATTCACCCATGCCTTTGTCTCGATATTTCCCTTTAAGCTCACCTTGTTTTGATGTTGATGGTTTGAATGATTCAGGGTCAATGTATGCCAAAGAAGGGATAGCTTCTCTATTATTTGGAATGATTGTCTCAGCTTTTGGTCTCATGCTATTGCAGTATATAAATGGATTAGGATTACCATTAAATGTTACTTCAACTCAATTGTGAGGAAACTTAATGCATCAGTAGTATGTAGATGGGATTGGCCTCATCTCATGAATCCAAGGATGGCCTAGAAATATGTTGTATGTGAGATCCAAGTCTAGGACTTGACAAACAACATCTTTTGCAACTCGCCCAATTCTAAGAGGCAAGGTGACTGTACCTTTGGATGAACACTCTTCATCATCATTTGTGTTGATGATAATTTTGTTTGTAGCATTCACAACTTTGTCTAAATATCCCAATTGTATTATTGCGTTCAAAGTATATAAATTGAGACCAACTCCTCCATCTATCAAGACTCATTTTATTCGATGTTTGTGTAGGAAGGCTTCAATGTGTAAAGGTGCCTTATGTGGTTGGCTCACGTAGGTGTCATCAACTTTTGTGAATGCAGGGGAGTGTGGAACGGAAAGGTATCCCACCATGGCTTAAAACTGGTCCATGTTTAGATCAATGGGGATGGAAGTGTCTTGCAAAGTTTTGTCTAGAATGGCCTTATGTGTAGGGGATATGCGTAAGAGCTCAAGGATTGAGATAAGAACATGTGTCTTCCCTAACTATTATACAAGGTCATAATTAGGTTTGGTTGATGAGGAAGCAGTGTTTTTAGATGGAGAACCTTGCAAAGTGAATTTACCTTAACGAGTTGTAAAATTACATTCAGAGGTAGGTTCGCAAGAAGATCTAATGCCTTTCAAGACAACCTTGGGTGTTTGGGTAGAATTTTTAGGTGTTTTGTCCTTGATGATAATGGTAGAGACATAATTATCCATTAAAATGTGATTGACAATTGAATCATAGTTATAGGATGCTCTAGTATAGTTGGTTTGCTCATCTGTGGCTTTAGCTTTTCCCTTGTCATGTTTTGGGAATGGTTCTTTAAACATTTCATGTTCTTGGTTAGATGAGTGTCCCTCAATCTCAATGTCACCTCTATCAATAAGATCTTGTATAATGTTCTTCAGTCGATGACAATTTCCTATTTTATGACCCTTTCTTTTGTGATATTCGTGGTATTCATCGTCATTCCACCAATTTGGTTTGACCTTTGGCTCATATGGAGGCAAATTTGGAATTGTTATTATTTTGTTTGCCACTAGCTTTGTGAAAGCTGACTCAAGTGGTTCTCCCAATGGGGTGTACTTCCTTCATGATTTGGAAGTTGTTTTAGTATTCACTTGATTGTTTGTAGAGCTTGATCCTGAAAAAATGATTTTGGGTCATATTGTATTGGCATCTACAACACCATCATTGAATGTGTTCTTTTTTTTATTCCAAAATCTTGGCTTGTCTTTTCCTTTAAAGTCCTCTTTGTTTTCTTTGAATATTTTGATGATGCCTTGCTCAATTAGGACCTTCTTTGTTGCCAAGCCTTTTTCAATGACATCTTTCAAGTTGGACAAATAAGTTTTTCTTGGGTCATAACCAATGTCTTTGTTAACATTCTGGGTGAACATTTCTACCATTTGTTTTTGTGGAATTTCACAAGAGCATCTATTGGCTAAATTACTCCATCTTTGTAAAAGTGATGAAAAAGACACTGCATCCTTTTGTTTGGTGTTGCACAAAGTAGTGACTGATATGTCTGTCTCTATGTTGTATGAGAAATGTTGAATAAAAGCCTCTCATAGATCACCCCAAGACTTAATTCTAGGTGGAAGTTAGGAGAACCATTCCATAGCTTGATCACCTAAGCTTTGTGGGAATAATCTCATCAAATATGTCTCTTCTGATTCTACCTCAATGTAAGCTATGAAAAATTGTCTTATATGTGCCTTAGGAGCTCCTTTGCCTTTGTACTTATCAAACTTAGGTGTCATAAAATGTGTAGGAAATGGAGGCATTGGAATGCTTTTGTCGAATGGATAGGGACATATGTCTCTCATTGTGTAAGTTTGCTTTGGTGTATTTATGTCCTTCATTTTCTTTTGTAAGTCCTTAATTTGTTGTTCCAAATTGTTCTTAGGTGGAGACCGACTTCTTGGACCATACCCCATGCCTAAACCACTAGGTGGAAGAGGAGCATGTTGCATATATGGATGGTATTGATCATACACATGTTCATATGGAGGAGGTCTATAGTGATGTTGCGTATATGGACCACTTGGTATAGAGTCATGATGAAGAATGGAATATTTGTTTTGTCCATATATACCATACTCTATAGGCATCTCATGAGTTTGTTCTAATGTGTTGCCCCAAATTTGACACGGGGTTTCCTTGTGTCCAAATTTTTATCATGCCTTTGGATATCCAATTTCTTTGGTGGTTGGTCCTTAGCATTGGTATGTGATTGAGTATATGTTTCTGCATAAGACTTCCATAAAGGTCTGCATAGATGAGTATCATATGCTTGACCATATGTATGTGAGACATCAGGTTTTTGAAATAAAGATGATGGTGATTCAAGCACCATATGTTGTCCTCTATTGCCTTCACTACTAGGCCTCCTTTGATCCATGTTGAGGTGAGGTTGTTGCAAAGGTTGATTTTACATTATTTGATACATGTCAAAATCATGAGGTATCTTGGCTCCACTTTGCACCATCACTTGTAAGGATATTGTCTATCTCTTCTCATTATTTCCTCAACCAATCGACTGAAATGAGGATCCATGATGGAGTCTTCCACTTCTACTGAATGTATGGAAAAGTTATCCATATTGTCATTGTGTGTATCATTGTTGTTTGTAGTATCCATGTTCTCAACAATTGGAATGTTTCTATAGGCATCAATGTCAGGTAATGTGGTATGATCAAAATTGAAAAAGACATCATGGTCATACTCATAGGTACACATGTTTACGGACTTTTGAGTCTCTTTAGGTTCTCTCTTAGATTTTTGGGAATGGGTTTCAACAATAAAAAAGGTATTGACCAAGATGTGGGAGACTAGATGAAAATGGAAAAGAGTATGGAAGAGCAAGAGTTGGATGAAATGTAAATGAATCTGAGGTTTACTGGCAATGTCCAAAGTGTAAGACCAAGTATGTATGTAGTAGAGCAGGTATGGCATCCAAAGAGATGATAGTTTCTCTTGATGTGGTAAGTTGACCTTGACTCTAAGAAAGACCTAATGAGACCCAAAGTTCATAGACCTTGATGAGGGACCACTTAGCAAAATGTTTTTGTATGTAGCTTGTTGACAAAGCAAGATGAGGACAAGCAAGTGACCTTTTGACTCAAGTTTAGACAAATGTGAATGTAATGCAAGGTGTAAAGAAATGATGGACTTTGTGACACCCAGAAATAGGTTGAATTCTAGAAAAAAACCTAAAGAGATAACCTAGGAAGCTCAATAAGTCTAAAAGTGACTGCTCTTGTTTACCGAAATGTAAGTTTTTTCAATTCTGAACAAAGAGGTGCCTGTATACTTTAGATACGTGGTTAAAGGACACAGACATGGTTGAACACTACACAGATGCATTTCTGAGATTTTGTGAATGCAATTTTTTTTTAGGATGAGACTGACACATTTTTGTACTTCACAGACGCGGTTAAATGACACAGACATGTTTCTGTCAGACATAGACGCATTTCCAAAAACTAAGTGTAATTTTTTCAATTTGTAAAGTTGTTTGTTGTGACCAAATCTGAATTTTTGACTATTTTTCGTGACAAGAGGACACAAATTTGATGAGGACTCAATGTTTGTAAGTGTTTAGACTCAAAATGACTCAAAGAAAAGTGTATTGTTTGATGTAAAAATATTTTTCATATACTTGAAGACACAAAAGACACAATGTTTTGATGTTTGATCTTGAATGTTTGATTGTTTAAAATAAGACAAGCACAATTCTTATGGTTGTTTAGGACAGTAGTTGTTGATCCCACATGAGGTTTCACCTGAGGCTACGCTATTCAAAGTGGATACTTAGATGCTTAACCCCACTGGCTTCACCCTTGGCACTCATTTCTTTGGGGAAGCCAAGCATCAATCCCCACAAAACTTCCTGTGGTGAACTTTGTATCTCTACTAAGAACCGTATATGTGTGGGCCGCTCCAGAGCTCCGACCTCTTGCCCCAACAACTAGAAGGATTTTGGATTTCTAAAATAAAAATGTTCTATTAAGGGCATCCTCTCATATGGCCATACATATGGCACTTTTAGCTTTGTAAATACAAAAGGCTTCGAACTGGTAGGGGTTATGCCCTACAACTGATCAAATAAATTTGATCAAATGGGTTTATGGGGAGACATAGTGTCGGAATGAACTAATCATCACACGTTACCCATGGCTTTCACAATGGATACAATTATTTATAGTGGTTCAGAAGAGGTGGGTTTTCCTCACTACCACTTGGGTCGTTCTCTCCTCACTAGTAGTCCTAATGACCACACGGGGAGACAGGCCTTCTAGAGATGAAACAAAAAGATCCTATTGCTCAAGACACAAAAGACACTTGTTCAACTTTAGTACACCATTTGAAATGTTTGCTAGTCTATGAAAACAAGGCACACAAATGAAGATCAAAAACCCTTGCAAAAATTTTGCAACAAATATTTGTTAGTAGTTTTGCAATAATACCCCTCCTACAAGCACACAAGTTAGGTAAATTTTAGATCCAAAAGAATTTGTGAAATAGGGGCCTTTGACAAGACGATTTTCTTCCAAGACAAACTGTGCCAATTTTTATTAGCTAGATCACAAGATGTCAACCCGAAATAAACTAGATCTAAAATCCAAATGACAAAATAAAGCCTCAAAACTGGATCAAAAACTAAAAATGCAAGATTTGAAACACAGACACAATTAAACCTAACGCAAACA
This sequence comes from Cryptomeria japonica, assembly GCF_030272615.1. Classification (NCBI taxonomy): domain Eukaryota; kingdom Viridiplantae; phylum Streptophyta; class Pinopsida; order Cupressales; family Cupressaceae; genus Cryptomeria; species Cryptomeria japonica. The sequence goes on from NC_081413.1 coordinate 628,487,082, forward strand.
TGACCAAAAATCACAAACACATTTAAATACATTACAGACGTGCCTAGATAATAGAGACATGACTCCCAAACATAGACACAATTTGAAAATTGAGACGCAACCCTGCAATCTATAAATTGAGATAAAATAATGCCGAACATAGATGCAATTACGGAAGTCATAAACATGGTAGAAAATAAAAAATGCAGTTCCAGGATGCGCAAACAAGGAAATGTCGAAAGTTTGTCAAAAATGTCAGATCTGTAACTTCAAAAACATAAAATCTGCAACAAAAGATGTTAAATGTAAAAGGGACAAGAGTCCCACCATGTGTGCAAAAATGTTTATGGTAAAAATGGAAACAACAATATTGAAAGACTAAATATATTCAACTACAAAACACTAGCCTAACAACAACAATGATCCACCATAACATATGAAGATTACCTAAGACAATGCAAATCAAATGAAATCACAAAGATTATACCATTGCATGTCCTATAGGGTTTGGATCTCCATTCTTCCTATCTCCATAGATCTTGCTTGATATATTTTCTCTCAAATTTTATGTATGCACAAGAGCTCAATAAAGAATGGAAATGTGGTTGCAAGTAGGCTTGATCGCATGTGAAATTTTGAATGCTAGAATGCTTGATTAGGGTTGATAATGAAGGAAGCGTCTCCTTATATAAAAGACACTATAAGAAATGGAGGGATAAGATTGAGAGGTGTAAAAGATAAATGGTTGGCTAGGATTAGAGGGTAGGTAGAGGAAATAATAAAATAATGAGAGGGTAGGTACTGTAGGAATTAAGAGATGAATGACATGTGTCATAGGTGGAAAAGGCTAATGAATGAATTAAATAAATAAAGATTCATTTAATTAATAGAGAAAGTGGGATCAATTAAATAAATAAAATATTTATTTAATTTAGCAAAAGGGCAATTTAAATAAATAAATGTATTTATTTAAATGGTAAATAAGGCTATAAGAGAAAAAATGAATTAATTAATTAAATAAAAATATTTATTTAATTAGATAGGACAATTTTAATCAAATTTTATTTTGTGATTTTGTTTTGAAATAATTTAGTCATACTATTTTTCGTTGCAATTGATATGGGTTCATCCTATGATGTATAGGTAAAATAATGTGGTTGACAACATCAATAGGAGAAGTCTATCTAGATCCACTAGATGGAAACCAACCTCTCAACAAAAGAGCATTTACAACAATGGAACTCAAGATCCTTCTTCAGAAGCTATTAATGAGATTATGGTCCACCCCAAACAATATGGAACAATAAAAGGAAATAATATCTTCTATTAGTTTCAAAACTACCATGCTCAAGAGAAATGAAAGGAGGAATCAACTGCACCTTAAGGTTTTACATCCTTATAGTTATTTTATGCTAGGAAGTTTTTAAATGTTAATAGCTTCAAGTGGCCTACAATGTTATGTTCAAAGAAATGAATTCAATTCTACGGTTCAAAGAATTCAAGCACAAAATTTTGATGATAGATCATTAGAGTGTGGTCCTAATTATTGATGCAAAATGTTTACTAATCAATTTCAAAAATATTCAAGATCACATATTATGAATTTGAAAAAATTAGTATTTTTAAATATAGTCCTACTAGTTCATAACTGTTAGTTGTGTTTAGAGTCGCCATATTAATTCAAGGGTCCCCCTTTAAAAACCCACCTATCTTATTCGAGGCCTCCCCTTCATCATCTAAGTGTCTGTCGTCCTTTGAAGAAGTTGGTCAAGGTCGCAAGTTTCCACGGTCATTTCTCCCCTCCCTTTGAATCACTTCGAATCATTTCGAACCTCGGTTCGAAGTAGTTCAAAGTGGTTCGACCAAATTTTTCACACTAACACTCTTTCTTTGGCAGGAAGTATCTTTTTATCGCGGCAGCCCTCTTTGAAATACTTTGAACCGTTTTGAAGCTCGGTTCAAGCTTATTCAAAGTGGTTCTTGACAAGTGTTGATGGCGGGAGTTTATTTTTGGAGTACGATGCGCCGCCTTTCTCTCAAGCAATCAATGGTCCCGTCAGCATGTCAAATCAAAATATTTTATTTCTTTTTCGAGGGAAAGGGCATCATTGATATAAGTGTGAGTAGACTTTCATTTTAGAGATGACTGGATACTGCATGAAATCAATTATTATTAGCTCATGTGAAAGGGTAAATCATTAATCGAGGCATTTATGAATCGACGCCTCGAGCATGTCAATCCTGATGTGAGGTGATGAACTATCATTATCCGATCTTCCCATGTATAAAGTTTCCCTGTGATAAATTTTCATTCAGTTGCCTGGTAAGTTATCCAAAAACAAAAGAAAAAAGAAAAAGGAAAGGAGGTCTGACTTCGGAGAGAAGGAGCAGTTAGGGAAGCTAGAGAAGATTATTTGCTTTTCAATGGAAAATAGGTGAGAGTTTAGTAACCTTTGTTCTATTCTACAAAACTATTATTTTCAAAGGTTTGTCTGAAAGAGGTCTTGCTTGTTTAAGTTGAGAATGAAGTCGGTTATGCATTTTCTCGGTAATGTTTCTAGCCTTGAATGTAAAAGACCAGTGATTTGTGATATCAATTTAGAAGGGGTAAATGTGGAGAGTCTTCAAGAAAATTTTCTTGCGAATACGGAAGAAGTTAAGGGATGTATGGAAATATTAACGAGCGGGTTAATTGAAGCCACTGCGTTTCCCCCCGCCTTCGTAAACCCTGAACTCCTACAACTTTGCATTGACCATTATGATGTAAGAAGCAAGAGCATAGGAAGCAAAAATGGTAATGTCATACTTCCTGTCTCCAGGGAAACCATTTCTTCTGTTTTGAAATTAACAGCAAGTACCTTTGCCGCTTTCTCACCCATTCAAGCTGAAGCTGAGTATCGGGAAAACCCTAGTGTGTACCGAAGCACCCTTGCTAGGAAATGGACCAAGGTTAACTATGGAGGTGGGTCTAGACTCCCCAAGGTCATTACTAGAAGCCACATGAAACCCCACATACACGACCTGTTGGTATTATTACACAGGGTGAAAGGTTCATCTGATGTATGTTTGTTCGAAGAATGGATGTATAGGTACATTGAAATTATCTTAAAGGGTGAACAATGGATGGATTGGATGGAGATTATTGCCACTTCCCTAAGAAGCCAGCTCAAACGCGCCAAAGAGTCTAGAGAAGATTTTCATATGGCCTCATATTTAACCTATTGTATTGCCTGCACATGTGATCTCGCCACTCTTCCGCATGAGGTATGGAATGAGGAAATGACCATCTTCCAATATTGTCTATTGTTGCAAAAAGACAGTGTTCTGGAGGATTTCCATAAGGTGCATGATATATTGTTTGAAAACATTTATTTGGCTCTAAAAGGTGTTCAGATGCCATGACTCTCTTTTGAATCGCTGAGACTGGTTCAACATTATGGGAGTTCTTTTATTCAGTTTCCTAGGTTCACATATTTGAGAGTCGGAGGGTTTGAGGAAGAACCTATGAGGTTGCCTCGATATGCCATTGATTGTTTCATTTTAGCCGAATTGTGCAGGCAACTTTCTGCTGTTATTAAGGATAATCTCCCTCAGGAGAAATGGGAGACAGTTTTCCCTATTAAGCTGCACTCTTTGGTTTGTAATAACATGAATGATGCTTCCATCATCGGAAGCAATTTGCTGGGATTCAATCTTGGGTTCTACCGCAGCAGGAGAAACTTCGATAGTAAAGGATATGCAGCTCTGACCCTCGGCCTTGAAATCAACTCATCAGTTGCTCCGTAGCTAGAGGATGTATGGGAAGACTGTGAAAATGAAGAAGAAGTCTTGAAAAAGGACCATTCTAGACTCACCCTGCAGCAAATTAACTCTTTCAAATTGAAGTTCAAAACACAAGGGATCGTTAAAGATGGTTCATTTTTAGTTGGACCCGGATGGGAAGGATCAAATGAAGCAAAATTCTTGACAGTTGATTGGAGCAAGGAGGAAGATGATGATATTAATTTGAGAGCCAGATCCATATTAACTTATACGGATGATTGGCTGCAGAGGAAAAGAAATGGAAACATCAATGAGTCTTCTCCTAAGGTGATTTCTCTCTCGGAACCGCTTCAATCTGACATTCCATTTTCTCATGTTGCAGGTGATACATTGGCCTCAGATAAGAAAATAAAGTTTCCTTCCCAAGTCACGACTCCTAGGACGAGATCCCATTCAAGGAACAAAGCTTTGAAGCAGCCTAGTTCCCGGAAGCAAAAAATGACATCACCAGAGCGGGATTCAAGTGACAAGTCCCCTTTTCAAGATGGAGCAGACGATGAAGTCCAATTCATTGAAACACCAAAGACAGATCAACCCAATTTCTTGACTCCGACTAAAGATACTCAGATGATATCAACTTCTCCCACTGTTCCTTTATGGTTGTCAAATTCAATCAATAAGAAACGGAGTTTACAACCAGTGGCCTCGCCAGTAAAAGATATTGTCACTAGGTATGCGGCTAGAGGGTCTAAAACAAAGAAAATGAAAATGGATACTTGTCTCACTAAGGATCCAGTGATGGGGAAAATCATAGCGGAGGTGGCTACTTATAAATAGAGAAGGGAGTCAGGGGAGATTGATGAGGAAGGATTCAAAGTCACTTCTATTGAACTCGGTGCCCTTAATAGGAATACTGGTAATAATTTCTTTAAATTTTCTGCTGACCACATGCTCACGCAATCAGAAAAAGATTCCAGAGAGAAGAAAGAATTGAAAGCAATGGTGGTGACAATGGCCACATACATCAATTCGCTGATTAATTTAGGGCCTAACCCAATAATCCAGCTGCCTCAGCCATTCGATCCAAATTCCGTCGAAAGCCAGCAATTGATGAAACAAATGCAGAGGGGAAAATTGCTGTCTGACGCTGTGGTTAGTTGGGTAAATAGCATATTAGAGCAAAGGAATAAATTTATTTCCGAAGTTACTAGTATCTATTCCAAGGGTGAGACATTGCTCGGGGAGATTCAAACCTTGATACTAGTATGGGAGACAGAATTGCCACGATGTCAAACCATAGTTTCCCGAATAACTGAGGTTGAAAAGTTTGGAGTTCTCAAATTCTTAGGTGAAAACCCCATGAAAGCTGTAGACCTGTGCACATTATTTATCTTGAAAAGTAATGTGAGCTGGAAGGAGTCCATCTACAAAGAAGCCATCAAAGAGGTCCAAGGCGTCAAGAATCAAATCACAGACATGCATAAGGAACTGGTTAAAGACATGAATATTGTCAACCCAACAGGCATCTTACAATTGGATGAAGGCAGCATGGACATTGAAGTGTTAACCAAAGGTTTCACCGAAGCAGTTGAACGGATTAGGGACAAAGAAACGCCAAAGGTCGATGATTTCACTTCGTTGGTAGGTATAGAATCCATGTTACACCTCAATGAGAAGCTGATGCCATGTCAGAGCCTAAGGATGAAGGAGTATAGGGGGCAGAAGGAGGCATGTAGAGCCCGGCTAATGAGTTTAAAGAACCCGCACTCACAGGCCACGCAGGAATTCATGTCTACTTTCTAGAGCTGGAAGCTGGTACGTCAAACCGTCGGAGATGAGGAGGAAGCCGACGAATATAGTGGAAACTGAATCGTCACCCGCTGGCATTCTATCTTTTTGATAACTGCTTTCTAGTTTCATAACGGTTTCTTGTATTAACCCGATAGGGCTGGGTTTTGAGGGAGGCCCTTCAGGATTTTAAAAAACTATAAATGTTGGGGCATTGAACTGTTTTAGGGGGATATTTTTTTGATTCTAGCAATAGGAAAGAAGGAATAGGAGATTAGATATAGTTTTAAGATAGATTTTTCTGAAAAACAGTGATCAAGGATAGTATATGCATGTTTTAGCTTCCAAAGACTTTGTGCATTGAAGTTGGAAATACATATATGAAAAATTTTGAGTTATGCTTTGAGACTTTGTGTTCTTGGTGTTGAATTATTGTCACTTTGTGGAGGTAATTCAGTGATTCGAAAGTTCCTTATTACTGTTGGTTAGTCGTAAGTTCATCTATTTCCTGTTTTGAGATACATTAAAAATCTAATAGAAAATCCACTCTTTAAGATAGATTTTGTTGATTATATGTGCGTGAATCTTTTCATTTTCGATTTGTATTTTGTAATTACCTCACTACCTAGGAGTAGTTGAGAGAACCTTATGCACTTTCAAGAAAAAGTGTAATTGTAAAAATTGAATTCATTGCAAATCAGATGAGGGAGCTGTACCTGTAGAAAATTCAGAGAGGAAGTTAAAGCAAGATTAATACTTTCTCAACTGTAGTGAATGATTCTGTTCTCTTCATAATATTGGGCATAGAGTAAATTAAGAGAAGTTGAGTGAGAGGACAATCTGTTCACCAACAGATTTTTGGCGACTCTGCTAAGGTAAATCGAGTCCTTTTGAAAGAACCTTAATCTTTAAATGTAATGTATAACCATGGTTCTTCAACATAACGAAGTCTTCCCTGTATTACAACCCAATCTTCGATTTGAAGATACTCAAGAAGACATAATTTCAGACTTAGCGGCTACTGCTTGGCGGGAACGTAGAAGTGGTCAACACTATCAGCAAATATTAGTGGTTCTGGAAATAGAGGAAGAAAGAGCCGAGTTCTTGAGAGGAGTGCCAAAAGTTCAGGAGGCTGCTATTGTGAATAGACTAGCCCAGGCACCTGCAAGACCTTGAACGCATCAATAGTTTAGAAACTGGCTACTCGTAGATACATAAGAGGGGAAAGAAAAAAGGGAATTCTTGATGAAAACTTTGAGTTATTAAAAAACCTAAAATTCTTGCCAGATTTTAACGACCCTAAAAAGAAGCAGATCAAATCCCAAAGCAGGCCTAACTCACCACCAAAGCCTTCTCCCTTCTCACCTCTGGTTCAATCCTTGCTTCCATTGAGTGCCCTTGTTCCAGCCTATATATCAATTCCACCCTTGCAAGTTGTATCACCCAACATGGCTGCTAATCAACCTTGGGGGCAGAACATAGGTCCACTGAATTTAGGCGTGAACCCTGCACCACTTCCTAAAGGAGCTACTGAAGTTTTACCCAAGTTTAGTGGAGATGGCAAAGTCTCAACAGATGACCACTTAAGCGTTTTTCATTCTGCCTGTGCTGTTATAAGTGTCCCTACACAGGAGGTTGTTGTGAGATTGTTTGTACGAACCTTGACTGATGCTGCTGCTGATTGGTTCAATCATTTGCCCCATCTTTCTATTACTAGTTGGGATGATATGAAAAATGCCTTTGAAAATAGATTTAAAATCCCTGAAAATGAATGTTCTCTATTTTTCCAACTCAGTCAAATGAAGAAAGATATGCATGAATCCATGAGAGAGTTTGTGGCCAAATTCAATAGATTGGTTCAAAGAATTCCCATAGTGTCAAGACCTAGTGAAGCAAATCAGAAATCTTTTTTTATTAATGCCGTTCCAGCAGAAATAAGTTTTCATCTTATTAAAGATGCTTGTGCTGATTTAGGCGCTGCTCAGAGGTTGGCTATTCAACTGGAGGATGCATTCATTAATGCCGGTAAGTGGAAAAGAGAAGTGCATACTCCCGGGACTGTTTCATCTGCTACACCTACAGACCCAGTCTTACAAAAGCTGATGAATGACATAGCAATGATGAAGAGGTAGCAGAATAAAACACATAATCAGTATCCTTCCCCTTATCAAGACATTCACAGATGGCAGCAGTCTCAAAATTTTGGGAGAACTCCCCTATTAACTGCTCCTCAGTCGAGACTACATATTGAAGAAGCCCCTAAAGAAACAATGTGTTCTTTCCACATGACTTCGGACCATGATGAACGAGAATGTCCTGACTAGCTAAATTGTATTCAGCTAGCAAAGAATGCTCTTATGGCAGAAGCGATGATTGAGAAAAAAGATGTAGAAAAAGATGAGTCTGGTAGTTACTTCCTTGAATATGAATCTGATTCAGAGAGAGGAGGTGATGTTTTTACAACACTCCAAGAACCTGCCTGCACAGTCATGACTAGAGGCCAGCGAAATCAGAAATTCTATCCTGGAAACACCCCAAATGTATCAAATTCTAAAGGTAAGGAGCATGTTTAGGCTGATACTATGGAACCTAAGATTATGTTTAGGGCTGAAACGAAAGCTAGTGCCTCATCTTTTGACATTGTGGAATTTTGTAAAAATTCTTCTATATCCATTTCACCAGCGGAATATTTAAAGCTTAATCCTAAGGAGTTAGACAAGTTGGTTCAGTACGTGAAGGGAAGTTCAGTCACTAGTGCACATGTTACAGATAATGTTTCTGAGGATGTGAAAGCTGCTGAGGAACCCACCTTTGTATCCGAGAGATGCTCAAAGAGTATTGAGGCTATTACTAATTCTGTTCAAAAGGAAATGGAGGAGAAAAAGCCCAACCCATTTTATATATCTTTGTTATTAAACGGTCAAAGGCTTAGTAATTGTATTATTGATTCCGGAGCATCAGATAATATTATGCCTCAGCCAGTTGCAAAAGCCCTTGGTTTGGAGCTCACAAAAACTTTTGGGTGTTGCTATGCTATGGATGGGAAGCAGGTACCCCTGGTTGGCCAAGTGAAAGATGTACAAGCTGTCCTTTACGCTTACCCTGAAAAGAGAGTGAAGCTTACTATTCTGGTAGCTGATATTCCAGCTAGCTATGGGATGCTACTTAGCAGAACTTTCTACAAGGATATAGGTGGAGAAATTAAAATGGACTAGTCCGAAGCATATATTCCTGTGGGAAAGAAGAAAATAAAGTTAGAACCTGAGCCGAAAAACAAATATACTGTGGTACCTTCTGATAATCCCAAAGCGCAGATATTATATGAGGAGTGTCAATTCGGGAATTACATTATCTTACCCGAGAAGTCATGTGAAGAAAACACGGTAAGTGCTGAAGAAACCTTGTGGACTTTAGAATTTGATGGAAGTCGCTCGAACTCAGGCTCAGGTGCTGGTGTAGTACTCATTTCACCCTCCGGGGAAATTTTTCCTTTCTCTTTTAAGATGGACTTCCATAATACAAATAATACAGTAGAATACGAGGCGTTACTTCTAGGTTTACAAGAAGCAAAGGGAAAAGGGATAAGGCAGCTAAAAGCAAAGGGGGATGCTGAACTCATTGTTAAGCAGGTGAGAAAACAATTCTCTATAAAAAATGATCGATTGAGGCATTATAGAAATCTGGTTTGGGATGAAATTGAGTCATTTGAAGCCTTTTCTATTGAATTCGTCCCTCGTGCTCAAAATACCAAAGCTGATTCTTTAGCTGTCTCTGCATCTTTGTTATTGCCCCATCCCGAATTCAAAAACAATATTTACAGGATTGAAGTGTTATACAGACCAAGAGTCCCAGATAATATTAATCATTGGCAGGTCTTTAACGATGATGAACAATTAAAAGAATTCATGGCATGTGTGGGAGATTTCGCTGAAATCCTTTTCGAAGGATCTGAACATGGGGGCAAGCCAATCGGTGAAGAATCAACGGAAACAGGGGAAGTGATCCAACTTCAAGGAAACAGAATTCCCAAAGGCCTGGTTTCTTTGGAACATCTTTTTGGTAGAAAGGATGACAGTACTTTAAAGAAAGATGTTGATTCTAATGAAAATAAAGAGGAACATGACAAGATCAACATTGGAAGTGAAGAGGATCCTAAGCTAATCTCTATAGGCAAAACTTGTTCTGTAAAGGAAAAGAGGAACTTATCTAAGCTTTTAATCCAATATCAAGATGTTTTTGCATGGGGTTATGGTGACTTAAAAAATTTCAGAAATGGTGAATTCGTGCATCACATACCATTGAAACCAGGGGCCACCACCCTCAAGCAAAAGCTTAGAAATTACAACCCCAAAGTTTCAGAAGCCATTTTTAGAGAGGTAGAAAAGATGTTGAAGGCTCATATAATTTACCCAATACATCATTCAACATGGGTGGCAAATATCATTCTGGTAAGGAAAAAGAACGGCGAAATAAGGATTTGTGTAGACTTTAGGAATTTGAATCAAGCAAGCCTTAAAGATAACTATGCGCTTCCTACTATGGATCATGTCTTGCAGTCAGTAGCTGGATCCGAAGTAATGTCAATGCTGGATGGTTACTCAGGATATAATCAGATTAGTGTCACCCCAGAAGATCAACATAAAACAACCTTCATCACTCCCTGGGGTACTTTTGCTTACAACCGAATGCCTTTTGGTCTAATTAATGCCGGAGCTACTTTTTAGCGAGTGATGAATTCCTCTTTCAAAGACTTGCAAGATAAGATAATTGTTATATATCTTGATGATTTAACTATCTATTCTAAAATAAGGGAACATCATTTGAGGGACTTAGAGAAGGTGCTGGAGAGATGTAGACAGCATGGTATATCTTTGAATCCGAAGAAGTCTATTTTCTTCGTTGAAGAAGGTAAATTGCTCGGGCATATTGTTTCTAAAGAGGGTGTAAAAATCGATCCAGAGAGGGTGAAAGCAATACAGAGGCTGGCTCCGCCTACAAATAGAAGCGATTTGAAATCTTTCTTTGGTCAAATCAATTTCCTAAGAAGTTTTGTACCTGAATTTTTTGAAAAGGTGAGATACATGCTGGACATGATGAGCGAGAAACATCCTTTCAGATGGCAAGAAGAGGGTAAGAAAGCTTTTGAAGACATCAAAATAGCTATCGCAAGTGCTCCAATGCTGGTAAGCCCTAATTTTGAGAAAGGCTTCATTATTTATTATTACGCTTTTGAGTATTCTCTATCTAGTATTTTAACCCAACCCAATGATGAAGGAAAAGAAGCTCCAATTGCCTTCATGAGTGTTCCATTGAAGAAGCATGAATTAAATTATAGTCCAATAGAAAAACATGCCTTTGTTGTAGTAAGGGCATTGAAACAATTCAGGTATTACATACTGCACTCTCATTCTGTTGTGTATGTGCCCGAGACTGCAGTCAAAAGTATCTTAACTCAGCAAGAAGTAGGAATGAATAAACGAGCGACTTGGGTAGCTAAAGTGCAAGAATATGATTTAACAATCAAACCTACTTCTCTGGTAAGGGGGCATGGTTTGTGCAAAATGATAGCTGAGAATAGAGATGTGTCTCCCGGTAAATCCGATGAAGCTCATACGGTTTTACTAGTCAGTCTAATAGATCCTTGGTTCTCTGACATTGCATACTTTCTTTCATACGGTGAATGCCCATCAAATATGAATTATAAAGAAAGACAGAATCTCAGACTGAAAGCTACCAAGTATGTAATTTCAGATGGTGTTCTATATAAGAGGGGAATCGATGGAACATTTTTAAGGTGCGTGGATGCAGAGCAACAAGAAAAATTGTTAAAAGCGTACCATTCTGAGGCTTGCGGAGGGCACTTTTCATCCACTGTTACAGCCTTTAAAATTCTCAGGAATTGTTTTTACTGACCAGGTATGTTCAAAGATGCTTATAAATTTGTGAAAAATTGTGAGAAATGTCAACTTTTTACTGGACGTCCTCAATTAGCAGCATTACCTCTCAGACCTGTAGTAATTGATGAACCTTTTCAACAATGGGGCATCGACTTTATTGGACCTATAAATCCTCCATCAAGCGCTGGACATATCTACATTCTAATAGTGACAGATTATTTCACTAAATGGGTGGAGGCGATTCCAACGAAGAAATCTAACTCTCAAATGGTATGTGAATTTCTGATGGAGCAAATTTTTGTTAGATTTGGTGTACCTCAGAAAGTAGTTTCAGATAATGCCACTTATTTCTCATCGGAGGAAATATCACTTTTCTGTTACGAGCATGGTGTATCATTGGCACATTCATCAGATTACTTCCCACAGGGAAATGGGCAGGCAGAGTCCAACAATAAGAATCTAGTGGCCATCATAAAAAAATTGGTATCTGACAATTCCCGAGATTGGCACAAAAGGCTTTATGAAGCATTATGGGCAGACCGGATCACACCAAAAAGAGCTATTGGGATGGCTCCATTTGAATTAGTATATGGGATTGGAGCTCAAGTATCTTTACCCCTGGAGTTATCAGCTGCTAAATTGCAATCGGTCATCGAAGATCAATTCTTTAAAAATTCATTGGAGAAGAGAGTCATGTATCTACACAAGTTGGAAAATGAGAGGAGCAAATTAGTTGATCACATCACAGAACACCAGATGAATGTGAAGCGCATCTTTGATAGGAAAGCTCGACCAAGAAATTTTCTTAAGAATGATGAAGTACTTCTGTGGGATAAGAGGAAAGAACCAAAAGGAGCTCACGGAAAATTTGAATCTCTTTGGAAAGGTCCATTCTTTATTTCAGAAGTTGTTAGTCCTAACACTTTCTGTTTGAGATACCCAAATGGAACAATTCTGCCTTTTACATATAATGGGCAGGATTTGAAGCTGGTCAAATTCTAAGTTTTGATGTCCCCTGCTGTGTACATAGTATTTTATTGTGTCTAGTTTTCTTGTTCTTGTTGTTTTCTTTCCTGTTTGCTGTGTTGAGTTCTATCTCCTATTTCTGAGTTCTCTGTGTATTCCGCATACACAGTCCCCAGTCAGAGCCCCTGTTAGTTGTGTTTAGAGTCGCCATATTAATTCAAGGGTCCCCCTTTAAAAACCCACCTATCTTATTCGAGGCCTCCCCTTCATCATCTAAGTGTCTGTCGTCCTTTGAAGAAGTTGGTCAAGGTCGCAAGTTTCCACGGTCATTTCTCCCCTCCCTTTGAATCGCTTCGAATCATTTCGAACCTCGGTTCGAAGTAGTTCAAAGTGGTTCGACCAAATTTTTCACACTAACACTCTTTCTTTGGCAGGAAGTATCTTTTTATCGCGGCAGCCCTCTTTGAAATACTTTGAACCGTTTTGAAGCTCGGTTCAAGCTTATTCAAAGTGGTTCTTGACAAGTGTTGATGGCGGGAGTTTATTTTTGGAGTACGATGCGCCGCCTTTCTCTCAAGCAATCAATGGTCCCGTCAGCATGTCAAATCAAAATATTTTATTTCTTTTTCGAGGGAAAGGGCATCATTGATATAAGTGTGAGTAGACTTTCATTTTAGAGATGACTGGATACTGCATGAAATCAATTATTATTAGCTCATGTGAAAGGGTAAATCATTAATCGAGGCATTTATGAATCGACGCCTCGAGCATGTCAATCCTGATGTGAGGTGATGAACTATCATTATCCGATCTTCCCATGTATAAAGTTTCCCTGTGATAAATTTTCATTCAGTTGCCTGGTAAGTTATCCAAAAACAAAAGAAAAAAGAAAAAGGAAAGGAGGTCTGACTTCGGAGAGAAGGAGCAGTTAGGGAAGCTAGAGAAGATTATTTGCTTTTCAATGGAAAATAGGTGAGAGTTTAGTAACCTTTGTTCTATTCTACAAAACTATTATTTTCAAAGGTTTGTCTGAAAGAGGTCTTGCTTGTTTAAGTTGAGAATGAAGTCGGTTATGCATTTTCTCGGTAATGTTTCTAGCCTTGAATGTAAAAGACCAGTGATTTGTGATATCAATTTAGAAGGGGTAAATGTGGAGAGTCTTCAAGCAAATTTTCTTGCGAATACGGAAGAAGTTAAGGGATGTATGGAAATATTAACGAGCGGGTTAATTGAAGCCACTGCGTTTCCCCCCGCCTTCGTAAACCCTGAACTCCTACAACTTTGCATTGACCATTATGATGTAAGAAGCAAGAGCATAGTAAGCAAAAATGGTAATGTCATACTTCCTGTCTCCAGGGAAACCATTTCTTCTCTTTTGAAATTAACAACAAGTACCTTTGCCGCTTTCTCACCCATTCAAGCTAAAGCTGAGTATCGGGAAAACCCTAGTGTGTACCGAAACACCCTTGCCAGGAAATGGAGCAAGGTTAACTATGGAGGTGGGTCTAGACTCCCCAAGGTCATTACTAGAAGCCACATGAAACCCCACATACACGACCTGCTGGTATTATTACACAGGGTGAAAGGTTCAGCTGATGTATGTTTGTTCGAAGAATGGATGTATAGGTACATTGAAATTATCTTAAAGGGTGAACAATGGATGGATTGGACGGAGATTATTGCCACTTCCCTGAGAAGCCAGCTCAAATGCGCCAAAGAGTCTAGAGAAGATTTTCGTATGGCCTCATATTTGACCTATTGTATTGCCTGCACATGTGATCTCACCACTCTTCCGCATGAGTTATGGAATGAGGAAATGATCATCTTCCAATATTGTCCGTTGTTGCAAAAAGACAGAGTACTGGAGGATTTCCGTAAGGTGCATGATATATTGTTTGAAAACATTTATTTGGCTCTAAAAGGTGTTCAGATGCGATGACTCTCTTCTGAATCGCTGAGACTGGTTCAACATTATGGGAGTTCTTTTATTCAATTTCCTAGGTTCACATATTTGAGAGTCGGAGGGTTTGAGGAAGAACCTGTGAGGTTGCCTCGATATGCCCTTGATTGTTTCATTTTAGCCGAATTGTGCAGGCAACTTTCTGCTGTTATTAAGGATAATCTCCCTCAAGAGAAATGGGAGACGGTTTTCCCTATTAAGCTGCACTCTTTGGTCTATAATAACATGAATGATGCTTCCATCATCGGAAGCAATTTGCTGGGATTCAATCTTGGGTTCTACCGCAGTAGGAGAAACTTCGATAGTAAAGGATATGCAGCTCTGACCCTCGGCCTTGAAATCAACTCATCAGTTGCTCCGTAGCTAGAGGATCTATGGGAAGACTATGAAAATGAAGAAGTCGTCTTGAAAAAGGACCATTCAAGACTCACCCTGCAGCAAATTAACTCTTTCAAATTGAAGTTCAAAACACAAGGAATCGTTGAAGATGGTTCATTTTTAGTTGAACCCGGATGGGAAGGATCAAATGAAGCAAAATTCTTGACAGTTGATTGGAGCAAGGAGGAAGATGATGATATTAATTTGAGAGCTAGATCCATATTAACTTATACGGATGATTGGCTGCAAAGGAAAAGAAATGGAAACATCAATGAGTCTTCTCCTAAGGTGATTTCTCTCTCGGAACCGCTTCAATCTGACATTCCATTTTCTCATGTTGCAGGCGATACATTGGCCTCAGATAAGAAAATAAAGTTTCCTTCCCAAGTCACGGCTCCTAGGATGAGATCCCATTCCAGGAACAAAGCTTTGAAGTAGCCTAGTTCCCAGAAGCAGAAAATGACATCACCAGAGCGGGATTCAAGTGACAAGTCCCCTTTTCAAGATGGAGCAGACGATGAAGTCCAATTCATTGAAACACCAAAGACAGATCAACCCAATTTCTTGACTCCGACTAAAGATACTCAGATGATATCAACTACTCCCACTGTTCCTTTATGGTTGTCAAATTCAATAAATAAGAAACAGAGTTTACAACCAGTGGCCTCACCAGTAAAAGATATTGTCACTAGGTATGCGGCTAGAGGGTCTAAAACAAAGAAAATGAAAATGGATGCTTGTCTCACTAAGGATCCAGTGACGGGGAAAATCATAGCGGAGGTGGCTACTTTTAAACAGAAAAGGGAGTCAGGGGAGATTGATGAGGAAGGATTCAAAGTCACTTCTATTGAACTTAGTGCCGTTAATAGGAATACTGGTAATAATTTCTTTAAATTTTCTGTTGACCACATGCTCACGCAATCAGAAAAAGATTCCAGAGAGAAGAAAGAATTGAAAGCAATGGTCATGACAATGGCCACATACATCAATTCGCTGATTAATTCAGGGCCTGACCCAATAATCCAGCTACCTCAGCCATTCAATCCAAATTCCGCCGAAAGCCAGCAATTGATGAAACAGATGCAGAGGGGAAAATTGCTGTCTGACATTGTGGTTAGTTGGGTAAATAGCATATTAGAGCAAGGGAATAAATTTATTTCCGAAGTTACTAGTATCTATTCCGAGGGTGAGACATTGCTCAGGGAGATTCAAACCTTGATACCAGTATGGGAGATAGAATTGTCACAGTGTCAAACCATAGTTTCCCGAGTAACTGAGGTTGAAAAGTTTGGAGTTCTCAAATTCTTAGGTGAAAACCCCATGAAAGCCATGGACCCGTGCACATTATTTATCCTGAAAAGTAATATGAGCTGGAAGGAGTCCATCTACAAAGAAGCCATCAAAGAGGTCCAAGGCATCAAGAATCAAATCACAGACATGCATAAGGAACTGGTTAAAGACATGAAGATTGTCAACCCCACAGGCATCTTACAATTGGATGAAGGCAGCATGGACATTGAAGTGTTAGCCAAAGGTTTCACCGAAGCAGTTGAACAGATTAGGGACAAAGAAACGCCAAAGGTCGATGATTTCACTTCGTTGGCAGGTATAGAATCCATGTTGCACCTCAATGAGAAGCTGATGCCATGTCAGAGCCTAAAGATGAAGGAGTATAGGTGGCAGAAGGATGCATGTAGAGCCCGGCTGATGAGTTTAAAGAAACCGCACTCACAGGCCACACAGGAATTCATGTCTACTTTCCAGAGCTGGAAGCTGGTACGTCAAACCGTCGGAGATGAGGAGGAAGCCGGGGAATATAGTGGAAACTGAATCGTCACCCGTTGGCGTTCTATCTTTTTGATAACTGCTTTCTAGTTTCATAACGGTTTCTTGTATTAACCCGATAGGGCTGGGTTTTAAGGGAGGCCCTTCGGGATTTTAAAAAACTATAAATGCTGGGGCATTGAACTGTTTTAGGGGGATATTTTTTTGATTCTAGCAATAGGGAAGAAGGAATAGGAGATTAGATATATTTTTAAGATAGATTTTTCTGAAAAATAGTGATCAAGGATAGTATATGCATGTTTTAGCTTCCAAAGACTTTGTGCATTGAAGTTGGAAATACATATATGAAAAATTTTGAGTTATGCTTTGAGACTTTGTGTTCTTGGTGTTGAATTATTATCACTTTGTGGAGGTAATTCAGCGATTCGAAAGTTCCTTATTGTTGTTGGTTAGTCGTAATTTCATCTATTTCCTGTTTTGAGATACATTAAAAATCTAGCAGAAAATCCACTCTTTAAGATAGATTTTGTTGATTATATGTGTGTGAATCTTTTCATTTTCGATTTGTATTTTGTAATTACCTCACTACCTAGGAGTAGTTGAGAGAACCTTATGCACTTTCAGGAAAAAGTGTAATTGTAAAAACTGAATTCATTGCAAATCAGATGAGGGAGCTGTACCTGTAGAAAATTCAGAGAGGAAGTTAAAGTAAGATTAATACTTTCTCAACTGTAGTGAATGATTCTGTTCTCTTCATAATATTGGGCATAGAGTAAATTAAGAGAAGTTGAGTGAGAGGACAATCTGTTCACCAACAATAACTTTGTTCTTTATTGTGCAGGATGAAGAGCATGACAACAAACAAGTTACAAGTGGTCCTAAAAGAAACTTATCAGTGGTGGCTTCTGATGTGAGAACCTTAGAATTGTTACTAGTGATCCTAGAAGAAACTTATCAATGGTGGCTTCTGATATGAGAACCTTAGAACAGTTTCCTTTTTGGCTTGATAGAAGAAGTTCTCAGGCTTCCAAGCAATAATAATGCCCATCACTTAGGCATGTGCACTTTGCTTAATAGTCTATCCTAACATATCTTGTCAATGACTAATTTTATTTATATTGAACATTTTTTTCCTTTCCATCATTTTGACTATCACTGGGCAATATATGCATTTAAGAATTGTACTATTCTCTCTTTGACAACAAATTATCTTTCTCCTTACAAGAAAACAATAGTTAGCTACCATTTTCAACACTTTATATCATGAATATCAACTTTTTGTTAACAACACTATGGAGAGGAACTTGAGAATATGTCTCTTGTTGGTAAAAGAATAATAAATTGTATGGAAAAAAAAATTGACATATAAAAAAAATCCATTAAATTATTTTAATATATAATATAATATTATTTTAATTATTTAAAATATGTTAAATTATATATTGAAAAATAAAATTATGAATTACTAAAGTTTTTTTGTAAATTTCCATTTCAAAAGATAATTAAATAATTTTATAAAATATTAAATTTTTTTTTTTTTCAGAGTTTAACTTTTTGTTGGTAATTAAGGTGGTCATTTTCTTAAATCTAAGATATAATAATAATAATAATAATAATAATAATAATAATTGCCATGTGGTCATTATGTAATGCTCTATTATAAGTGACGACATTTTTTAAGCGACAGGTTGTATAAAATTTTAGTATAGGTTATTTTATGAGCTATGACTAGAGGTTTTCTTTCTAGGGTTCTTTCTTCCAGTATGTTCTTTGAATCCTATGTAAAAAATAAAAAATAAAAATATACTAATAAAATTTAGTGGAGTATTCCACTTTTATCAAAAAAAAACTATAATAATAATAACAACAACAACAACAACAACAACAACAATAAATCAATAATAAACAAAGATATAATAAAAAAATAATAGTGATGGAGACAATGTAGGAAAATTTTGTCTAAAATTGTGTTTCAGCATAATGGATCCATAAATCCCTCTCTAAGAATCAAAGTTCTAGTCAATCAAATAGTGATAAAATATTTTACACAAATTTTAACCTAGAGAAATATGTATCCATAAATCCCTGTATAAGAGTCAATGTTTTGACCAATCAAATAGTGATAAAATATTTGTACACAAATTTAAAACTATAGAAATATGTATTTAAAATATATAAATAATTAGATTTATAATAAAATGAAAAAATACTAAGTTATAATTGTTTCAAACCATTGATTTAATGATTAGTTAAAACTACAAATTATGAAACCATTGCTATAATACTAACCTATTGCAAATACTAATAATTGAAAATCTATACAAACACTGAAGTTTTTCTCCAATGATCTGCTCTCTAATAAATAGTTTCTTGAAATACAATGAAAAATTATTTAGAAAGAAAAGAGCATTACAAATGTTTAGAAAGCCTCTAATGGTACAGACATGGAATTTAACTAACCCAAACAAATGGTTTGATTTGATCAATATAAGGTTATAATATACAAGTCATACCTCTATTAACTTATCCACGATATCTTTTTGTATTTTGTTTTTCTAAAATTCTCTATTCATATATTAAAAGAAGGATTATTATGTACACAATTAGGGTTTATTGGAATATTCTAATGAAACATCAATTAGTGATCATTTCTTCTTATGGTCAAGACAATCAGACCAAAAATAACAATATGTCAACTTTATCTTTTGATTCTCTTTTAAGCATCTTAAAATATTTTATTTTGATCATTATATTATTAGAAGATGTCTTTCTCTACTTTGTTCTCTAAATTTAGTAAAAGTGGAGATCTCCACACTATTAATGACCATGATTTTTGGTTATGGAAGAGTAATTTTTCCTTAATCATTTGTTTTAAGCTAACTATTGAGCCATTTAATTAATTTATTCCATAGAAGTTATACTTATATAGTTAAAAATGGATCTGATAAGAAGGAGACCAAATCCATTGTAAGTATGTGCCTCTTAGTTTCTGTTGCATATATTTTTCCTTTCCTCTTCTTCCTTTTTATTCTTCCTTTTTACCACAAGCAAAAGAGATATATCAAGAAGAAGATGACTAAAAATAGAAACAAGACAAAGAAATAGGGCATAAAAATATGACAATAATGTTTAGTTATGAATATTCATTCCAAAACATAGTTCTTTTTGGAAATCTTGTAAGGAGTAATTGCAAAACATTGAGAAACATTCTCTTTATAAGATTACATGGATCTATTGAAAATTAATATGGTGTTACACTTTAATGAAAGACTTCATTTTATATTTTGGACATATATTTGCTACAAATATGATTCAAAATCTTATAGAAGTTTGAAAATTTGATTTATAGTTGTCTACTTTTAATACTTAAATGATATTTTTGATATTACTATTTTTTTGGCCTAAAGTACAAAACATTAGTAATTCCATATTAACAACATATTAACTATAGACTATAGTAAAACTAGGAACCTAATAATAGTAAAGACCCAAACAAAAAACACTAACAGTAAATAGAAATTTACTAAAACTCCTAGCCATAAAACTAGGAACCTAATAATAATAAAGACCCAAAAAAAAAACACTAACAGTAAATAGAAATTTACAAAAAGTCATAGCCAAAAAGGCTAAAGAAAGAGTAAAATAAGCCCAACCCCTAACCATTCTTATTGATTATGCAACCCACCAGCTGGAAGACATTCGTCCAGTCCTTAGTTAGGAATTTGTAGACTTCCCTTGGTTTTCCTTCTCTTCCTCCAACTGACCTACCATTTTTTTCTAAAGAAGACATAATGTAATTGCAGAGCTATGCATAACTCTAAACTCAAATCTTAAGGATGATCCCCTTTTTCTTTCAATGTCGTCCACCCTCTCCTTTATTTTGGATAGTTTAGCTTCAAGCTCCAGACATTTGGAACAGGTTTGGTTGCCTCCTCCTCCTTTTGAGAATCATCTCCTATGTTAGGTCTAAGGGGCCTTCTTTGGCCAAGTCCAAGACATGAGTAGAACAATTAGAAGAATCAAAATCAACATCCCTTTTAGACTCCTCCTTACTAGTAAGGACCTTTTCGTACTTTTTAACAATTTCTTCCATATTCTTGTCATCATCCCCTTTAGAGTTTCTCAATGATCCTCTTCCTATGTTATTCCAAAGATTTTAATAATATCTATTGCTATGCTCAATAATAATATATAATCTAGATGCTCTTGTTGTTACTACTCAGATTTAATTGAGCAAGTTAGTTAGATTTACATACTATGAATGTTGTATGTCTATATCTTTTTTCATTTTGTTTTGTATTTACTCTCAAAATTAATATGAATATATTTATGCAATGTTAAACTCATTATTCTAACACTTTATATATAAACATGCTTATATAACATTCAAAATATATATATTATATGTACTTACCAATTATAGCATTCAAAATATATATATTAAATGTACTTACCAATTATAACATTCAAAATATGTATTGACAAAAGCACCACTCTAGGAGTCAATAGCACCAGAGTAAGACAAAAGTGCCAAAACATTATCAACACATTTTTGGTTAGGGTTTTGACTTTTTGGTTGACTTTTATTGATGGTTTTGGACTCCAAAGGCTATGTACTATCATTTTTGATGATTTGGAGCACTATTTTATTCCTTTTTGATGCATTTGAATCCATTTGGCTCTGGCGAGTGGTTTTGTGCTTATCCGTTGAGGTGTTGTTAAGTTACTCACACAAGTTGAGTGTATCCTTGTTGTCAACGAGGTTAAATTGCAGCTCTAGCAAGAGGATTTGATGTACCTTGCTATAGAGGGATGTTCTATGATGTTGGATTCATGTATTATCCTTTATTATGTATATTTGACATTCTTGGAGGTTTTCCTTACTGTTGCAATTTAGCATTTTGAGTCTATGGCTTAAATTTTGATGATTAGCTCTTGGATTCCATGTTGATGTTTATCTTGAGATTCAATTGTATCAGTTTTGTGTTGAGTTTTATGTTGTTATTGTGATGTACTTGTATTGTGATACCCTATGGTTTTGGTCCATGTTACGGAGAGTGGGATCTTACATGTGTTGACCAGGGTCTTGAGCATCATGCCTCTAGGAGGGGGTCTAGACTTGATGGAGCCACATGAAGAGTTTTCTTGTAATTACAAATGATAATCGCAATAATTGATTAGTGGGTTTTGATATTTAGGAATTCACTAAAAAGGATAATAATTAGTTTTGTGGCCCCACCTCATAGCCCTTGAGGATTACTCGGGATGATCTTTGGAAGACTGTTGGAGCAGTAAACCGGTCTCCCTTGAAGGGATCCAAGGTTGAGATAGTTCCACATGTCTATCCACATAGGGATAGAGCTTGTAGGAGAGATTCCACCTTTTGTGGTCTTGTTTTGCCATTACACTCCACATTCGGTGGGTCATCCGCATCTTGTAGAATATTATATTATTTTTCCTACCTACCCCTAGTATATCTTACCTACCCTTGTTTCCCATTGAGCCACATGTCATGATTGTGTGCTTGTACATCCATATGGCCTTGCCTATATAAGAAGACCTATATTCATTGTATTGGTTAATCTAGTTGATCATTTTGCATATTGATGAGAATACAGTTTGTTCTTGTGATTATTTTGTCTCTATTTTACACTTTTCATTGTGCCCTTGATCTTGGAAAAATTTCACATGGTATAAGAGCCATTGGGGCTTCATTGATTGGTTTTTGGAGACATTTTGGAAAGATTCTATTTTCAGATCTGAGGAACAAGTGGTTTTTGATGGCATCTTAGAGTGTTTTCAACCTCACCATTGCATCCGGGAGGCCATTTACAAAAAAATTGAGTCTAAACTCAACCTCTTTTGGCAAAAATCAACTTTTGGGGGTGGAGGAATCGTTTACCCAATTTGGGCGGTATGGTACAAAATTTTCCAATTTATAAAAAAAAATTGTGAAATTTTTTTTTCAAGTCCTTTGAAAAGAATTTTTTGAAAAAAAAAAAATATCTGAAAAAGTTTTTTTCAAAAAAAAAAAAAAAAAAACAAAAATAAAATTATGTTTGGGGGTCTGTAGACCCCCCTATGCCACTAAACACCCCTGCAATGTTTGCAGGTTTCGACAGTACTACCAGTAGCACCGCTCAGCGGCCACCAGCCACTGGCAGCACTGCCAAGGCCTCTATGCAAACCCCAACCCTCGAAAGACTAGGCATCGGATGTAGTTCACATCGCCGCCCACAACCCATAGCACGCTACCTGTGGAAGCTCCGTCGCCACCCATGGAATCTTTGCTACCACTGTCGACCCTTTGTTTCGGATCCACCACCGATGGTCCCTCTAGACCCCGCTACTGCCACCTCTTACGACACCTTTTGCCATGTCGACTACCACCACTGGCACCTCCCACTGGCCCTTCGCTCTAGCAGTCGCTGCTAGCCCTCTAGTGGACCTCTGGCCACTGCCTTCTGACCGTTGCCGACAGTCTTTTTTAGGCCGCTGTCAAAAAATTTTGGCTATTGACTTTGCATTTTCTGGCGACCACCAATAGAAGACAACCTACCTACCATGTCAATGCCTGGTTAGCACTCAGTCAGCATTTTTTGGAAATTCTCAGACCCCTCTCCGTTGAGTTGTTTGGTTTTTTGGGCCAACTTTGGATGCTCATAACTTGCTCAATTTTGCTCCTTTGTGGGTGCAATTTTTTTTTATTTGGGCTAATTTTTCGTTCTCTTCATAGTGGTGTGGTTATTTTCTTATTTTGGTGCATAGGTTTTTTTGGAATTTTGGTATTCTCTCAGCTGTACCAGTCCAATCCTCAATTCTGCAACTTCAAAAGCCTCGTTTGAGCTCATATGACCTCCTTTTCAGGTGTCATTTTTTTTTTAAAGTGCATGTTTTTTTGTCTAATTTCATAATTTATTTTCAGATTTTAGAGATTTTGAGTGGAAATTGTACTTTCAAATTTTGGTCTTATTTGGCCTATTTGGTACTTGTAAATTTCTTGGATCTTAGTTTATATCTTTTTCCCTATTAGTTTGAGTCTCTTTTGGCCTTATTGAGGCAATTGTAAAATTGAAATCAAAAGTCCACTTTTCCATTTTTTGCAAGTGGCCCATTGTACACGCACTAAGCATAAAGTGCCAAATCATCACTTTTGGAGGGGTTCTTTGATTGAGTGAATTTGGGGGGATGTCTTGTGTGATTGCGCTTCTCTTTCCTTGTGCTCTTTCATTTTTATTGCAATGAGTCCTCATAAATTTTCACCTTTAACTCCACATACTTATACATCATGGAAAATTAAAGTATGGAGCAAATTAATGGAAAAAGGTCTCATGCATTACATAGATGGAACAATAGTAGCAACACCTAATCCTAAGATTGATCCTAATGCTCAGTTAGAATGGATCACTAATAATTGCATCGCTCTTGGAACTTTGTGCAAGTATGTATCAGATGATCTCATTTTTCATATTGGGAAGTGTACTACAATCATACATGCTTGGGATATGTTTCAAAAATTGTATGGTCAAGTTGATGAAATCAGAGGTTATAAGATTGACAATGAGCTTACCAACTTGGATCCTAAGAGAGTTGATACAATCCAAGATTATGTCACCAAAGCAAATGAGCTAGGAGAAAAGCTTAAGGATTGTGGAATTGACAAAATGGATGCTCAATTGGTATTCAACTTTTGGATAAGCTTGCACCAGAATATGCAACATTTGTGTCTAGCTTCCAAACTCATCATTTGATAGTGGGGAGTTCCTATGTTATGCCTTCATTTGGTGCTTTCACAAAAATGTTGATATTGGAACAATCTAAGTTGTTGAACATGGGGCTTCTCAAGTCTTCGAACTCCAAGGCTTTGGTGGCTAATCAAGGGAATCAAGGAGGTCAAGGCAAAGATTCCAACAAGAATAAGATGCACTCTAAGCCAAAGCCACAACAAGAAAAAGGACAATAATCCTCTCCATCACAAGGCAATTTTTCATCCTCTTCCAAGAAGGGGACACCACCTAAGAAGGATAAACCAACTTGTGCATATTGCAAGAAGTATGGTCATGATGAACATCGATGCCACACAAAGCAAGTTGATGAGTTAAGTAATCTTCTTAAGAAAAACAACATCAACTTGCCATCCACCTACACAAAGAAGGATTCATCTCCTTCCTCTTCCTCACATTCTAAGGGAAAAGGGCAAGCATTTGTGGCTACAATAGGTTCTTCACAACAGTGGATACTTGACTCGGGTTCCTTATATCACATGGGTTCTACAAAGGACCAGTTTTCTTCATTGGAAGCATCTAAGGTACCTCACATTTACATAGGTGATGATACACAAGTAAAGGTTGAAGGGAAAGGTTTAGTTGACATGGATGATGGAACATTTGAGAATGTTCTCTATGTTCCTAACTTATCTACCAAACTTCTCTCTATCTACCAAATCACTCACTATGGGAATGGGAGAAAGGTTGAGTTTATACTAGATTCAATTGTGGTGAAGGAATTTGATGATGATGCCTTGGTAATAGTGGGAGAAGTCAATGACAACTCAAGGATTTATTCATTCTCCCACTTATTGCCAAGTTCACCTTCTAGGGCCTTTCTTACTCATTCAAATTCTAGAAGTAAGCTATGGCATGAGTGGTTTGGTCACCTCAACTACTGCTATCTTCAGTAGCTCAACATGAAAAACATGGTCACAGGTCTACCTTGAATTAGTTTTTCAGAGGGTGTATGTTTAGGGTGTTCCATGGGCAAGCATCTCAAGGAGAAGTTTGATAAGGGGAAAGCTTGGTGAGATTTGGAAGTTCTTCCACTTGTTCACAACAATGTAGCAGGTCCATTTCCAGCACCTTCATTTAGCAAGGCCTGCTATGTCCTCACCTTCATTGATGACTATTCCCGCTTCACTGGGGTCTACTTTCTCATTCATAAGAGTGAAGTATTTGATAGATTTTAGAACTTCAAGACTCGTGTGGAGAAGCAATCTAGGAAAGTGGTGAAGATTCTTCGCATAGATAATGGAAGGGAATATGTGAACAAAAGACTAGAGGATTTTTGTGCATTTGAGGGGATTGATCTTCAGCATTCTGTTGCATACACCCCACAACAGAACAGACTTGCAGAGTGCAATAATCAAACTCTCAAAAAAATGGATAGTTGTATGATACGTGCACGTTCTCTTGATCCTGATTTTTGGGCAGAGGCTACTAGTTGTGCCACACACATCCAGAATCAGGTCTCTCATAAAGCTTTGCAAGGTATTAATCCTTTTGAGGCTTGGGCTGGTAGGAAACAGATTGTGAGACATTTTGGAGTCTTTGGGTGTCCAACATGGGCTCGCATACCTCTGCAAAAATGCAAGGCATTGGAACCTCAGAGTCGGCCTTGTATATTTTTTGGATATCCTAGGGGTGTTAAGGCATACAGATTGATGGATCCTGAGACACATGAGGTGTTCATTGAGAGGAGTGTTCACTTTGAGGAAAGCTCTCCTAGCTTAGCCTCTCTACCTCCTCCACTTTCCTCCATTGTGGATAGTGATGCTAGTGATTCAGATGATGAGACTCCTTCAACTCTGACTCATAGGGTTACACCTCTGCAGGGTCCACTTATAGTTGAGGAGCCTCATTCTCCACCTCCACATAGACCTTGTTGGGCTCAATAGACACTTGAGTCTACGGGTTCTCTTGTTGGGGATCCTTCAAATACATGGAGAACTCAATCATAGCATTAAGATCTTCCACATGCATTCATTGCTACCACTTTTGATCCATAGAAATTTTGGGAAGCATCAGGGGTTCTTGAGTGGGACAAAGGCTATGGAGGAAAAATGTAGTTCCTTGATGAGGAAAAACACATGGGATTTAGTCCATCTCGCTAAGGGGAGAAAGATGGTTCGATGTAAGTGGATCTATCAGACGAAGTATATAGTGGATGGTAGTGTGGATAAGTATAATGATTGGCTTGTTGCAAAAGGTTTCTCATAGGTACCAAGTATTGACTATACTGAGACCTTTGTGCTCGTAGCCAAGATGAACTCCATTCGCTTGACACTTGCTATTCCTGCAACTCATGGTTGGGTTGTACATCAGATGGATGTGAAGAGTGTTTTTATTCATGGTGATCTTGATGAAGAGATTTATATGGAGCAGCCATAGGGTTTCATCCAGGATACTTCCTTGGTTGGCAAACTAAGGAAAACTCTCTATGGCCTTAAGTAGGCCCCTAGGGCTTGGTACGCCAAGATGGATTCCTTTCTTCTCTCAACAGGGTTCACCAGGTGCCATTCTGATCAATTTGTCTACATTTTGTGACAGGATGACTCTCACTTTATACTTGTGCTCTATATTGATGATTTGATCATTATAGGGAGCACCGCATCCATCATTAGTAGGGTCAAATCTGCTTTGCATGACAAATTTGCTATGACTAACTTGGGTCTTTTGTACTACTTTCTCGGGATAAAGATTTCACAATCACCTTCTGGTATTACACTATCGCAACCTAGGTATGGTCTTGATCTACTTGCACACTTTCATATGATTGATTCTAAGCTTGCACCAACTCCCTTTCTTTCAGGAGTCAAGCTTGAGGCTTAGTGTTCTTCTCCACTAGTTGATGCCACTTTATATCATCAGCTTGTGGGTAGTCTCTTCTAATTAACTCATACAGGCCCTGATATTTTATTTATGGCTGGCATGGTTTTCTGCTTCATGCAGGAACCACATGAGCTTCATTGGAAAGCTACCAAATGCATCCTTCATTACATCTAGGGTACACATCACTATGGGATTCACTATGTAGCAGGCACAGGACTTCACCTGGTTGGTTACACAAATGCCGATTGGGTTGGCGATCTTGATGATCGTAAGTCTACTTTAGTTTATAGTTTTCACCTTGGTTGAGGCCTGATTTGTTGGTAGAGCAAGAAGCAACATGCTATTGCTCTCTCTTTGACTGAGGCTGAGTATCAAGGTGTTGTTAATGCAATGACTGAGACCATTTGGCTTCAGCTAATTCTTATAGAGTTTGGGCTCACCACTCCACTATTGAAAGTTCTTAAATAACCCGGTCCTGAACTAGTGGACCAAACACACCGAGATTCATATGCACTATATCTGAGAGCTGATTCAGAAGTAGGTCATTGATTTGCAGTATTGTCCTACAGTGGAGCAGGTTGCTGACATATTCACCAAACCTTTCATCGAGAGTAAGTTCCAGCAGTTACAAGCTCTCTTGGGGGTGCGGGATGTGTCATTAGGGGGGTCAACTAACTTCTCCTTCCTCTCTTATGGGGGGGACTTTTTCCTGTTTGAGGTTTTATCCTTCTTCTTTGAGAGTCGTTTGTACATTCATCTCTCTTTTTTGGGGGAGTTTTTTCCACTGGGTTTTCTCCCTTTCTCCATTTATGAGAGATCGCATTGCATAGTTTTTCTTGTATTTTCATATTGTACATGGGTACCTATCATGGCCTAGTAGTGGGGACCCATCTTGCATTGTTGACTTGAGTCTTAATTCCTCTAAGTTGCACTTAAGGGGGGGTGTTGGTATAAATAAATATTCATTATGGATATTATTACACTTTACTTAACTTAGGATAATACATCTCTTTGTATTTTGGATTTGAGACACTCAAGGAAGTGTGCACATAGGGATAGAGCTTGTAGGAGAAATTCCACCTTTTGTGGTCTTCTTTTGTTGTTACACTCCACATTCGGTGGGTCATCCATCTCTTGTGGAATATTATATTATTTGTCCTACCCACCCCTAGTATTTCTTACCTACCCTTGTTTCCCATTGAGCCACATGTCATGATTGTGTGCTCATACATCCATATGGGCTTGCCTATATAAGAAGGCCTATATTCATTGTATTAGTTAATCCAGTTGATCATTTTGCATATTGATGAGAATACAGTTTGTTCTTGTCATTCTTTTGTCTCTATCTTACACTTTTCATTGTGCCCTTGATCTTGGCAAAATATCACAATGGATAATAGAATATGATGTTCTAAGATGGATATATGAAGTGTTAGGACTTTGTCAAGTAATGATGTTGAGATACCATAGGGAATGGATTTTCATTGTATGAGTTAATATAGAGATTGTGTTAATGGTTATATGGTTATTCTGCTTGCATAATATGATTCTATGGATGGGTAAAAGCACAAATTTGTGTCACACTTTTAGAAAGGCATCAACTAACAAAACTAAAATTGTTTAACTTCAACAACATAAAAGTGACATTTCTAAATTGAATTTTGAAATGATGTAAATTGATCAAATGTAGAAATATTAATGAAATTTATGTCTGTTATTTTTAAATTTTTTTAGAAAAAAAATTGATATTTTTTTAGGAAAAAAATTGATATTTTTTTAATAACTTCAAAGCCAAATTTTTAATTGCTGAAAAATGCTGAAAATCAAGGGTTCTAGTTGGTGTCACCAAAAAAATTGAAAATGGACTTATTTTTTTATCAAATAGAGAACATATATATGCAGTGTTAAAAAAAAATAAAAAAATTTGATGTTTATTTTCTAGTTATAATATTTTGAAAACCAACATAGGTAAATTTGACAGTTTTTGTTTGGCGTCACCTTTGACTACTAAATTTATCAGTAACCAAAAAAAAAATACACTTTTCAAGAAGATTCTCTCATCTAGTGAAAAATAATTTTTTTAATTTTTTTAATTTCATTTAATATATTTTTTTTAATCTCTAATCAGCCTCTTTTTTTACATTAAAAAGATTAATAAAAAAATAAAAAATTATCAAAATAGTAAAAAAATTATATGACTGGATTCGTGACTTCGAGCTCTACAAAAGGGTATTTTTTGTTATTTGTAAATCAAAAATTTGTCTGAGAAAAAATTGGCCAAAAGTTCAATTTGGTGAAAATGTAGAGCAAATGGTCATTTTGGTGCCACATGGTAGGCCAAATCAGCTAGTCTGGCTGGACTCCTGCCCACCAAACTTGGTCCCCCATCCAACCAAGGAAAAAAAATAGTTTTTTTGTCCTTTTTTGGTTTTATTTGCGAAGTCAACTAGCTAGATTATCAAGGTCAATTTGACGACCATTTGGACATATTGCTAACAACTTTTACAAGGTATTTTTTATTCAATTTAATAATTTTTATGTTAATTTTAAATTATTGATATTTTAATATTTGAATTACATGTATAATTTGAGTTTTTACCCATTTTTCATTTAAATACTATTAGAAAGGTTCACTACATGTTTGTTTGTTTTTCCTTTCTAGTTTAATTAGGCTCACATCTTTATTCCATTTTGGGGTTAATTAACTTGTTTGAGGTGTTTTATGGCTTTGACATGCTTTTTGTTTAGATAGAACCCTAAAGATGATAAATAGGGTATGTGAACTCCCCTTGTCTTTCATTGGTCATTGGGTGTTAGAGAAATTGTTATCATCTTCTTTTTAGGTAGAAGGGAATGCCCTCCTGATAAGCCCATAAGGCTAGTGAGTGGGGAATTAACCAAGGGATACTTTCTTCTTTCCGCTATATAAATTAATACATTAGGCAAAATCTGTGATGCCTTGGTGACATATATCTACACTGAAGGTACTCCCAAATATTTGCACTGTGTACGTACTTGTGTGGAGAATGAGGAGTGGGTTCTTGAATGAGTCTTTTTTTATCTGAACATCATGATGGCTTCAGTGCAAGGGGATAGATGATTTCCCCCCAAGACACTCACCATAATGCTCCAGTGGGATGAGACAGAAATCCTTGGTTTAGCATAATCTACTTGTAGGTTTCTAGAGAAAGGTTGATAGGGTCATCCTTCCAATCCTAGAGGCCCCTATCTATTTGCTCACAAAAAGGAAAAATTAGTGAATACATCCGTCAACGTATTCCTACACTTGACCTGATGGAGATTCCAATTTGGGCATTGAAGTTACTACCATGAGAACATTGACCTTAGGATAAGAAATTATTTGATGTGTTTTTAATTATGTTTAGACCCGTGAAAATTGGCCTTAATTTGGCCTATGAACATACAAATTGATCATGTTAATTTTTATAGTATCACTAGTTGTAACAATCATTGTGTCTTCTTGTTTGCCATGTTTGATCTAAATGGCTACAATTTTTTTATGTATATGTGTTTCTATATATGTATATATATGAGCATGTATGTGTTTATGTGTGTGTATGCATGCATGTGTGTATGAGTACATGTATGTATGTGTATGTCTGTGTATGTGTATACATATATGTTTGTACATATATATGTGCATGCATGTGTGTGTATATGTGTGTGTGTGTATGTGTGTGTGTGTATATGTGTGTATGTGTGTATATGTACATATGTGTATGTATCTATGTATGTATGAGTATGTATAGATATATATGTGTGTATGTGTGAGTATATATATGAATCAGTATATTTCTATATGTGCCTTTGTATGTGTGTATGTATATGTGTGTGTGTATGTGCATGTACATGTGTGCATGAACGTGTGAGTATGTGTGCATGTATGTATGTATGTATGTATGTATGTATGTATGTGTATGTGTGTGATAATGTGTGTATGTGTATGTATGTCTACATGTGTGGGTATGTGTGTATGTATATATGTGTATGCTTGTGTATGTATGTGTATATGTATGTGCATATGTGTATGTGTGTGAGTATGTGTATATGTATATATATGTGTATGTATGTGTATGTGTCAGTATGTATGTATGTGTACATGTGTATGTGTATATGAGAGTATGTGTGTGTATGTATGTGTATGTGAGTGTATGAGTGTATGTATATGTGAGTGTATGAGTATGTGTGTATGATTATATGTGTGTGTATGTATGTGTGAATGTGTGCATGTACGGGTATGTATGTGTATATGTGTGTACATGTGTGTGTGTGTGTGTGTGTGTGTGTGTGTGTGTGTGTGTGTGTGTGTGTGTGTGTGTATGTGTGCATGTGTATACGTGCGAGTATATATGTGCACGATATATATGTGTATCTATGTATGGATGTGTGTATGTACATGTATGGGTATGTGCACGTACATGTGTGTTTGAATGTGTGAGTATGTATGTATGTATGTATGTATGTATGTATGTATGTATGTATGTATGTATGTGTATGTGTGTGAGTATGTGTATATGTATGTGTGTATGTGTGTGTATGTATGTGTGTGTGTGTATGTGTGTATGTGTGTGAGTATGTGTGTATGTGTATGTATGTATTTGTGTGAGTATGCATGTGTATGTGCATATGAGTGTATGTGTGTGTGTATGTATATATGAGTGTATGAGTGTATGTGTATGTATGAGTATATGTGTATGAGTTAATGTGTGTGTATATATGTGTGAATGTGTGCATGTATTTGTCTATGTGTGTATGCACATGTGTGTATGAGTATGTATATGTGTGTGAGTGTGTGAATGTGTGCATGTAGGGTTGTGTATGTGTATGTGTATGTGTATGTGTATGTGTATGTGTATGTGTATGTGTATGCATGTGTGTGTCAATGTGTGTACATGTATGTGTGTATGTGTATGTATGTATGTGTGCAAGTATGTATGTGTGTGTGCATGTGTATCTATGTATGTATGTATGTATGTATGTGTATGTGAGTGTATGTGTATGTATGAGTATGTGTGAATGTGTGCATATATGTGTGTATGTGTGTTTACATACATGTGTGTATGTATGTGTGTGTGCATGTGTATGTGAATGTGTGTATGTATGTGTGTATGTGTGTATGTATGTTTGTGTGTATGTGTGCATGTGTGTATGTGTGTATGTATGTGTGTGTGCATGTGTATCTATGTATGCAGGTGCATGTGTGTTTGTGTGAGTATGTGTGTGTGTATGTATGCATGAGTGTATGTCTGTGTGTATGTATGCATGAATGTGTGTAGGTATGGGTATCTATGTATGTATATGTGTATGTATGTGTGTATGTGTATGTACATATGTATGCATATATACTATGTATGTATGTGTATATGCATATGTATGTGTATGTGTAAGTGTATGTATGAATGTGTGTGTATGTGTGTCTATGTATCTGTGTATGTTTATGTTTGTGTATATACTATGTATATGTGTGTGTATGTATGTATGTGTGTATTTGCATGTATGTTTCTGCATATATGTGTGTGTTTGCATGTATGTATCGACGTGTATGTTTCTATGTCTGCATTTATGTGTGTGTCTTCATGTATGTGTGTATACACTATGCATATGTGTATATTTATATTTAAAGTTGGGTCCAATTGACTTGACATATATGTCCATGTGGGCATGTGTATTTAGGGGTCTATAGATTTGGATTGCTTCTCAATAGCAATTTTGTCCAATGGGCAATAAAAGGACTAGATTACAAAGGCATGATCAAATAAAAGAGACAAAAAAAGGGATACAACACCTGCTGAAGGACAAGTTCCCATTTACAATCAAGTGGTCCCAATTCAGGAAAGAGAAGAAATTCATCCTAGTCAATCCAGAAATTTTTTCTTTGGTATGTCCAACTTGATGGAGATGGATGAAGATCCTCTTTTAAATGAGCTTGAAGTTGAGGATATGGTACCAAAAAGCACAATAAATCTACACACCAAAAATATTTGGGATGAATATTCTCAAGATAAATCTCGAATTGGAAGAGAACAATTGTTTGCAAAGTTATTTAGGAGAAAATAAATGACCTCCATTTTGGAGTTGTTGGGTGTTGATAACAAGAATAAATCTTCAAAGGTTTCAATAAATCAAATAGTGGTTAAAAATTTGCAAGATCTTAAATGTATTGAGAGCACAATTCAAATTGTTGATTTAAGTGTTGCACGTAGAGAATCAATGACTATGATTTCTAGTAAGAAATTATCACAAAGAAGAAAAACTCAATAAATTTCCCAGCTATTAGATATGTCTAGAAGAACTATGCAGAGATATATTCGGAAAAGAAACAGGTTGGCTGAGAATATTGAAAATAATTGGGTCAATGTTTGCAAGGTTCTTCAAAAAGATAGAATTGCTAAAGATGTAAAAAGACTTGTTATTGAATACTCGACCAGTCACTCTTGGGTTTCTTCCAATATAAGAGAAACTATACAAATTAGAGATGAAGATGGTACAAAAATTTCACATCCATAAATAGTTTATAGACACAACAAAGAGTGAACTATTTGAAGCATTCAAACAAGAATTTCCAGATGTCAAGATATGTCAAAGAATGTTTGAGGGATTATGACCATGTTTTGTGCATATCAATAAGGCACGTGAAACTTTTCATTGTAGAAATAATGTTGAATTTCAACTGCACCTTCAGTCATATAAAAAGGCAATGGGAGAAACTAATCCAAATGTAGTCGTCCCTACGAGTGCAACACCATTTTGTGAAGTCTATTTTATATGATAGATTAGAAGGTTCAGATGAGTACAACGTATAAAAAATACATGTGTTGATTGTGGAGATTTGAAGAAATTTGTACAAATTGAGAACATTGATCTTTGAGTGCAAGTTCTATGGAAGAGATTTGAATATGAAAAATATCAAACAAAATTAGGAGTTGAATCAAAAACAATTATATTAAAAGAGAGTGAATTGTCTTACAAGAGTTTATGTGTAGATTTCACAATATGATATATCCACATATCCTACATTGTCATGGTGTAAGATGACATGAAAAATAGTTTCGTATCTCAAAAAATTGCTTTCCTTTGGGTTGTATTCTTTCAATAGTTGACTTCTTTGAAAACTATATGTTCATTCCTCACACAGAGATTGAAATTCAATACTATCATTTTGAGTAGGTTTCCATTTTTGTACAAGTTTTGTATAGACATGTAGACTTTCATGTGGACAATATAGAATCTGGTGAAGATGAACGCATTATCATTAAAGAAGTTCATTTTTATATCAGTGATGATACTTCTTATGACAAGAGTTATGTAGCACATTGTTTTGAGATTTTTTTTGAAAATATCATATATCATTAGATAAATGCCTCACAACATTGGATTTGGTCTGATGGATAGCCTGGTAAGCAAAAAATTTGATTAAATTTCTTGTAGTCTTTATTATTATTTAGTATAATTAATTTTTTAAAACTAATATAATAGATTCGATTGTAACTTCACATGACAATTTAAATATGCAAAAGCATTCAATTGGTTGTCACAACAACATACGAAACAAGGTCTAAAGTTTTTGTGGAACTTTTTTGATAGTGGACATGAAAAAGGAGAGCATGATGGAGGAGGAGCCTATGTGAAGAGTGCACTTTGCCAATATGAACTTGGAAGTAACAACATACGAAATTCAAGTGAGATAGTAGAATGGTGCAAAACTCATTTTGGGGCACATGACATGACATACAACAAATGTTTTTTTTGGGAAGTTAGAGACAGTGATCAATCCAATCCTTATAATTGCCAACCAATTAATGGCATTAGAATTTTGCATCAAGTGATGACTACAAGACATAGTAAACCTCTTGTGATTCAGGTTAGAGAAAAATCATGCTTTTGTGTTGATTGCATTGAAAACAACGCAAATATTCAGCAATGTCAAAAAAATAGAGATGGATTTGTTTCACAATGGGAGATGAAACAATTTGTCACAATGCCTCCTTTTTAAGAAAGTGATAATGTAGGTATTCATGATCCTATATATTCATCTGATTATGAAAGTGTTTCATATTTAGTTGTGCCAGGTACACTTGCATTTTATTTAAATATCCTTACACCTTTTCATGTACTTTCTTTAAATTTTAATTAAATGTGAATAATTTTTACATTCCACCATACACTTTATAATTTAATTGTTTGTAATTTGTCATGTACAGGTGATCTCTTTGTTGTGCTTGCATATCTTGACAATGTAGAAGGTTTTGACTATTACCTAGTACAATGCACAAAACCAAAATGTAATTGTCAGAATTAGTGGAAGATACTGATGGGCAATAATATCCCACTAGATCAGTCATTGTTGAAGGTACTTATTATCAACAAATGAAGATAGATAACAATGATGTTACATTTACTAAATTCATACCCAGCCAAAAAGTTTTGCATTATATTCATTTAGTTATAGGAACAAGATTACAATTTGAAACTTTACAAAAGAGAGGTTGTGGCCCACAAAAGTGGAGGTTGTCTATTGAAGATCATGAAAGGATATTAGATATAGTAAAAGATAGAGAGGATCCAATGAACTTGTGTATTTATTTGACCATGATACATGTCTATATATGCATATATATGTATTTACTTTTTTTTGGGATCATCATACATATGTACGTATGTATATTTGAGCTATTTTGGGATCGCTATACATATATACATATGTACACATGCACACATATACATATACATATACATTCAAGTTATTTTAAATTGCAATATATACATATGTACACATGTACATTTGAGTTTATTTGTTGCAACTACTTGAAATCAAAATTTACACAATTCGAGTTAATTAGTTGCATGCTATCTTATAATGATTCGAATCACTTAGTTGAATTAAATTAATTAATTGATCTGAAGCGGTTCGATTAATTAATTTGATTTAATTTGATTAAATAATTGGATGTATTTGAATCACTTAATTGAATTGATAAATAATTAATTCATTGAATTGATTTGAATCATTTAATTAATTGATTGGATTTATTAATTCATTGCATTAATTCATTGGATTGATTAATTGATTTGAATTAGTTTGATTAATTCATCAAATTAATTTGAATTGATTTGAATTAATTTGATTTATTCATTGAATTGATTTCAATTAGTTTGACTAATTCATTGAATTGGTTTGAATTGATTTGATTAATTGATTTTAATTAATTTGATTAATTCAATGAATTCATTTGATTAATTGATATGAATCGCTTTTTAATTTGAATTGATCTGATTAATTTAATAATTAAATCAACAATTTTAAACTTACTAAATCAAATCAACAATTAACAATTCAACTAACTAATTGATTTTATTAATTTAATAATTAAATCAACAATTCAACTAACTAATTGATTTGATAATTCATTGAATTGGTTTGAATTGATTTGAATTAATTTGATTAATTGATTTGAATTATTTGAATTAATTTGATTAATTTTGTAATGCCCCTACCCTAGTCGGACTTGTAAAACCTGTTTGACCTTGGTTGACTTCCTATGTGGCATTCTTGAATGGTAGGTTAACCGTGATGCAATGTGGAGTTTAGATAATATAAATAATCGTGCATACCTATTATTGTGCTTTTGCATCGATTCTTGTGTAAATGTAATTGTTTCCTAACTCATGTGATAAATCTCGAGCTAACGCCTTCATTGAATATGTATATGTCTATGTATATGTATGCTTGCGTGATTCATGGGTGCAGGAGATTTCAGGTACAACACCGCCTAGGGCGAAGTTCATCTCCTTCGGGATTTGCAAATTTGAGTAAACCTCCTCCATCCTCAGAATTTGGATTTGGGGGTCATAAAACACTCATCTTGCCTTAGCCATGGTCAGGTGAGCATCGTGTGTGGTTCGTGGGGCTTTCTTTTCATTGGGTTGCATGTTGTGTGATTTGGTGGACTTCCTTGATTTGCATGCCTTGCACGGGGTAAGTGGAGTTTGTTATCCTAAGTATTAAATTCAATTTAATGAGTAGATGTATGCATTAGTAATTTAGAAATTTAAATAGGTAGCTTCTTTTATATGATTAATCGTTAATTTAAAGAGATTGCTTTAATTATAATTGTAGCAAGCTTAAAGTAGTTAACTTGAATTAATGTGTTCATTTACGCATTAGTAGTTGAGAAAATTAGAGTAAATAGATTTCTTTCATGAGATTAGTCATTTATTAAAAAGGTCGCTTTATTATGTTAAAGTGAATTAATTTAATAGCTAATTTTAAAATAACAAATTTAATGAGTTATGCGTTTTAGAAAAGAAAGATTTAAAGTCATTTGGGAAATAGAAATAAATTAATCATTTTCGCATTTTGGAAGGGAAAGCGTAAATTTTATTAATTAAAGGAAATTATTCTTTTTACTTGTAAAGCTGATATAGTATAAAGGATTGATTTTTGGAAATTTAAATTGAATTAAATACCTTACCCTTGTTAATAGTTCAAAATATAAAATGTTGGCTAAAGTAATATGGAGAAATTAAAATCAGAATTAAATAAGAAATAGAGGCATTTTAATTTTAATTAGAAAATCAAATAAGAGGTATTGAATAATGGAAAGGAATGATTTCCATTTTTCATTTTACTTTTATTTTAAAAATAAATGCCTAAATTCGAAATTGAAAATTAGGTCAAAAAAATGGGGTTTCTCATTTAACCTAGCTTTTGAAATGTTTTTGGGGGTTCTTCCTTGGGTCATCTTTTTGGAAAAAAAAATGGAGATTGGGGATTTTGGAGGAAATAGAGTTTTGCCTTGAGTTGTAGGTGGAGCTCTTCTTCAAAAATATTCTTCTTGGAATGCATTTTGAGGTAGGAATCTGATCATTAGCTTGATTAGAATGTTTGTAAAAAAAAAAAGGGGGGGGTTTTGTATCTTTTTCTTTCTTGCAACCTTGGTTTTTCAGATTTTCCATTGATGTCTGTGAGTAAGTTTCATTGTAGAAAATTGGTAAAGCTTTAACTTTTATTGGATCTTTGTGTGGAAAATGGACTACAAACATTGTTTTGGATTTGGTGGTTATTCTTTAAACTCTTCTATTTTTTTGAAATCCATAACATTCTGGAAAAAAAAGAGAAAAAAAAAAAATGGTTGTGACTGCAATTAATGGAGAATGGGGGTTTTTACGTTGTGTGTTTGGTTATTTCATTCATGTTTATGTCAAAAAAAAAATATTGTTCTCCAGTTTGTTGTTATTTTGAGCAATCTGGAAATTTTATGCGACTGTGATTGTTTTAAAAAAAAAGAAAATGGGGTTTGCTGGAAAATGTTCTAAGTCTGTGTTTCAGACTATGTGAGTTGTTTTGGTATTTTATTTATCTTTTATTGATATTCTGCATATACTGTGTTGTTTTAAAAAAATAATAGTAAATAAGGAAAAAAAAATTGATGAGAATATCTCTCATCGCTGGGAGGAAATGGGCTGCCACGACAGCACTGCTACCAGTTGGTAGCAGCGCTACCATTGGTAGTGAACTGCTACCAAATTGTAGCAGCGCTACCAAAGGTAGCAGCCTGCTACCATTTGGTAGCAGTGCTACCAATGGTAGTGTGGGCTACCAAGGGGGCCCACATGGGGGTCCACGTGGGTAACCCCAATTTAATATTTTTTTTTATTTTTTAGTTTAATTAGATTTTATTTATTATTTTTTTTTTTAAAAGAAAAAAAAGGGGGCAAAAACAATAAATTAATGATATGTTAGTAAATGAAAAAAAAAAAATGATTTT
Source organism: Cryptomeria japonica (assembly GCF_030272615.1). Classification (NCBI taxonomy): domain Eukaryota; kingdom Viridiplantae; phylum Streptophyta; class Pinopsida; order Cupressales; family Cupressaceae; genus Cryptomeria; species Cryptomeria japonica. The sequence continues at coordinate 628,525,990 of NC_081413.1, forward strand.
AAATGGAGTTTTTAATTATTTAAATTTAGTCTTTTGCTTCTTTATTTATTTAATATTATTTAAAGTTGAGTATTAAATAATATTTGGAATTTAGAATATTGATATTTAGATAACTCATATAGTAGTATATGCGTTTGCTACACTCTGATTTATATAAATGGCATTAATAATTATTAATTATAAACTATGGTTAAATGTGGGTGTTATTTCTAATTGGTTAGATATAAATTGAGATTCATGTATACTTGTTTTATATATACACAAGAGATTTATAAATCATTGGGGGGTGTTTTCTTTTCATTTCAAAGGTTCCTTTTTGAGTATATTTTCTTTGATTAGGGTATAGTTGTGTTGCTAGAGCGGGGTAGTAGTGTATAGTTCTAGACCAATATGTCAATGATGTTTATATAAGGATTAAGTAACATATCTAGATGAGTGATGCTTACATTTATGTGAACTTGGTTGGAAAACTTGTAGAGATGTATTTATGGACCAAGCTGGTCATTTGTATATTGGATGTGTTCCCCTAAGTGGCAAAGATGTAAAAGACATGTAATTATGTATTCCTAACTATATTGAATGGCAGAAGGGTCTTGCAGTTGAGCAGACCCAGAGATGTAGCCCTTTAGGGGTGAACTCCGAGATCATATCCGTGTTATGCGATGCCTTGTCACTTTTATTTCATACTTTAAGTTATCATGTATGGTTGTTTTTTTCATAAGTGTAAAATGGGAATTTAATGAAGCTAAATCAAGTGCATAAAATTATTCATCTTGATAAATGTAGTAATTAGGTTCATAAAAGATTGTAAGTTTGATTATGGAAAAGAATTTGTTTTATGTTAATTAAAGGAAATAATGGTGGAAAGAATCTCATTAGGATACCATTATTGTTTTAGCTTGATATAAGCTTGTAAATCGAACGAATGTGAATGGGTAACAAGGTTAGATCTAATGTTGTAAATTCTAAGTTGAAATCTAAAGGATGAACTTCATGTGGGTATTTTTTATCTTCTTAAATGAGCATTGCCATGTTAATCATACTTCACTATACTGGATGAATTTGTTTAGTTATTTATGTTTTAATCTTAACAAATAATCCCTACCAAATTAACTTGATAATTGGGTGAACTCAACTATTTATCCATAATTATAACCCTTATAAAAGAATTATATTTATGTTTGCTAAAATTGAACTGAAAAGAGAAGTATTCGTATAGTTGTTTATATCTTAATCTTGGTAAACGTATCCTTTCATATTAACTCCATTTACTAAAAAGAGTGACATGCAATAAGATAATTATATTGTAATCCTAATGGAAGAACGTCACTATGAACTTACATTTTAATCCTATAATGGTGAATTTCATCTTGCTAACTATATTTTAATTTAAAGGATGAACTCATGTGTCCTAATACATATCCACCTTAATGTATTGAGGCCATCTAATAGCACTAATCAAGCTTCAATGAATGAACTCTATGGCTTCTTGCATCTTATCCTCCATAAATGAACTATGACTCATTAGTTGGTTATGCTTGAATTAAAATGATGGAACCTCACTCTATTAATGGAAGTTTAATCCTTAATGAACGAATCTCACCTTATTAACCATACTTTTAATGCTTAAGAAAGATATCAAATGTGGGTGGTTACCTTAAACCCAAATGAATGAACTTCCTTATACTAAACGCTTTGAACCTTTTGGGAGGTCTCTTAATGTAATTATGATTTAAAGTGCAATGACTAAATAACCTCGCAATGGACTCCTATCCACCCAAAATAAATGAAAGCTTCCTAAATTTCTAAGATGTCAAACCATTGAACATATATATAATTATGTCTTATGCGTTATCTCGTAATCAAGATATCCAGCTTATTGGATCAACTGACGCGAGTTGAGTTAGGTGTAAGATTACGTAATCACGTTGGGAAACTCCTTAGGATTGTTTAGCCTTCTGTTGTGCTATCTAAGTTTTTGTTAACTCTAGTTTATCTTGAGGTTGTAACTTATCAGTAATACTCTTAAATATTATTAAAAAAAAAATATTTACACTCTATTTGAGTGTTTTTAACTTAAACCCTTAGGGGTTTCCTGGCGGGGCATTACAAATTCATTGAATTGAATTGACTTGATAATTTGATTAATTTATTTGAATCACTTTTTGATTTGAATTTATTTGATTCATTTAATAATTAAATCAATAATTAAACTAACTAAATCAAATCAACAATTAACAATTCAACTAACTAATTGATTTAATAATTCATTGAATTGGTTTGAATTGATTTGATTAATTGATTTGAATTAATTTGATTAATTAATTAAATTCATTTGATTAATTGATTCAATTAATTTGATTAATTCATTGAATTGAATTGAATTGATAATTTGATTAATTGATATGAATCACTTTTTGATTTGAATTGATTTGATTAATTTAATAATAAAATCAACAAATCAACTAACTAATTGTTTTAATAATTCAATTTATTAAATCAACAATTCAATTAACTAAATATCAAGATTTATTATCCAAAATAACATGATCAATTCTATGTAACTTGAACTAATTATAAAAATATATCATAGACACATAGACATGTGTAATAAACAAACAATTAATCTCATCAAACAAGTGTATCTGATACGTATATAATGTCATCAGACATGTACAAGTGTCTACTATGTACAAGTATAAGATACATAAACATACATGTAAAAATGTGCGATATGTATATAATCTCATCAAAAAAATCTCAGATACATATATCTAAAAAAAAGTACAAGCACTACATATGTATATAATTTCATCAAACAATTACAATGTATAAACTAAGTTGGTTGACCCTCCATTGATCCATGTCTTAAATGTTGTCTGTACACAAGAAAGTACATGTAAGAAACCATATATATAAGCACATGCAAATATTATCTAACTATAAGTATACAAATTTTAACTGGTTCGATCCATCATCTGTACCTTTAGAGTGTGCATGGGCCATAGGTATCTGAGATGAAGAACTCAAACGTGCTCTACGAACCTAGATCATATATAATTCAAAATTAAAATTATGTTAACTAACAATTTTGAAGTTGAAATCCACTATTTAAAATTAATTAAATAATATGACCTTACAGAAAATAAACAATGTATACCTAATTGTGACCATGTGCAGAAGTAGAAGGATGGTGGAAATCTCCTAATGTCTCCAATGTAATAGGACATTTCATATAATTCAAAATTCAAATTTTTTAACCATTTTGAAGTTGAAATTCACTATTTAAAATCAAATAAATAATATGATCCTATAGACACCTAAAATTGTCATGTCTAATTTAATAAATATCTTTATTTATTTAATTATCTTAAGCCTAATTCTTTTATTAATTAAATAAATCTTTATTTATTTAATTAATTCATTTATCTTCTTCTAGGCTTATTTCTTATTTAAATAAATACATTTATTTATTTAAATTATCCTTTTCCTGAATTAAATAAATATTTAATTTATTTAATTGATCCCACTTCCTCTATTAATTAAATAAATCTTAATTTATTTAATTAATTCATTAGCCTTTTCTACCCATGACACATGTCATTCATCTCTTAATTCCTACACTACCTACCCTTTCATTATTTTATTATTTCTTTTACCTACCCTCTAATCATAGCTGACCTCTTTTTACACCTCTCAATCTTATCCCTCCATTTCTTATAGTGTCTTCTATATAAGGAGATGCTTCCTTCATTATCAAAAACTCATTATGCATTCAACCCCAACTATGCTTTCGAACTTGCATATGCAATCAATCCTACTTGCAACCACACTTCTATTCTTTGTTGAGCTCTTGTGCACATAAAATCTGAGAGAAAATATATCAAGCAAGATTAATGGAGATAGGAAGAATGGAGATTCAAACCCTATTGGACATGTGATGGTATAATCTTTGTGATTTCATTTGATTTGCATTGTCTTAGGTAATCTTCATATGTTATGGTGGATCTTTGTTTTTGTTAGGCTCGGGTTTTGTGGTTGAATTCATTTAGTCTTTCAATATTGTTGTTTCCATTTTCACCATATACAGATCCTACAAAAACAACAATTTGTACCTCATGATACTTGAAGGCTCTCACGATGCTACTGACCTCATATGAATGGAAGGACACATGGTCAACGTCTATATCCAATGATGCATCCTCTAAACCATCAATAATATGACTATTATAGTCACCATGAGGTGGAGTAGGAGGTGTAGAAGTAATAGGCAGCAACAGTGTAGGATGTGGTTGCTCAGGTGTTAGATCGAATGGTGTAGGCTAACGAGGATGTGTGGGATCAACTGATGTATGTGGTGGAGGGGTTGTAGGATACACCAAAATTCCCTCCTCTCTCCCCATATCAAACTAAGATGCTCTACCTCTATGTACATGTTGTCTCACATGTGCTAGCACATCCTCGAGTGGGATCCCAAAAATTATAGAAAGAAGTATATACGAATCCAATAATTTACTAGACAACAATGAACTCATCCATTGCAATGGATAAATGTCTATCAACCATGCAATGTCAAGTGGAGATGGTATGTCTACATGGGCGTAAGGATTAGTGCCACTCCTAGATGTTGCATATGTAGCTTGCAGAATGGTACCCTACGATCGCAACAAATATCTCCCAGCATGATCAAATGTCATCTGGTCGACTTGAGTGGCAATATGTGTAGTGCTAGAGTAGATGTGTCATCTGACATCATTAGTTGTTGCATCTTCTTCCTATGATAACTCCAAACATTTTGGTAGAACCAAAAGGTTTGGACCAACTAACGTGTGTTTATTAACAAGCACTAGTGCATCAGGTTTTCTAAATTTATCACTAAGCCTCCCTCTCCCCTATCCATCAATTGCTGGTATAGATGCATAATCAATGTCTAATCTCATATGAAACTCTTCAAACAATTATTTGCAGAAATAAAGTGGCAACTCATCCTTGTATGGTCACATATGATGAGATGCCAACCATATAGGATATATGAATGGTGCCACAAGTGGATCAATGCACCTCGTAACTAAATATCCTCTAATCTTACATGGTCTCAGACCCTAATAATGGGGGAAATAGTATGAACCCATGTAGAAGATACATCCCTGCTCATAGTTTCCCATTTCACCTTGCTAGTGACACTGCGAGAAAGGGAGATATAGAAAGAATCGATGGCCATATTATCATAAGGATTATATGTCTAAATAGTGTCAATCTTGTCTAGCAAATCATCCCTAATAGTCTTTTCCCTTTCCTTCTTAGGTTAGGCAGTGGCTGAATCTAATGTGGACGCAAGATGGTCTAGAGCACACTGTAAGGCATGAGTGGTTTCAGCAAAACTCTGGGCCCTGACATCACTATCACTAGAAGGCATTTGACAAGACTATCTAGATGTTTGGTTAGTGCCCTAGCGATGAACACTACCATTTGATGCCTGATCGACCATCTGGAAAATATTTGTATGTACATAATTACAAAAGCAAAGAATTTTAAAAATAATTATTCAAAACTATTTTAAACAATTCAAACTAATTCTGAAAACTATTTTAAACTAATTAAAACATATTTCAAAATGATATACAATTGTAATTCAAAGTACAATTCAAAGTAATTGAAACATTTGATACAAATTACTTTAAAGAAATATTAAAATTAAATACATGTGTACATACACATACACATACACATACACATACACATACACATACACATACACATACACATACACGTACATACACACACATACATTACCTACCTACATACATACACACATGCACACATAAACACACATATGTATATACATGTATACATGTACACACACACATACACCCACATAAACATAAACACATACACATATGTGCATACATGCATGAATACATACACATACACCCACATACACACATATGTGCACATGTACACATGAATACACTCATATGTACACACATACATACATGCATACATGTACACATGTAGGCGTGTATGTATGTGTGTACATATGTGTGTGTATGTGTATAAATGTTCAAGTATGAGTCTATGTGTATGTATGCATGTGTATGTGTATATGTGTGTATGTGGGTGTATGTGTGTGTATGCATGTATGTATGTGTATATGTATATGTATGTGTATGTATGTATGTATGTGTATATGTTTATGTATGTGTGTTTATGTGTCTATGGTTGTGTATGTGTGTGTGTATGTATGTATGTATGTATGTATGTATGTGTATATGTATATCTATATGTGTTTCTGTGTTTATGTGTATGTGTATATGTATATGTATATGTATATGTATGTGTGTTTGTGTGAGTGTATGTATGTATGTGTGTTAATGAGAAAATGATTTTTTTTTTTTTTATTTAACAAGTATATGTGCATATTTTTTTAATAGTTTTCTAATGTTTTCATTCTAAATTTTTTTAAAAAAGTTTTCTAATGAATTTTTTAATTTTACTAGGTTTAATTTTTTTTTACTATTTTTCTAATATTTTCATTCTAAAAATTTTGAAAAAATTGATAAACTATTCAATAAAAATAATTATAGCAATAAATATATAAATTTTTTAAATTACAAATACAAAACTAAAACAAAAAAGGGAAAAAGATAAACCTACCTAGAAAAATGGGGGCTAGAAATAAGCTCCTTGTGAGTCTGGGAAAACTCCCAAAGCACCTTAGGGTGCAGATGGGGTCGGTGGGGAAAAAATTAGTTTATATAACCAATAGTCTAATCGAACTGGGTCCAACCAGGCTATTGGCACTATTGGCACTATTTCAGCACCACACAAACACCACGTGGTCTGGTTGTAGTTTGGTTGGACTACCCATATTTGGCCAAAAGTGCGACACAGGTTCATGGATTTACCCGGATATGTTCATGTTGAATTTATGTATTTATGTAAATTATTAATGGTGCATTGATGAATATTGGTAGTAATGTTGCACATTAATGGAATGTTAGTAATAACATAGGAGTGATAGTTACCTTAGAGAAAAATAATTTATCTCCTTTTGTTAGTAGATTTTGGATTATTTTTCTATGGTATTTTGGTGAGCATTACAATATGCCGCAAACCCATGGGTTCTATCGCTGCTCAATCCTCAACAATTAGGTTAGCCATAGTTGATGTGTCATAGGGAATCTCTCATGTGACTCCAACTCATGCAAGATACTCTTGTAATCATAACAAAATCAATGGCATAAATTGTAGTAGTAATCTTGTCTATCACATAGTGTTTCTTATCCTATCCTATACTAGTGGTTCTTATGTTTATCACATGATATTGCTAATCAGGCTCTATTCCTAGTGCCTATCTCTATCACATGGTTCTACATGGACTATCAGTGTATATGTTTATCACATTGCAGTTGATCATATTTTTGTTAGAGCACCCATTTGATTTTATCAATTCAATGGCTTATCCTAGATTTGCTTAGCATTTTATCTACCTAGGGACACCCATTTCAATTCATTATCTCAATAGTTTATCCAATTAGCTATACATGTTAATCGCATGGTTGCTTATTTTTACCCTAATCATATCTTTATCCTAGCTGGGGAAACTATCTAAGTGTATCCTCTTGAAAATTTATCCAATTGACAACATATATCTATTATAAAACTGTTGATTTTAACCTTCCTAGACACATATGCGCTAATTTGAAACCTATACACATTTTTACTGCATAAACGCAGTTTTATTTAGCATAGATGTGCTTTCAAGAATAAACGCAACACCATTTAGAATATACCTGCCATCACTGTATATATTCAATTTTATCTTTTATCATTGTCTCTTTTAACCTTTTTCTCTTTTGAAGAGATTGTCTACACTTTTTCAATACTTTTCATCCAACCTCTCGAGGGGGCATATCACTCCCATCTTGGGGCAACTTTATATCAGCTTATCTTATCTTCTTTGAGCCAACACAATAGGCTACATTGTCTCAAAGAGGGGCAAAATGTAGACATATTAAATTTTCATATCCTAATTAACTAAGTATTTTAAATAATTATTTTAAATCCTAAACCTTGTATTAATTAAATAGGCTTTTATCCTCTTCTACCCTTTCCCTATTTAAATAAATATTTTAATTTATTTAAATTATCCTTTCAGTAAAATAAATAAATATTTAATTTATTTTATTTGTCCCACTTCTTCTATTAATTAAATCAATTTTTATTTATTTAATTAATTCATTATCTTTTTCGTCCATGACACTTGTCATTTATCTCTTTATTTTATCCTGACCACCTTTCTAATATTTTATCATTTTCCCTACCTACCCTTTAATCCTATCCGACCATTTATCCTTTCACCTCTTAATCTTATCCCTTCATTTTCTAAGGTGTTCTCTATATAATAGGATTCCTCCATCCTTTCATAACACTACCAAGAAAATTAATCTTCATATGAACAATAAAGCAATCAAATGTCTACACAACCACAATCCATGCTTTGTTGAGCTCTTGTGCACAATACAAAATCTGAGAGCAACCATATCAAATAAGATCAATGGAGATAGGAAACAATGGAGATCAAACCCTACTAAGAATGTGAATGGTATAATCTTTCATGTTTCGATTTTTTACATGTTTTAGTTTCTTCATTGGTGTATGGTGGAGTCTTAATTGTAGAACTGGGGTTTTATGTGGTTGGATTTTTGTTGGTTTTACAATAGTTTTATCATTCCATTTTCACCTTATTCATTTCTCATTCCTAATATCTCACCGAATTTTATTTCTATTTATCAAATTTTCAATCATGGTGATGGAATGCTTATTGAATTATCTCCTACTAATGTGACTATACAAGAGATGCGAGATCTTGAAAAGGTCATTTCTCTAGGAAAAATTGATCATGCAACCTATTTTTATAGGTTTAATGGATTGGAGTCTTCATCAATATCATCCTTTATTGCTCAAAAATATTTTGTGACAAACCTTTGACATTAAAATCTAGTCACTTGAATTACAAATATCTTCAATAGATGAGAACATACAGATTGGTGATTGGTTTACTGTAGACCTCTTGTTCAGAGGGATTTTGTCTCATTTGTGTCCTTAAAAAACAACATAGAGATCCCTTTCGTAAGGGTATGGCCATGTGTTATTTCTTTTTCATTGAGTTGGTGCATAGTGACATTGTGTGATTTCCCACTCTTTCATTTTCATAGGTCAAGTATGTGCTCACCTTTATAGATGACATTTATAGGAACAAATTGGTGTTCTTTTTGAAGTACAAGGATGATGTTCTTCAACACTTTATTACCTTTCTTGCATTTGTGGAGAAGTAATTAGGTTATTCCCTTCAAAAGATTCAAATAGATAATGGGGAGGAGCACCTAAATCAATAATTTCAAGATATCATTTTTGTTCTCGAGGTATTATTCATTAGAAAAAGGTTTCATACTATGTAAAAGTAAAGAAAAAAATAGAACCTTACATGAGTTTCCCAATTATATGATTCAATTTAGGTCTATGGATTGGGAATTTTGGCTAGAGTTTATCAATTGTGCCAACTATATTCAAAACCATATGCATCACAAGGCAGTGCATAATATGACTCCTAAGGATGACCGGTCTCATGTCAAGCCCAGGTACCCCTTTTTAGAGAATTCGACAGTGATGCATGGACATTAATTCTACATGGTAGACTCAAGCCAATGAAGAAGAAGACTCAATAGTTCATCTTTGTTGGCTATAGTGAGGATGTGAAGGTTATTGATTGGTCAATCTTCTCACTCAAGAGGTAAATTTTTTTTGTGATGTTTATTTTGATGAGTCTTTCACTCTAAAGGATTCTCCATCACAAGCCCCTCCCTCTCTTATTTCCAATTTTTCTTGAAGGATTTTTTTCTTCCACAAGATGATAATGATGATTCTACTAATGATCATGTTCCTAATAATTGTATTGATCTAGTCATTGAAATTACTCCATCTTACCCTTCTCCTCCATCTTCACATAAATGACCTTTATGCACTCATACACTCATTGAAAATTTTTGGTTTTCTTATACATAATCCCACAAGTACACGATTCAATCATTCCCACACTTTGGGTATTAGTATTTTGATTCATGCAGGCTCTATTTATCCTCATAAGTTTTCTAAAAGCACTATAGGTGTTCTAGAATTCCATAATTCTATGATAGAGGATTATTCTTCTTTGATGATGAATCATACTTGGGATTTAGTTCCTCTTCTTAAAGGAAGAAAGTTGTTTCAGTGAAAATAGAAGTATCTTGCCAAGTTTTTAGATGATGGTTCTATTGATAAGTATAAAGCTCATCTTGTATCTAAGGGCTTTTCTTAGGTTAAGGTTTTGACTATTTCAAGAATATTTTCCTTGTAGCTAAGATGGATCCCATTCATCTTTCACTTTATATTACTACATCCCAAGGTTGGTAGTATATTAGATGGATGTGAAGAGTTACTTTTTGCATATTTGTCTTTAGGAGGAGATCTAAATGGTGTGGCTACTAGAATTTGTGCAGGACCCTTCACTTGTTTAAGCTTCAAGATTTATTTTATGGTCTCAAACAAGATCCTAGAGCTTGGTATGAGAAGATGAATACTTTTTTGCTTACTTTTTGGATTCACTAGTTGTAATTTTGATCCTACAATTTACATGCAGAAGCATGGGGGGATCTTATCATTCTTATTCTTTATGTGGATGACTTGATTGTCACAAGGAGTTATCGTATCATTATTGAGTTACTTAGTGAGCTTTGATATAGAATTTTGATATGACAAATCTTGGTTTGTTGCACTACTTCCTTAGTCTTCAAATTGATCAATCTTCCTTTTGCATTTTTACCTTTGAAAAGAAGTATATTATTGGTTTACTTCATTGATTTGGGATGGTTGACTACAATCCATTCTCTACTCCTTTTTAATCAGGTTTTGTGTTGTCTACTAGTTCCACTACTCCATTAATTGATGCTACCTCGTATCAAGGGTTGGTTGGCAGCCGTTTGTACTTGACACATAGTCATCTTGATATTTCCTTTGTAGTTGGTCTTTTCTTCTTGTTCTCTCAAGATCCTTATGAGTCATTGGAAGGAATCCAAGCACATCTTACAGTAAATTTAGGGCACTACATTAATTGGCATTAACGACACATCAAGGGATACTAATATTGTGGGCTTCACTAACTCAGATTAGGTTGGTTATTTTGATGATAAGAATTATACTTTTATTTTTGTCTTTTATCTTGGATTTGGTCTAGTTCCTTGGTCTTGCAAGAAGTAATCTACTATTGCATTATTATCAACTGAGACTTAGTATATAAAGGAGTAGTCTTTGCTACTCAAAAGGTTGTTTGGTTTTGACAATTGATGTCTAAGTTTGGCTTTTCTACTAATAATCCCACTACTTTTGGGTGTGATAATTAGAGTGTCATACACTTTTTTCACAACCTAGTGGACATGCTAAGCATATTGAGATCCACATGCACTTCATTTGGCAACTCATTTAGGATGGTGTTTCTACTTTGAAATATTTGCCTGTGAAGAAAGAAATTGTAGACATATTCACCAAATTCAGTCAGAGTGTTCATCCCAAGTTCATATGTGCCTTATATGGAGGGTTTTTTTGTATATACATCTCATTCACATCAATCTCGTTGTTCATTGACTCATGAAACTAATTATTCTTTCGAAGTTAACATTAATATAAAAATCATCACAAAAATATAATACTATAATAAAAATAAATCAATAACTATATATGATTAATTTTTATACTAAAACATAAATGTTTCAAAATTCTTTTTTAATTTTTTGTATATTTGTACATCTCATTCACATCAATCTCCTTGTTCATTGACTGGTGAAACTAATTATTCTTTGGAAGTTAACATTAATATAAAAAATAATTACAAAAATATAATATTATAATAAAAATAAATCAATAACTATATATGATTAATTGTTATACTAAAATATAAATGTTTGAAAATATAAAATGCCATGAAAATCAACATTAAATAATTTGCAGTTACATGTATAGAAGCACTTTTTTCAAAAGTATTTACTAATATTAATTTTAATTGATACTTTATGTAGGACAAATTACCATGGTACGCCGTATGACACTTGTCACAACGATTTATAAGTGGCATATGTATTTTATAAGCTGTCACTATAATTCTGCAAATCTCTACACGACACCACTCTACGTGTCTTTACTAATGTTGGTTTATTGTCCTATAAATAATTTCATTATTTAAGAAGTTGGTCAAGTGAGGTGAGTTGCACTAGAATTTTAATGCAGGCTAATGGAATACTTTCACTTCATCATTTCTCTGGTGATCTAATTAAAAACATCAAGGTAAGCTTTCATTACTTCTTGTGTTTTCTCTTTCAATTATTTTTATAATGTTTAATAATTTTTATTTTATTATTTAATTAATAATTCTTATTACAATTGTTTTTAATCATATTTAACTAATAAAAAATTGATTTAATTGTTATTGTTGTGGAAAATTTACAAATCATCAGAGCAAAAATAGGAAACTGAATTTCGACATCAGAAGATAATCCTTCTAAATCTAATATATATTTTTAATATTATTAATAAGTTTTAAATATTGCTACTCTATTAATAAACATTTATTTAATGGCAGAATATTTCCTTGTTCTCTATTTTCAGATTCCAATTCTCGTACTGTCAATTTCGATCCTCTCATATGTCATTTGTTCTCCCTGTCGTATCGATATTTTGAAAAAATTTATTTTTTAATTAAAAAAAAAAATAGTTTTTAATTATTACGTTAGCCTAATTTTAATGATATTAGGGTTTCTATCCTTCTTACTATTTTAAATATAAGAATAAAATAATAACATAAATATTTTTATATATTAAATAAAAATAAGACCAAAATATATATATTATTAGCACCAATCACAAATTACTCGATTCCGCGGGAGAAAAATAATTCCATAATCTGATTTTGTCAAGCCCATCTTACTTGGGTTTTCTTCTTTTGATGCTCTCATCGCCCATTTTTCATCATTTCTTGTCCCTATTTGAATTATAGATTTTGAAGCATAATGAAGAGAGCAGCGGAGAAGGTAAGATCAGATATTCGTGATTTGGAATGCTATAAAGAAAAAATTATTCCCTACATTGTTTTTAATTATATTAAAACCTTTTTTTTGACATTTGAAACCTACATTTTATATGCATTTCTTGTTTTGAAATGTTTAGATTTGTTTCAGAAATGATGAACTAGTATATAAGGGCTGAATAAAGTGTTTTTTTTTCACATTTAAAGATTCTGGAACTCTTCATTGATATATTTAGTTGCTTTCACATGCCTTGTTAAGTTTTAACTTTCTCTAAATTTCAAACTTTTTTTTATTGTTCATTTATCTAGTTTTGCAGCAAGGACAAAAATATTTCACTTGAAATAATAATTGCCTCCAAAGCTCCCAATTTGCTTCTTTAAAGAAAGATGTTCAAGAAACATCTAACGCTGCAGTGGATCAAGATTCTTATATAAGGAATTTGACAATAAGTTCTGATGATTTGTATGATAAGAAAAGACAGATGGGTCCACCTAATGACTCTACTAGCAAAAATTTTGGCCCTCCCTCCTACAGACGCCAGTAAAAGTATGTAACATATAGTTTTTATCAATAATAGAAAAATAATAAATTCAAAGCATTTGCAACATCTGGTATGTTACAACAAACATACATTCTCTTGGTTTTTTCATTAGTATAGCTTGTATTAACTACTTTTCATTATTGATGAAAAATAAATTTATGGCAATCCGTTTCAAAATTATATAGGAAATGTCTAGAAGTTGTGGACTAGTTCAATGAAATTATTTCTCAAAGTCCAAATTAGATAGCTGGTAAGAATTTCAAATATTTGAATTGTAAATTTTTTATGAAGTATTGCAATAAAGAAATATATAATGGCTAAAATCATATACCTCTATCTGAAAAGAATGTTGAAGTTGTTTAAGCCACCCAACAGGCTCTCTTGTTATTGGAATAGAGTCACTCAATCCTAGTTTAGTGTTCAATTATGTTTAAGGTTAGGGTAGGGTTCAATATGGTTTAGTGGAATGGTTAGAATTGGGGTTCAATTTGATTTAGAGTTAGGGTTTAATTTGGAATATGGTTTAAATATGGATAGGGTTTAATTACAATTAAGATCAAGGTTATGTTTCAAATAGTAATATAAAGAAACCCCAATATCAAATAATTATTTTTAGTGCATTTATGTCATCAACTATATTTTCATTATATTTGAAGCATCATACTTGATTCCCTTGTAGAGGCAATCTAATAGACTCTAAAAGTAATATTGTAAAAAATCCTTTCTTTGTCAATCCATAAGCACCTTATCTTTTGAAATGAAAACTTTTTCCTTTATCTTGCATCCTATGATAATAATTAGATATATAATTAGTATTAAAAATAGGTACCCCTATACTAATAGACATCTTTCTCTATTTCTTTTGTAAATATAATAAAAGTATGAGATCTAGAAGAATATTTCTTTTAATCAACCTGATTAGAAAATAAAATATTTATTCTATATTATGTTTTAAAATAATACAAATATTATCATTTTAAAATTTGATATTTTTAATTATTTGATACGATATTTTAAATATAAATACAAAAAATCATTAATTTATGTTACTATGATAAAGAATTATAATGTTTTTATCATTTATCATTTTTGTCTAAGTATTGATTATTTTATTTATTATTTTACATCTAACCATGTCACTACAAGGTGATCCTTGAAACTTACATATATCTTTAGAACATACATTCAACATCACTCTTCACTTGCTATATCCTGTCTTATGATAAATACACTTTTATAATTAGAATAGATATCTTACATATTTCTATTTAAAAAATGATAAAAAATATTACTTTAAAATTACTTTATTTATATAAAAAATTTAGTTATTTTATTTTGGAACTATATCATTTACTGCTTATATGAAGTAATCATAAATATTATTATTTTAAATTTGTTAACATATACTACTTGTAAAATGCCCCCTGACATTAAATATATTTTTAATATTTAAATCCAAAAATATTAGATAGTCATTAGATTATATTCACTACAAATTAAACTTGAACCTCAAATTCAGACATCGAAGATATGATTTTATTTAAAAATGTTGTGGATGCAACCTCAATCTTAACCGTTGGTTCTCCTTGTGCGCGTTTACTGCCTTAGTTTATTGAGGAAGTTTACTGCATCAGCTATTTAGTTCACAAAGAAACCAAAAAACCTATAAGAAGAAATTTATTCTCGTAGTTCAAGATTAAACCTATTTTCCATTACAAATGTTTTGCGAGGCTTTTTCATGGACCTTTTCCTAAGAAAATAAAAAATATTTTAAAACATTTTCCCTTCGCAAATGTAAAACAAAATAGTTTTAAGCCAATATTTCTCACAGTAAGAAATATAACCCAACTTCAGGTAATATAGGTAGAATTATAAATACATGTGTCTTAATTTTTACAATTTAGTTTAAGTTTGGTATTTTTATTTCTTCAAATGTTTCGGTTTATTAATTATGAAAAACTGTATTAATATAGTTACAATAAGATATCTATCATAAGATAAATTGTTGTTGAGCAAAATAGTTTCTGGATTCAATTGTCAATTGTGTATAGGATGTTTGCAACTTATATACAGTTGAATCCAGAAACTATTTTTGCTCTATACTATGAATTGTGAAAATCTCTTAGCATTAATTGAATTGTTATTTTTAAGTCATTTCAATAAATCCCTTATAAGAGAACCATTGGTTTCTCAATGCCCTAACTTTTTACATATTTCTTCATGTGTTTAGGTTTGAGCTTGCAGAAGGGAGGTTAGTGGAAAAAGAAATCGACTAACCCTAAACAATTCATTAGATTGCATACTGTGTTTGATTCTCAGTAAAATTCCCTTTGAAAGAAGCAATGCAATGTTCTGTTGTCCCAAAAAAAAAAATGGAAATTATTTTGGACATCTGCAAAAAAAAAAAAAAAAAAAGGAGATTTCTTCTCTTCATCGTAGTCTCATTGAAGTCCAAAATAGAATAGACTGTATTTTTAAGCTTCATTTTGGTCTACTTGAAGTTTTGGATTTCAACAATGCTGGATTGTGTTGTGCAAGTGACAAGATTTTGGATTGGATTCGCCACGCTGCTCTTAAAGATGTGCGAGAGATTAAGATTCAGAAATTTCTGAAATTCAGGGTTCACAACCATTTTTTATGCCAAAGCCTCAAATCCATTTCTTTCTCACAAACCTACCAGATGGTTTTATAAAGTTGAACTGAGTGACAAGATCATTAAACTCTCTCTGGTTGTTATTATGTCCAGGTTTCAAAGGTTCAAACCTTCATATTTGCAATGGACTTGAGAGATTAAAGAATTTTACTATTCTATTTAGTTTAGGAAGATAAAGGAATCATATTCATTTTTTAAAATAATTTTTTAATGAATGTATTCTTCACAATTATAACATGTTCTATATTGTGTGTATATATTCATTAATATATTTTTGTTTTCATATTTGAAAGATTAAAGATATATGCATTTAAAAATCACACTATTCTATTTAATTAAAAAAGATATAGGAATCATATTCATCCTTAAAATATTTTTTAATGAATGTATACTTCATAACTATAAGATGTTCTATAGTGTGTGTATACATATATTCATTAATATATATTTGTCCTCGTATTTCACAACTCTCAAACTATAAGGCAATAACATCATTGTGAGAGATCACATGCTTTAAATAATGAAACACACATAAACCTTGTAAGAATGAGTTTACAAGCTAGTGTACCTATTAATTATCTCTTAGCTTACAACAATACTTTTTCTGTTTACAAAATAAACAACAATTAATTACTATTTTCATAAAACTTTAATCGACTTTATCTTAACAACACTACTGACATGAACTTAATGCAATGCATCCCTTTTTGGTAAAATAATAATGAATGACATGGAAATCAAAAAAATGAGAGATGAATTTTTTTCTTTTAATTATTAAATTATTGTTAATATATAATATAATATTATATTATATATTTAAAATATATTAAATTATATATTAAAAAAATATATTATACATTATTTAAAATTTGATAAATATGTATTTAGAGTATAGAAAAAATCAAATTTGTAATAAAATGGAAAAAATACTAAGTTGTAATTGGTCAAAATGATATTTTTAATGACTGGTTAAAGGACAATACAAACATTTAGAAGGCCTCTAATGAGACAAACCTGAGATAATCAGACCAACAATAATAATGCACTATGTCATCTTCCTCCATTTATACTTTTTTAAGTGTCTTCAAATATTTTATTATTAAAATATGTATTTCTGTGTTTTCTAAATGTAATAGATGTGGAGAATTCCACACTATAAATGAATATGATTTTTATTTATGAAAGAATATTTTTCTCTTAATCATTTTTTTTATTTAGATAACTATTGAGCCATTCGGTTAGTAAATTAAATAATTAATTTCATAAAGTGACATTTTGCAATTGAAAATCCACAGAATTAAAACAATTTTGATAAAACAATTTTGCATATACACATAATTAAATGGAGTAACTTGGAATATTAGATGAAACTCGTCTTAGAGAGAAATAATCTCATTTTGCATACACTATGAGGGAACAATATGGCAGAATAGATAACCCCCGTGAAGAGAGATTGGTAACGATGCTTTGGAAATATATAGTTGAGAATGCAACATTGTGTGATTCAATGCTAGAATATTTGAAGCTTTCTAATTTATGTTTTACCATGATATTGGCATCGGTGGAAGATGAGAGAGTTTTCAATGCTTTTTGGTGTCCTAAAATCAAAGCTAAGAAACAAATTAGACAAAAATTTGGAAAATTGCTTGAGACCCTATACATCTAGGTATGATGTCCACACATTTTCTTATGATAGGGCATTGGAAATCTGGAGGTCAAAATGTGAAAGAAGAGGTTTGGGAAACACTGCAAACCAAAGTTCCAGTGGGACTATTGACTAATGTAATGGACCTACTGGTAGGATTGAGTTGTAGTTCAATGAAGGTATGCAGACTTAGTGTAAAGAAAACACAGACAAGAATCAAGAAAGCTCTGAATTTGATGAGGGTGAATGGCAACTGTAAGAGATTGTTATTTATTAATCTTATTACTGTATCTCATCATTCATATTACAAAATAATATTATTATGGTTGATAACTTGATGATATTTTATGAGTCTGTCAACTTTTTGCAATTAGAATTTTTTTTTAATTTTTTTAATTTTTTAATTTTGCAATTACAATTTAATATTGATTTATAATTGTATTTTTCAACTTTATTTTTCCATATATAAAATAGCATCATAAAAGATCATAATGTGTTTATTGATACAGAGATGTTTATTTAGACATGTTGAGAACTTAGATTTTCATTAATTCTTTTAGAATATAGCCATATGATACAATTCATTCAATACATCACTCTATGTGATTCTCCATGCAAAAGTCAAGACAAAGTTTTAGAACCCTTTGCAAATGACCCTAAATTCCCTTTTATATAAACAAGGGAGAAACAACAACTTTAGGTTGATTTGTAACAGAGAAATGCATAAATGTTAGAACTTGGGAGAATTTGAGAATATAAATTTACAAGCTGAAGGTTTGCACTATGCATAATAGATTAATAGGTTGGATTAGAAATAGAGAGTGTTGGTTTCTTCATGTTCATAAAATAGATTTATTTCAAGCGATGCCAAATTTCAAACAAAATAAACATAAAACCTTGAAATTAAGAGTAAAAGCAGAAAACTATGCAATACATTATGATTCTTGAGAATTATGTGCCAGTTTTTGTAGGGTGCTCCACTCTTCATCTGATGGAAGGTCAATATTCTTTAAACTATGGGAAGTCAATGGCAACTTCATCAACAATCCACATTTAGAAGAGTGACTTGACATCAGTGTTTCACCCAATACCACATTCATAGTTGTAAATGGTTTGATGAATTCCAAAAAGATTTTGGGAGTTGTGTTCTTAGGAAGCAAGTCTAAATCAAACTTCATTTTTATCTCCATGTTTTTTTTAAGCTTCTTTTCCAATGAATTTATTTGATGGATCAACGGTCTTAGGAAAACCAAGTTTAATAAAAGTAGTTGTCTTTTCTTGCAGCTTCAATACCTTTTTGCCACATTTATCCATAACTTTTGATGTTTCCCTTAGTTTATAGCATTTTTTTAATGATAGATGATGTCTTAATTGTGGCTTCAATGTGGCTATTAATTCCCTTGGATGCCAAGTAGTTGTCATTGGTACTATAGACTACTTGAAAAATCTATTTTTCCATATCCTCTTTTGAATAAACATGTATGCTCTTCTCAATGTACCCTTTGATTTTCAAATAAATTAATCTCAGACTTTCATTCAATTCAAACCATTCACACAACTTGTCACTCCTCTACATTATTTGCCCCCAAATGTTTTCTTGTATATACTTTGTTGTGTTTTTCATATTATCTTTCAATCTATCCTCTAAAGTTTAAATTTTATCATTTGCATTGTGCAGGTCTTCTTTCATTTGTGCACATTTTTTTCTTTCTTCCTCTACTTCCTCTTCCAAATGTTTTCCTTTTTCCTTCTCATGATCCAATATGTCCTGTATTTTTCTTATTTTAGTAGTAGCAGACTCATAACTTTTGTATAATTTTTGAAAACTAACTCTTTCATCATCCATTTTTTAACTGCTTTTAGCCAATTTTTCACTTAGGTTCTTCAGTTCTACATCTATCTTTTCCTCCTCTACAATTTCTATTGCAGAGCCCAAATTTTTTAACCTTTTCTGTAAATCATTGCACTTGTTATCTGCTGCTTTCCTCTTTGATTTTTTCATTTGCCAAGTCTTCCTGTAACTTTTGTATTTGTTTCTCCAATTTTTTTTCTCTCTCCACCATTAGCAATGAAGTGTAAACCACTTCGTTAGCCCTTTTTGACACACTAATTTTGTCTACATTTTGTAATTTGGAAAAATCGATTTGGAGGGTGCTAACTTGAAATTGAGAGGGATCTATTTGACCATGTGGTGGTTTTTTATCTTTATTTGGGGGTATAACAACCATGAACTCCATCATATCTTTATATGGGTCATATGTTGGAAATACCATGTTCCTTCCAAGTTATTCATCTAAAACTTCAGTCAGGGAAACCCTATGCAATGCTCTCATTGTTTCTTGATTTGCATTTGTTGTGTGTTCAAATTTTTCATAGTATTCACGAAATTGAAAATTTGGGCTTGCTGAAAAAATTGAATGTTTGAAACTTGAAATAGAAGAGGCTCCAGTTCCACCTATGCATTTGGTTTTAATTAATGCATTACGAGGAGTACTAACAACTATTTCTCGTCCTGTCCCACTGTCACTTGCATGTGTAATTTTTATAGCCTTTTGAGGGGTCTGTCCTGAAGCTGCAAATGATATATTTGTAGTGGTAGTGGCACTTGATATAGGATTCTAAATAGTATGAGTATCTACCACTAGTGGCCTCTTATGAGAGATATTTTGTTGTTTCACTTGTCCAACACCAAGACAACTAGTATCTGTAGTAGTACCCATGCCAACCCCACCATTTGTAGTGGCACTTCACTAAACACTAATAGGAATACTATCCACAAATTCCACACCAGTGGTAGTGGCACTTGATTCACCACCAATGGGAATACCATGATGTGGTGGTGGTTGTGGATTTGAACCTATAACAAATACAGGTGAACCTTGAGGGTAATGAGTAGTACCTTTTCCATGATGAATCTAAGGAATCAAGTCCAATGACTGGTTTAATAGGAGCTTTTAATTTTGAATCTATTAGAACTTATACCTCAAGTAGATACCATATGCCTTCTCCTCTGGGACCTAGACCACCACCTTCATAACCCATTTTTTCCACAATATTTGCCCCTTTGCTATATTTTTCATGGACTCATTAACTCCACCTAATATTTTAGGGACTGTAGTAGTTGATGGATTGGGATCAACCTCATACTCATTTTCATCATCACTCCTATCATATGTTGTTGTGGGATCGATCCATATTCCACAATTTTCTAAACTCTACAGCCTCGTCGATGGACTCAAAATCTACACTGGTCTTTGGTTAACCGAGATTCGTCCTCATAGTCAAAAAAATATTTATTTTGGTTTGAGTCCAATAACTGTCTTTACATTCTTTCAGAATTATTTAGGGAATAGATTTGAAAGATGGATTAGAAAATTTTTGGTAGAAATTGTAGGACCTCCTATTTTGGATGCCCTCCTCTATTGTCCTCTATGTGTGCAATGCCATAATTTGTGATGACAATTCTTCTATTGAAAGCAACAATTTTCTCCATCTCTTTTTTTACCTCATCCCAAGAGTCCATGTTTTTAATATTTTCTGGCAATGGTTTACTTTCATGTTGATATAATGGTGAAGATTTCCCATTTTTCTTAAGCCTTGCTTGAACTATACCAATTGGATCATACTACCAGAGACCCTCATCACCAAAGCTAAAAATTGCCAAAAAATTATGTGCCACATTGAATGCTTTTCTCTCAAATGTGAACCCTCCACATGAGAAAGGAAAGGAAGGAAATATTCTCTTCTTTTGCTGACAATGGAAGTGCCTAACTATGCTCTCCAACTGACGTACATATTCCAATGCAAATACTTTCTCTATCACATGTATTGGAAGTCTGTAGGGTTTTACTATTGATCTGCAAAACCTTAACATATTGTATTCTTCCATGAAGAACCAACCAACCAATTGTATTTGAATTCTAAGTTGAATTCAATCTCTACAAGACACAGGAAATCTAGGCATTGGAGTGCTTTTAATTTCATTAAACATTGGTGCCAAAAAGAAGTCTAGAAAATGGTTGCATTTCTTTCTATTATTATGCATCCTTTCTTTGATGTCCTTTAATATATTGGACACACTGTTACGTTCCAAGTCTTCTCATCAATCTTATAGTTCACAATGTGAAGATTGTTGGTTTCAAATATTGGATGATCCTTGGATAGAAAAAGATAACACAAGTAAGATGAGAACCTAAATGTCTTATAGGAACCTTATTTGATCATTAGTAATTGTTTTTGCATGGATTGAACAATGTGCTCAACAAAACTATATCTTACTGGTTGACTTACATAATGGATATTAAAAATTATTTCAAGAAGGCTAGCACCTACTTCCCTATTATTTTCCAATCCCAGGAAAAATATCAACAAGGAAATAGGTTCCCGAACCCATGGAACAAAAATGTTACAATCATAAGGAGGCTTATGATTACAATCCAATGAAGTATCATGCATTATTAGACCTCTAATAAAAGAATCTCTATTACTTGGATCGAGACTCTCATATTTATTTTCCATATTTCCTAGGTCAATGTGGATGTTTGAGTTTTGTGCTTCAAACCCTAGATTCAACAAATGAGAAAATTCTCCCACGTCTATGGATAGAATTTCCTCTTTTGTATTTTTCTTGACAATTGATTTTTTATCTTCATCATAATTTTTGGCGCGGACCAAGAAAAATTTAGGGCAAGGGAATAGTTTAGGTAAGACCATGCTTCCCAATCATGCATCCCATGATGCGATTTTATTTGTTCTTTGTTTTAACATTATCTTGAAAACAATAAATTTTGCCCTACTTCGACCTGTTGCCTTATTAGACAGTTCATATCTAGTATCTATGATATGCTTTTCACTATGGATAGCAGGGTTATAAATATCATGGTATTCATCAGTGAAACCTGGCATTTTAACTAGTTCGGTTAGGTCTATTTTATTTTCACTTGGCTTCCTGTTGAACTACTGCTTCCCAGTTTCCCCGTCACTATTATTGTTAATAATTTAAAATAATGCTAGATATAAGCCTAAAAATGCTAACCCTCAAATTGAACCACAAGATTAAAAAAAAGTAAAAAACGTGGGATGTAGGTGTTCTAGATTTTACCTGAAATTTCTATTTCACTAGATTGGTGCAAACAGACTCTGTTGCAAATTGCGTTCCTCAATCTAGTAGTCATCTATAAATCTCCCTTGATTTACTTGTTTTTCCATGAAATGAAATATGATTATAATTTATGAGTCACTTATTTTGAAAACATTGAAAAGTACCAAAGTAATACCTAAAGGGCAAAGTATCTAGAATCCTTTTGTAATTTTATAAATTATTATTATAACTATTCGTTGCCAAAGGACAAAGCATTCATTGATTCAATATAAATTCTCAGAATAGTGAACACGTCACCAGAATCGAGTGACAAGTCACTTTTCCAGACTGTTTTTGAAGTCTTTTTAATCCTTTTCAACTTTGCCCTGAAATAGAGCTTAATTATAATAATTAAATGTAAAACGTTCAATTCCAGGTCAAGTTCTGAAAAACATGTTTACTTCCCACATTCGGGCCAAAATCCACCCTAAGCAATTGACATTTTCTCATCCAACAAACGATGGTATCTATTGTCAGTTGTCATGGGTCCCATGACTTTTGCCATTTTTCGGGCACGTCACCTGACTCGAGTCACTTTTTCAGACTATTTTTTAAGTCTTTTTAATCCTTTTCAACTTCCACCCGAATTAGATATTTATAGACTTAATTATAGTTAATTAAATGTAAAACTTTCAACTTTGGGCAAAGTTCTCACAAATGTGCTTACTTCCCACATTCAAGCCAAAACCCACCCTAAGTCGTTGATCTATGCTCCACCAATGGACGCTGGTATCTGTTGTCAGTTATCATGGGTCCCATGACTTTTTCCATTTTCAGGCACATCACCAGACTCGAGTCACTTTTTCAAACTATTTTTGAAGCCTTTTCAATCTATTACAACTTCTGCCCAAAATAGAGATTTATAGACTTAATTATAGTGAATTAAATGTAAAATGTTCAATTCTAGGCGAAGTTATCACAAATGTGTTTACTTCCCACATTCAGGCTAAAATCCACCCTAAGTCGTTGATCTATTCTCATCCAATGGTTGATGGTATCTATTGTCAGTTGTCATGGGTCCCATAACTTTTACCATTTTTCAGACATGTCACCAGACTCAATAACTTTTTCAAACTGTTTTTGAAGTCTTTTTAATCCTTTTCAATTTTTTCTTGAAATAGAGCTTTATAGACTTAATTATAGTTAATTCAATGTAAAACATTCAATTCTAGGCAATGTTCTCACAAATGTGTTTACTTCCCACATTTGGGTCGAAATCCACCCTAAGTCGTTGATTTGTGCTCATCCAATGGATGATGGTATCTATTGTCAGCTATTCTGGGTCCCAAGAATTTTGCCATTTTTTGGCCACGTCAACAAACATGAGTCACTTTTTCAGAATGGTTTTGAAGAATTTTTAATCCTTTTCAACTTCTGCTGAAATAGAGCTTATTAAATTTAATTAAGTATATAATTAAAAATTTAGAACTTAACTATACTTAATTAAATGTTTATCATTTATGGAAGTCTTCTGTTAGAAGTTTACAAAGCATATTTATCATTCCTCTGCATGCACTAGTTAAAAACTTCAACAACATGTAAGTTGGAATTTCCATTCACTTGTTTTTCGCGAGATAAACATCTTTTCTTTATATATTTATAAAGTTATAATAAATGATAATCAATGTACAAATAATTAATGGAACGAATTGGATTTACCTTTTATATATTAAATACAAAGGAAGAAACATTACATACAAAAGATCACATTATTAAATTTATTTTCATTGTTTAACAAAATATTGAAATAACATAGCTCATAGAAAAAAAAAAAGCGTAGCTCATAAACATTGCAATCCTTATTGGATGCTATCACTTGCAGCCAATCCTTGACATTATGTTTTTTCAAATACTTCTTTGTCAAACACTTCAAGTATCTTTTAGAAAAGGTCATGTTAGAAGTGACACTGAGTTTGTTCTTTAACTTTAGAGAAGAAATTAGAGTAGATGTGCTATTCTTTTATGGTGAAAATTAAATCTTATATCCACACAAATTAATAACTATTTAAGCTATTTCAAAACATAATGATTATGCTAAGTATCTTGCCATTGTCCGAGTCCCTCAAAAAGTTTAAAGCCAAAATAAGTGAGCCTGTGAGGTTACGAGGAAATAGCCAAAAAAATAGAACTACTAGGGGTTTGGGGCCAAGGAACAGGTAGTGGACACATTCATGGTTTACCCTAAGAATCTCGCCCTCCCTCCATGTAGGATTATTCAGACATTATAAGTTGTGAGAATTCTTCAAGCCAACTATAGTTTGGAAAGTCCTCTAGGAGGAACCATTTCTGGAGAAAGTCCCTACGAATACACACCCATTTTTTATGACACGTCAAATGCTCCACATTCAAGTTGAAAAGAAATAGTTGCCTAGCCATTGCCACTACTTGGTCAGGGAGGAGAAGATTGGTATATTCATTTTCCCAAGGGATTCCCACCCCTACTTCTGCAAAGATGATAATAGTAATGTTGTCTCTAAGGAAGTCATTTTTAAACACCTTACTTAAAAACATCAATATATCCACCTTGTCTCCTCTGAGGTCCAGAAGAGATGCTAAGAATCAGGACGTAATGTCCATGTTAACACGCTACCTATTTTCATTATGTAGAAAGTCTCTTCCCAACACCATCCTCACAGCCTCATTAGTGAACATCCCAACCTCCTTATAGATTGATTGGAGGGTTGGGTCTCTAATGGAGCCCAAAAAGGCCCTCTGTTCCTCAGCAGAAATGCTTCACAAATGTAGAGGAGTCTCTATCTTGAGAAATCGGAATACCAAATTAAACAACTTGAGCCTATAAACCTAAACTAGAGGCAAAATTTAAATACCGCGAGCTCCAATGATTTATCTACAAAAGGCTAATTGAAGATGAAAGAAGCAGAGATCGTATATAAATAGCTGAAGCTCTTGATTGTAATTATTCCTTCTCTAACTGTATTAATTCCTCTAAATTTTTTTAAATCTTTCTTATATCTCTGCAAATCTTTCCCAAAAATGCACTAGTGTGCAAAATTGGAAATAACTATAAACTAGTACCAAGTACCACATATATTAAATGACAAATATTAAATATATGTGGTACTTGGTACTTTAAATGACCAACATTGGAAGTCCTGGGGACTGAGTGGATTGCAGTTAGTGATTAGAAATATATTAAATGACCAACATTATCGACCGTGATATTTGATACGTATCTATTGAATCCAATTCCATTCTGGGCACTTTCTGGTGAACTATGTTCTCTTTAAAAATTTGGGCTGAAATTAAACTCCAGCCATTGATCTACAATCATCGAATGGTTTAAAATAATTGGTGGATTTTAGGTACGTGACACCCTTCACGTGTCAAAGAGGTCACACTTATCGATAAATCATGCAAATTCCAGACTCAATGCGATTAACTGAAGTGATGTGATGTGCCTTGTCTATTAATGACAATGAAATCATGAAATCACCAATAAAATATATATTTTCCATAAATAACAAAATATTAGTCAAACAAATTAAATAATTTCAAGCGATGGATAAAAATCAGCAATACAATTGAATAATTTTTACTTAGGAGTAAAATTTTTCTCTCATACAATTATATATTTGTTCCTTTAATTGAAAAATATTCGCCTCCTACAATATATATTTTTCCCACAAAACAAGGTATTATTCACCAGAATTTTATGTAATTTTCGTACCCTAAAAAAAATCACCAATACAAAATAATTTTTTTTCCTACTTTGAAAAACAATTTCACCATTAGTATGAAAATTTCCCCCCTAAAATAATGTCTGATTTGCCAGGATTTTACACTTTTGCCCAAGGGGTGGTTTCACAAAGTTATCCCTACTGGCATTGGGTGGGTTGGGGGGGGGGGGGGGTCTTTATGGGCATCCCATCAGGTTAGGTCTCACAACCTTTTTCCACATGACTGTTAGCTTTTCAGGAGGACCCTCTTGTGGTAGATTCTTCTTGTTTCCCTTCTTCTCCTCAATACCATTTTGACCTTTTTGCATAACTTGAACCATTGACTTATACAAAGAAACTCCAGGGTAGAAGCCCTATGAAGATGGGGAAATCTCCTGACAGTCCTTCTCCCTTGGCTAAATGTGTGGTTAGTGAACATTAGGTGGAGGTACCTAATGTGTTAGTTAACTTGGCTATTTCTGAACTTAGCCTCTCCTTGGTTGGGAAGTTTATGGCTTTCTGTCCTCCTTTGGACTTGGTGAAAAAATGGGTTGCTATTGGGTGGAATTTGAAAGGAAGTGTGTCCTCTAGTGCTATGGCTAATGGCCTCTTCCTTTTCAACTTCACTAATCAATTAGATATGGCTAATATTCTCATAGATGGGCCTTGGACCTATGGGAACATCAACTTCCTCTCCTTGTGAAAATGGAAACCTAACCTTTATCCTTGGGATGATCTTGGTGTTGTGGCTCCCACATGGATCTATACCCCTGTGTCACGGCTTGAGTTCTATAATCTAGAGATTCTCAAAGGGATTGCGAGATCCTTCGAGAAGTTCAATGCTATTTATAGTATAACATAATGCAGATCACGCTTATTATTTGCACGTGTTTCTATTATTGTTACTATCAAATCGATGTTGCATACTAAGGTTACCCTCCTCTCTAAGCTGGTCTCTTGGGTTCAACCAATTTAGTATGAGAATGTCAAAGCCTTCTACCAAATTTGTGGCCATTTTGGACATCTTCATTGAGTCTATAGAAGAAATGACAACCATAAACTATTGACCCTTAAAAGTATGGAGGTTTTGGATGACTAACAAATAAATAAGGATGATAATCATCTAAAACAAGCCCCCATCATGTTGGAAGGTCCCTCCAATCGGGAGATTGAAAATAACTTGCTTAAGGATAAGAAGAAACAACCGGATGATCACACGACGTCCTATGTTGTGAATGTGCTATCGTGTGAAGTCCCTCCACTACCTATAAATCCTCCTAAGGGTTGTCACTTGGTTAGGGATACTTTAGGGAACAATGAACTATTCATTGACTTGAGCCATAAGAAAGGACATGAGCAAAACGAGAATGCTACTCCTAGAGAAAACTCAATTATAGCCACTAGAGATAACTTCCTCTCCCAAAACAAAGAGAATTTTCATCAGGAAAACCAAATGTTAACTCATAAAAAGTAAAAGGATGGAGGGTTTGGTAACCTTAAGGAAAATCGTCACATAATGGGATTCTCTTCCACCCCTGTAGTAACTAAGTCAAATTTTTGGCTAGTTGAAGATGGCAAGGAAGATAAAGAGTGGACACAGGTTGCCACTAAGAATAAAAAGAAGATAAATGTGGATGTGGGAGGCAATAGTAAGGTTGGAAGACCTTCTTTGAGAGACACTAGATAGAAGGATGCAGAATGATAGGTAGCGGCAGGGAAACAGACAACCCTGGAAGGGCTCTCAGAAAATGAAAAGAAGAAAACTTAATATCCCATGTATTGGATCAGTCTCTATTCAAGGGAGTAGAGTTTCTTTTTCTATTTTTGGTTTTTATGAAAGTCCTCTCTTAGAATGTTCACATCTTGAATAGCTCGATAAAATAACATATGTTAAGATGTAAGTGAATGGAGAAAAAGGTCAATATTTTAATGATTCAAGAGACTAAAATGAATAAGGAGAATTTTTAGAAGGCTACTAACTCCTTTCAGGATGCTTCCTCCTTCCTAAATTGTGACTCTGATGGTGCTTCTAGGGGAATTGCCACTCTCTAGAAACCTACTTTTTTTGAAGGCTCATTGATTCACTCTGAAAAATATTATCTTGTTGTCAAGATGAAAGATCTTAGAACCCATCTCCAATGGTACCTATAGACGTATAAAAATGACGATATTCCTAAATGAATATTTTATGTTCATTTCTCTATTTAATTAAATCCAATTTAATTAAATCACCCACATTCCTCTATTTAAATTAAGTAAACTACTCAATTTATTTAAATTAAATTCACTAGGCCTCTTTTTCCATTTTCTGGAATAATTCATTTTATTCAATTAAATCCCTTCTATCCACTTTTAATTAAATTCAAATATAAATAAATAGTTATCCTAGACTGAATAAATCTAATTTATTTAATTTCCCCAAATTGCAACCAAATTGAATTAAATTAACTTTATTTCAATTAAATCCTATTATCTCTCCATCCACATGCAAAATCCTACATCTCCCACTTGCCTCCTAAACCCTATTCCTAACCCCTTCTAGATTTTTCTAATCACTTCTAATTAGCCTAACCCATCTCCTAAATATTGTCACATCCCTAAGCAAGGGGAAGCCACTTCTGAAACCCTTAAAGTCTTTGATAACCATTAAAGGCTTCAAGTCTCCAACAACTTTTTCTTCCAAACCATTAATGGTTAACTCAACCCTCTTGCATGATTAGAGACTTTTTCTAAACTTAACCTCCATGTAACCCAAGGGTTTCCTCAAGCATTCATTTCTTTGACCATGGTTATCCCTTAATTCTTTGCACAAGAGTTTATCCTTTGGATAAAAGCTTTATCCAATGGGTAATCTTAACTTAACCTTAACCCTTGCCCCCTAAGATAACCATGAGGTCTTCTCAGACATTTAATGTCTGCAACCCCTTCTCTTAACCAATCTTATGTTGACAATTGTCACCATTTCATTGGTGTAAATTGCAAACATGGATTTCCAGCTTTCAAACTTGACCCTTGATTAAACCTTTCAATCCTGACGATCCATTGCCCTATTTTTTGTATAAATAGAGCTCTCATTCCTCCATTTTCATATCCAAGTCTTTAGCATCATACTTATACTCAAATCCATGCAAGCTTTAGATATCTCATTTTATGCTCATCATTTAGCCTCTCTTTTGAATAGGAATTAATCTAAATATGCATGTTTAGAGTATTTTCCTTATCATTTAGCTTAATCATAGACTAGTATATCATGCTAGGATAGTCTTGCTACTAATATTGTCATCTTATAATCTAGTTTATTGCATTTGTAAGATCATGCATAGATTAGGATACATTTCATGATAAAATATATCAAAGCATCTCTCGTTCTTACATTTGTC
Organism: Cryptomeria japonica; assembly: GCF_030272615.1. NCBI lineage: Eukaryota > Viridiplantae > Streptophyta > Pinopsida > Cupressales > Cupressaceae > Cryptomeria > Cryptomeria japonica. Next base: position 628,556,141 of record NC_081413.1, read on the forward strand.
ATCCCTAAACCACTTTGTTTAGTGATCTGATAGCAGAGAAATTGGTTTGAGGGACCTTGTGAGATAGAGAACCATGGAACCAACCTTGGGAAGCTGAGCCATACTTCATGACTCCATAGCTTGCACCAAGAAGTCTTGTGGGTGTGTTGACAAGTCTCCCAAGAGCTTTATTTTTCATATTTTGAGTTCTATTGATCCGCTTTTCCCGCATACATTTCTGGCACCCACCGTGGGGCCCAACCCCATATATCAAATTGGTTTTTAAATTTAACCACTTTTGCAAGTCCACGGGAAACAAGAATCAGCACATGGAAACATTCCCTAGCACATCTAGTTAATAGTCTAGCGCATCCTACTTACTATTTAGCACATGCGGTCTATTCTATAGCACATGAAGTCTTTACCTTAGCTCATCATCCCACTAATATTTTCTTGTAGGTCTTGGCGTGGGAGAAAAATAGAGCAGTGCATCCGGAAACCATCCTAACACATCCTAAAAATAGTATAGTGCATCTCTACCATCTTTTAGCGCATCACTATTATATTGTAGCATGTACAATTTTTTCTATAGTGCATCATAGATAGACAGAGACAAGACAAATAAAATCTGTAACCAAGGATAAAATTAGACTTGTTGAAGTCCACCAGTTAGCTAACATTTTTGGCTTGTTATTTTGCAGGATTCTAACGATTTTATTACAAATAGGAGCTTAGTTTTAAGACTATTAAGATAGTTAGAATTTTTACTAACTTAGTTAAGTTAGTTTTAAATTTTAACTTCTTTTTCATAAAATTGAACTCATATTTCATTTGGAAACCTAAAACGAATCACAAATCAAAATCTTCTATTGTTTTTCTAGGAAGAAAATCCTTAATTTGGGCTTTAAAAAGAACTAGCCAAATTTTTATTTTGCAAAGAGCTTAAAAAGAATTTCACCATCCTTTGGTACCTAAAAGGATCCATTTTGAAAATTTGGGCAAAGTAAAGAATCACACTAAGTCACAAAAGTTAGTTACAACCAAAAGAGGGAAGATCTTCCCCTTTTGATCACTTTATTTTGTTAACCAAATCGAAGTTTTGCTTTGTTGACTAGGTTCTTTTCCTAGGTTAAATAATCATTGCTTTGAAGGAAATAAAAAGAGCACCATGTTTTTTTGGAGCAACATCTCCATATAGATTTTAGAAAATCACTGAATTGAAAGGTAAAAAGAATAACTTGTTGCCTTGTCTCGAAAGTAGAAGGTATATGCTCTCCCCTTAACTGGGTGATCAAAAAGCCACACTACTCTTACGCTTTCAGTCATTTCAAGCATTTGAAATCCTTTAGTAGGCCTACCTTCTTGAGGGGTTGAACACAACTCTTAAAGCCATTTATGGCCGGTGTGAGGGGAACGACCTAAGTCGGAAATGACTTTAATGCCAAGTGTTCCAACCCACTATAATCAAAAGTGGAAAGTGATGAAAGTCCTTTTCAACAGTTGCATGCATCGATTAGCCTTCCCCCAGTATCCTCAAGATACGTAAAGCCTTTGTTCTAAAGGTTGGGAAGCCTCCTAAGGGAGTTTATTACTGACGGCTGAACAGGAAGCCTGATTATGAACCTTAGAAATAGAAACCTTGAGCCTTGTTAGTAACCAGACATTTGTAATATCATAGTACAAGGGTGGTGAAGAATCTGCCCCCAAGATTACTCACCATATATCTCCCAAGATAACTACTCAATTGTGAAGCCATTCACTTTGAGTAAATTTCTGGCAAAAAGCAAAAAAATGGGGGCCCTTTAGGGGGTGACATGACTGTTTGAGCTAACGGAGTATCGAGACTAGTGGGATATGGTATTACTTATGACCCTTGAATAAAGAGTCTTTCTGAAGTGTATTATTTGTGTCCAAACCTATTAAAACATTGAGGATTTGAACACATCCTCGCAGAACATACACTTATTGTTAGATTAAACAAAATGGTTGTCTCTTTGGTGCTGTGTTTGCATTTGTTGCTTCAAAAAATCATCTATCAGTACTGAAAATCTTAAAACAAAATTCCAAAAATTGCAAAAACCAACCAAAGACAAATTTTAGGACAGTCTACCACATGAGAACAACTTCTTAGCACATGTGGTTCATCTTTTAGCACATCAAACCTTCACTTTAGCATGTCTAGTCTTAAAAGTAGTGCTTTATCAAAATTTAGTAATAGCATTAAATAGTTAGCACTTCTGAAAAATAGCCTAGTGTGTTGAAACATCAGCTTAGCACGTAGGAGTCAAAAACTAGCGTATAGGGTTTATAAGTTAGCATGTAGAAGGCCCATTTTAGTGCATGACCTTTTGAGAAAATTGGAAAACAAAAACAAACAGTCTTAACTAGTTAGCGTGTAGCCAGGGGCAACTTAGCCCATGGAGTCTTTTCCTTAGTGCAATGAAAACCTTTTGTAGCGCATCACGTCTCTGTTTTAGCGCATGACAGAAACCAGAAAAATAGGGGGCAAAACAGAGGCCAAATTAGAAAATTTTGAGAACATTTTTAGAAACCTCCTTTCATCAACGTAAACTTTGTCAAAGTAGAATACCAAAAATAGAGTATAAAAGGTTATTTCCAAAGCATAGTTTCTATCAAACAAAGTTGTCCAGAATCTGAAACTAGTCACAGGGTAACTATATCTCTCTTATCAAAATTGGGAAACATCATCACAAATATCAAACAGGTCCTTAAATCAAACGGATTTCTATCTCAAAACATCCTTGTTTCAAAACCTCAAGTTATCAAATCAAGTTTCCATATCTGGAAACTTTATCCATATCATTTGGCACACTTTGTTGTGAGGGGGCATCTAAACCTTCACTTTGATAAAGTAAAACTTAAGTTTCTAAAAACAAGATAAACCAAATCCAAAACAAAACCAAAGGAAACCATTGATCATTTGTTCATGACTAATCCTCATATTTTGAGAAGAAAGAATAGTTATCGTAACACCATGTTGAAGAAACAACAACCAAGTTTTTCCAAATTTGTCAAAAGAAATAAATTTTAATACATCAATCATCAACTCTTCAAATCTCATAGAACATTCCTTCATCATGTCAAATTCTATATCTAGAACAAATCCAACGAGTTTGGCAAGGAGCCTTTAAAGACTAGAGCATTCTGCCAAAAGTCTGCATTCAGTCAACAAATCAATCAAGGAGGAAAGATCAATCCTACATTTTTTCCCGACAAGTGCATCACTTATAACTTCCCAAGGTTACCACCACCAACCCTTGACCAACTTATCAAAGATGATTTTATCCCCTTTGTCATAGAAAGTTTCTATTAAAATTCCTATTACCCACTCTCAACAAAACAAGCAAAGCGAGGTACAAGCAGAATCTTGTATGAATCAGAGGTTATCAAATCCATTTGAAGGTCCACAACTAGAGGATACTAAAATTTCTGTTGAACTTCTTTAGGAATGCCAAGAAAGTGCTTCATTCCAAAAACTTATAGAAAGACTAATGGAAAATGACAAAGAGAAATACCTACTCATGCTCACAAGCAAAGGAGTTAAAATTCCTAAGGACCTTGACCCAGATATTTTTTGAACAAGATCTCAAAATTACGAATATCAAGAAAGACAAAGAGAAGAGGACGCACGTGACCCTAAACAAGATATTCCCGAGCAAAACATTCCTGAGAAAACCATCCCATTCCACACACCATTTCAACCTAGGATCAATGCAAGCGAAGAACTCTTCCCTTGGCAAAACAATGCACCTTTGGTTTCCCTTACTCAACAAATGCAAATGTTACAAAGACAAATGCAAGACAGGCAACAAGGGACAACAGTACGGCACTCATTAAAATAAATTTGTCCTTATCCCTTTGACAGAAGATTGCACATGATCCCTTTTCCTCCAAACTCAGATGTTCCTAAATTTAACAAATATGATGGAAAAAGTGATCCCCGTGATCATGTTAGAGAATTTTGTACCATGAGTCTTGAATTTTCTCATGATGACACCTATCTTATGAGGTTATTCCCATGAAGTTTGGGAGGACAAACAATGGAATGGTTATCCAAAATCACACCTCCTATCAGATCATTTGATGAACTTGTCAACAAGTTCATAACACAATATTCCTATAACATTCAACATGCTATCACCATGCTAGACATCTATAACACAAAATAGAAAAACAATGAAACATTCATGGTATTCCTTTAATGTTGGTGACGTATAGTTTCACGATACCCTCGAGATATTCCTGAAAAGGAGAAAATGGAAATTTTCATTGATAACTTGAATAGCGAGATGAGTTACAGGCTCAAACTCTAATGCATAACATCTTTCGCTAAACTAATTGAAAATGACATTCAAGTAGAGGAAGCATGTGTCAAGAAAAGAATGCTCAAATTCTTCAAAGAAGGAACAGGTTCATCAAACTACAATAACCAAAATAAAAACAAATTAGACAAATCTAGATTTTGGACTCAAAACAAAAACAATGGAAACGAAGGAGGCAATGAACCAAATGATCCAAAATCTAAACAACCCATGCTCACCTTATTAGGAAATCCTCACACTACCAAGAATCCTAAAGATGCTAACCCATACACTAATACCTATGCACTGAGTACCAATCAAGGTCAACCCAATACCAACAACACCAATAACACCAGCAATGCTCAAAATAATCACACAAATCAAGGACCTAATAACAATTTCTGAGGTAACACCAACAATTTTCAAAAGCATGTCTACACACCACTGGGTCAGTCACTAGAATCGGCATTTAGAGAACTCCTGGCGAACAAAGTTATCTCATTACTAGCAATCAGCAATTATGAACCGCAAATCAAACCACCTTGGTGGAATGAGTCACACTTTTGTGATTTCCATCACAACAAAGGTCATCAAACAAATGATTGCATGAGATTGAAAAACATTGTTCAAGACATGATTGATAGAGGTGATCTAACAGTAGATGGTCTCAAGACAAATGATTTCCATGGAGCTTTTAAAAATCCTCTTCCAAACTATAACAAGGATGGAGCTTTGACTTCAAATGATACCTGTGGGGCTCGTATCAATCACATCTACAATAACACCATCAATCACATATCAACTGTAGACAATCATGTAAACATTATCACTATCCGGGACCAGCATGAACACAAATCTATCAAAGTAGCAACCAGATCTCAAAAATATGTCTTAAAAGGACATATGTCAACAACAAACACAGTACCCAAGCTTCAATATGATGTAGTTAGCCAACTGCGCAAAACTCCTACTCAAATATCTATTCTGGAGTTGCTAAAACTTTTGCCAAAACACAAAGACATATTGGAACAAGCCATGTTAGAAACAAATGTGCCTCAAGATCTAGATGCTGACAAATTCCAAGCCATGGTCGCTCATATGACAGGGCCTAGTAATCTCACTTTTTCAAAGCATGATAATATCTCACTAAGCCATTCACATAACACTCCTCTCTATATTGAAGTCATCATACATAAACACTGAGTAAAATGAGTATTGATAGATGGAGGAGCTAGACTTAATATGTGTACCTTAAAACCTATTCGTGCATTAGGCTTCTCAGAGGAGTCTATTGATCCACGTAAAAAGATTACCATAAAAGCATATGATGATGAAGAAAGGTCATCTAAAGGAACCGTGATGTTACCCATTCAAGTTGGACTAGTACAAAAGGATACTATGTGTCAGGTCTTAGACATAGACCTCACATACAATATATTATTAGGTCGACCTTGGATACATGAAATGCAAGCAGTGCCTTCTATGTATCACTAGTGTGTAAAATTTCCTTACAACAGACAAGAAATTTCTATATCAGCTGATCACAATCCATTTCAACATTGCAACACAATGGGGGCAGCCCAAAATAGCCTGGTTCTGCATAATAGAGAGAAACAAAATTCCTCAGCATCAGATCATTACCAAGAGTAGTCTAGAAATTTCAAGCAAAAACTGACAATCAAAGAGCAAGGCATGGGGGAATACTCTTTGGAACCCATGTGTCTGGTTAACTTACCAACATCACCCAGATCTTGTGGATTGCATACAGTATCAACACATCAAACAAATCAGCCAATCACAAAATTTGATGGCACATTCATCCAACTTGGCACTCTAGCGCATGAATCAAAGGAAAAATATATCCTTAGCTAGTTATACAAAGATGAGGAAGAAGATAATAGAGCAGCTACTCTGGAAATAGTTCTACCAACACACCTATATGGAAAGGGCTACTTAATCATGCACCAAATGGGATACAATGGTAAAGGACCTATTGGTAAATGCAAAGGAGTCACTGAACCAATAGATCTTCCTTCACAGCTCAGTAGGGACAAAATAGGATTAGGCTATGAACTCAATCTCCTACCAAGAAAGACACCACACAAGAATCTAAAACCTCAGTGGAAAGCAATGAAGAAGTACAAAGAAGAATCTTGGAAAGAAGCACTATTTGAGTTAGTAGAGACAATCCATAAGGAACGTGAACATCAAGAAAAGAAGCAACATCAAGAGAAGCCCATCATTCATAAGAAGGCAACATCTACGACAGTAACTCATATTCCTGAATAAATATCCAGCAAAGTAGAATCACCTCAGGGCAACATCATTCCTGCCCGGGAAGAAACAGTCTTACGAACAAATGCAAAGAATAGAAGTAGGATCTGATGTAGAATCAAAAAAAGCTAGCAGAATAGTATCAATTATCAAAGATCTATTTTCGCCATACAACATACCTCTTTATAGCACTGAAAAGATCTGGGATGATAACTCTGAGACTGATTCCAATGAATATGAATGGGGTAGCTGCTCAAATGCTACTAAAGATACCACTGAAAATACTAGTTCCATATCCCTTTCTCAAGAAGAGCATAACGCAGAAATTAGACTAGCTGAATTTGGACCACAGAATATCTATGACGCTAAGGAAAGCAAGCAGAAACATTATGAACAAGTCTATACAGAGGATGATACTATCAAAGACCTTGATGGAATCCTAAACTTCTTTATCACCCAAACCAATCATGATGAAATCTCTGTCTTGACACTTACAGTAGCAAAACTTGATCCACCAAACAACTCTTTACCACTTGTCTTTCCTGACCTCATCGACCAAGGCGAACCCGAAATACATGATATACCAATTTTCCTAAATGATGAATCTATTATCCACTACCTATGTACTGTTAACATAGAAATAGACTCTACCAATAAACAAAGTAACGATGTCTACAACCTAGGGAGTGCCAAGTCTCTCAGTCGCAAAAATGAACCAAATAAAGGATTTATGGCTGAAAACCAATCAATGGCAGCTATGGATCAAAAAAAAGTAAAAATAAAGGATGCATCTGAAGGTGAAACCTTTTAA